>NC_041221.1:52008892-52021650 GCF_002837175.3 Physeter macrocephalus
GGAAGCAGCTGTATAGCACAGGGAGATCAGCTCGGTGCTTTGTGACCACCTAGAGGGGTGGGATAAGAAGGGTAGGAGGGAGACACAAGAGAGAGGGGATATGGGGATATACATATGCATATAGCTGATTCACTTTGTTATACAGCAGAAACTAACACAACATTGGAAAGCAATTATACTCCAATAAAGATACTAAAAAAAAAAAATGACACATGCACCCCAATGTCATTGCAACACTATTTACAATAGCCAGGTCATGGAATGAATGCATAAAGAAGATGTGGTACATATATACAATGGAATATTACTCAGCCATAAAAAGGAATGAAATTGGGTCATTTGTAGAGATGTGGATGGACCTAGACTGTCATACAGAGTGAAGTAACTCAGAAAGAGAAAAACAAATATTGTATATTAATGCATACTTGTGGAATCTAGAGAAATGCTACAGATGAACTGGTGTGTAAGGCAGAAATAGAGACACAGATATAGAGAAAAAATGTATGGACACTAGGGGAGGAAAGTGGGGGTGATAAATTGGGAGACTGGGACTAACATATATACACTAATATGTATAAAATAGTTAACAATTGAGAACCTGCTGTATAGCACAGGGAAGTCCACTTCTCTGTACAGTAGAAACTAACACAATATTGTAAAACAACTATACCCTGATTCAAAAAAAAAAAAAAAAAAAGAAATGAAATAGAGACAAAGAAAACATTAGCAAAGATCAATGAAACTAAAAGCTGGTTCTTTGAAAAAGTAAACAAAATTGATGAACCTTTAGCCAGACTCATCAAGGAAAAAAGGGAGAGGGCTCAAATCAATAAAATTAGAAATGAAAAAGGAGAAGTTACAATGGACACTACTGAAATGCAAAGGATCATAAGAGATTACTACAAGCAAATATATGCCAATAAAATGTACAACATAGAAGAAATGGACAAATTCTTATAATCTACAATAGTGAGCCAGGAAGAAATAGAAAATATGAACAATTACCAGTACTGAAATTGAATCCGTGATTTCAAAATTTCCAGCAAACAAAAGTCAAGGACCAGATGGCTTCACAGTTGAACTCTACCAAATATTTAGAGAAGAGTAAACACCTATCCTTCTGAAACCTTTCTAAAAATTTGCAGAGGAAGGAACACGCCCAAACTCATTCTATGCAGCAACCATCACCCTGATACCAAAACCAGACAAAGATACCACAAAAAAAGAAAATTACGGGTCAATATCACTGGTGAACATAGACACAAAAATCCTCCACAAAATAGTAGCAAACTAAATCTAACAATACATTAAAATGACCATACACCATGATCAAGTGGAATTTATCCCAGGGATGCAAGGATTTTTCAATATCCCCAAGTAAATCAGGGTGACACACCACATTAACAATTTGACAAATATGACCATATGATCATTTCAGTAGATGCAGAAAAAGCTTTTGACAAAATTCAATACCCATTTATGATAAAAACTCTCCATTAAGTGGGCATAGAAGGAACATACCTCAACATAATAAAGGCCATATATGACAAACTTACAGCTAAGATCATAGTCAACTGTAAAAAGCTAAAAGCATTTTCTCTAAGATCACGAACAAGCCAAGGATGTCCACCCTCGCCACTGTTATTCAACATAGTTTTGGATGTTCTAGCCACAGCAGTCAGAGAAGAAAAAGAAATAAAAGGAATCCAAATTGGCAAAGAAGAAGTAAAACTGTCACTGTTTGCAGATGACATAATACTGTACATAGAAAATCCTAAAGATGCTACCAGAAAACTACTAGAACTCATCAGTGAATTCAGTAAAGTTGTAGGGTATGAAATTAATACACAAAAATCTGTTGCATTTCTATACACTAACAATGAAAGATCAGAAAGAGAAATTAAAGAAACAATCCCATTTACCAATGCATCAAAAAGAATTAAATACCTAGGAATAAAACTACCTAAGGAGGCAAAAGACCTGTATGCAGAAAACTATAAGATGCTGATGAGGGCTTCCCTGGTGGCGCGGTGGTTGCGCGTCCGCCTGCTGATGCAGGGGAACCGGGTTCGCGCCCTGGTCTGGGAGAGTCCCGCATGCCGCAGAGCGGCTGGGCCCGTGGGCCACGGCCGCTGAGCCTGCGCGTCCGGAGCCTGTGCTCCGCAACGGGAGAGGCCACAGCAGGGGGAGGCCCGCATACCCCCCCCCAAAAAAAAAAAGATGCTGATGAAAGAAATTGAAGATGACGCAAACAGATGGAAAGATATACCATGTTCTTGGATTGGAAGAATCAATACTGTGAAAATGACTATATTACCCAAAGCAATCTACAGATTCAATGCAATCCCTAGCAAATTACCAATGGCATTTTTCACAGAACTAGAACAGAAAATCATAAAATTTGTATGGAGACACAAAAGACCCCGAATAGCAAAAGCAATCTTGAGAAAGAAAAATGCAGCTGGAGGAAACAAGCATCCTGAGTTCACGCTATATTACAAAACTACAGTCATCAAAACAGTATGGTACTGGCACAAAAACAGAAATATAGATCAATAGAACAGGATAGAAACACCAGAAATAAACCCACACACCTATGGCCTATTAATCTACAACAAAGAGGCAAGACTATACAGTGGAAAAAGAGAGTCTCTTCAATAAATGCTGTGGGGAAAACTGGACAGCTACATGTAAAAGAATGAAATTAGAACATTCTCTAACACAATACACATAAAATAAACTCAAAATTGATTAAAGACCTAAATGTAAGGCTGGATACTACAAAACTCTTAGAGGAAAACACAGGCAGAACACTCTTTGACATAAATCACACAATATCTTTTTCGATCTGTCTCCTACAGTAATGGAAATAAAAACAAAAATAAACAAATGGGACCTAATTAAACTCAAAATCTTTTGCACAGCAAAGGAAACTATAAACAAAATGAAACGACAACCCATGGAATGGGAAAAAATATTTGCAGACGATGCAACTGACAAGGGATTAATCTCCAAAGTTTACAAACAGCTCATGCAGCTCAATATCAAAACAAAAAACAAATAGCCCAATCAAAAAATGGGCAGAAGACCTAAATAGACATTTCTCCAAAGAAGACATACAGATGGCCAAGAGGCATATGAAAAGATTCTCAAATTCACTAATTACTAGAGAAATGCAAATCAAAACTGGGAGAGTCCCGCATGCCGCAGAGCGGCTGGGCCCGTGGGCCACGGCCGCTGAGCCTGCGCGTCTGGAGCCTGTGCTCTGCAACGGGAGAGGCCACAGCAGGGGGAGGCCCGCATAGCCCCCCCCAAAAAAAAAAAGATGCTGATGAAAGAAATTGAAGATGACGCAAACAGATGGAAAGATATACCAAATGAGGTATCACCTCACACCAGTCAGAATGGCCATAATCAAAAAATCTACAAACAATAAATTCTAGAGAGAGTATGGAGAAAAGGGAACCCTCCTACACTGTTGGTGGGAATGTAAATTGGTACAGCCACTATGGAGAACAGTATGGAAGCTCCTTAAAAATTTAAAAAGAGAGCTATGATATGATGCAGAAATCCCATTACTGAGCATATATCTGGAGAAAACCATGGTTCAAAGGGATGCATGCACCTCAGTGTTCATTGCAACACTATTTACAATAGCCAAGACATGGAAGCAACCTAAATGTCCATCGACAGATGAGTAAAGAAGATGTGGTACATATATACAATGGAATATTACTTGGCCATAAAAAAGAATGAAATAATGCTATTTGAAGCAACATGGATGGGCCTAGAGATTATCATACTCAGTGAAGTAAGTCAGGCAGAGAAAGACAAATATCATATATCACTTATATGCAGAATCTTAAAAAAAATGATACAAATGAACTTATTTACAAACTAGAAACAGACTCACAGACATAGAAAACATACTTATGGTTACCAAAGGGGAAAGGTGGGGAGGGAGGGATAATTTGGGAGTTTGGGATTGATATATACACACTATTATATTTAAAATTGATAACCAACAAGAACATACTGTGTAGCACAGGGAACTCTGCTCAATATTCTATAATATCCTAAATGGGAAAAGAATTTGAAGAATAATAAATATATGTATATGTACAACTGAATCACTTTGCTGTACACCTGAAACTAACACAACATTGTAAATCAACTATAGTCCAATATAAGATAAAAATTAAAAAACAAAATTTCTCCACCTGCTGCCTTCTGCTCTTTGAGCAGCCATTATCTAAAAGAACCATGGGTGAAGCCTTAGGTTTTCCTACTTCCTTGTTTAGAAATATGGTTTGGAAAATCATGTCTCATTTGTCCCTAAGATACTGGAACATATACTGCCTTAACATTTACAAAACAAAAGGTCATATTTGAAGCACCAGATATTTTTTACATGCACAGGACTCAGCCTTATGAGATGACAGGCTTACCGTTCACATTGGACGCTTCAAGGATCAGGAGTGAAGGGAACGGCAGGACTCTTACTTCCATGGATTGGAAAAGCACGATCCTTTCTATTTCAGAAGGTTAATGTCATGTTAATCTTCTGAAAGATTAATCAAGATGGCGACACATGTGTTCCTGTATTTTAAATTCTTAATGGTTCTATCAAAACATACTAACACTGAAATCTAGTGTTATAATATTTTCATATTTACAGAGTTTTATAACAAAATACTAAATGTCTTTGCATGTTCCCTGTTTAGGGTAAGAAATGGGAAAAGGTAGAAGTTACTTGAATCCAAACTCTAGTTGGAATCCAAGATAATACATCATTTGCCCAATCTCCTTGCTAGCTTAATATTTAAGGGCTGTGTGTAAAGGGCACAGCTTCTGAATAAGAATTTGACCTTTGGTTAAGCTCTGTTCCCTTGGAAATCAAAGAATATTATGTCAACTATGTTACACAAGTAAAATTGCTCATGGTTAAAATGACCTGACTGGTAAATTGCATCTGGGTAAGGAGAAACTCTAGATGCCCAGAGATAAACCATGCTTTGGACTTGAGCATGGTGACTCTTTGAGTACATCCCATATGGGGACACTAAAAGCTATGCCTGTGGAGTTGTAATAAGAGCTATTGGCTCCAGTGGAACATAGAGATTCCGAGCCTGGGGGAACTCCTTTACCTGCCCAATATGAGTCCCCTGCCCTTGCACTTGAGCTGTCACTTGGCAGAGGAGAGGAAAGAAAATACTGGACAGCTATGACAATGGTTGTGTAGACTGCTACATGGACTGTTGCTACAACTATGACTGTAAAACAGAAAGCCTGATACTGCCTTGTCTTACAGTCTCATCAGTAGACTGGGGCCAAGTGTGGTCTGTAGTCATCTGGGGAATGTTTACTTGAACTTAAGATCCCCTTGTGGAGGTATAAAGAGACATTTGCCATATAGAATAGAATAGAGTCTGTGCTTTCCCATCTCTATGTTTTTGTTCCTGCCTCTTCCTCCACCTGAAAAGCTCCCACCTACCAACTCTGCCTGTCGAACTTTCCCTCATCCTTCATGGCCCAGCTCAAACACTTCCTTCATGCAGCCCCCTTGATCTCCTCCAGCCTTGAGTGATCATTCCCTCCTCTGAACCACTTCTAATGGTGTTTATCACACTCTAGTTTTTAGCTCACCTAACAACCTGCCTAGGACGGGTTTGCCAACATGTATTCTGGGGCATACCTGTTTCCTGAAATGTTCTTAAATGAATGATTCTGTAGTCAATTTGGAAAACACTTCATACTACATTTCCCTCTGGGAAAGCCAGAGTACAAACTGACATTTTAAAGCTTCTACTGTTAAAGAAATCTATTTAAATTTAACACATTTTCCAATTTATTCAACAATGGAAAATATAATGGTAAAGGAGTACCCATCATTGGGTCTATTAACACTTGGGGAAAGCTGCTCTAAGAAGAGTAACTAGCAAGCCTAGCACAAAATAAAGTTACAATAAATTTCAGGTAAATGTGAATCTCAACGACGCATATTTGAGGCCATAAAACTTATCAATAAAACTTCCTAAGAAATAAAAGGCTGCAGCTGCATGATTAAAATAACCACAGATCCTTCTCAACTCAGGTACATTACCTTTTTTCCCCCATGAAATGACATTTTTCTAAGGTCTTGGAGGTCTTAGAGCATTCGTTGTCTTCTCTGTGGCATTGACTTTCTATCTCCTTGCTGAAAAAGAAGACTGAATATCCCCCTTCAGCTGGAAGACTAGCTGAGGAGGATTAACACATGGAACTTACCAAGAGTAACAAATTCTCAGTCTCAGTACATTTAGTTTACTGTGAAATCTGAGTGTTACAACACTGAGTAATGCTTATATCACTCTTCATGAAGAGCATATTTTACTGGGAAGCTACAGAATAATGTGTATTTATTACTTGAACAAATATAATTCACTCCTTACTTTTATCTTCTGAGTTAAAAAATAAAATAAAAAATCACCCAGACGGAACTTCAAGCATAATAGATTTTTCACATTAAGAGATGTTACCAGCATTTTCTGTAAGGATGAAATAATTTGTCAGGAAATGGTAATGCACTTTGGCTTTCCCAGCAGATTTTCCAAAAGTTCAAAGTAGAAAGATTTTTATTATTAGCTTTCCTTTAGATGATACAATATGATAGAAAAATAATTTGCATAGCGTTTTAATTTTATGAAGTACTTTCATATGTATTATTTCATTTAAACATAAATCTGTAAGCAACTCAGACATTATTTTTAACATTTTACAGGAAAGAAAACCACAGCTCAGAAAATCTAAGAGGTTTTCCCAAAGTTAATTAATAAGTGTTGGAGCCAGGACAAAAGCACAGACCTTCTGACTAGTCCAGTATTCTAAAAACAGTGTAGGATGTAACATTCCTTGATAGGGCAAAAGCTTCTGATCTTATTAAGTGTGGAGAAATGGAAAAATGTTTTATAGTGTCCATGAATCCAAAGAATCACCTGCTAGAGATAAAAGTTTCTTTTTCTGATAAACATCTACTAGCACACCACTGCTTAACAACCAGTTCGGGGAGATGGGGGACGGGGGTAGGAGAGAGTCCAGATTTGTAGTATTTGCAAATTTCTGTGGTGTAAAGATTCCCAATGTAACTGATTTTAAGCCATCAGTGCTTCATCACTGAACACAAAGTCAGAAAGAATGCACAATCAGCTCTCGTGAGACAGTTGAAATCAGCTCCAGCACACCACTGAGTCTACATAACCTGATAATTCCATCTAATGGACAACATTTTTCATAAAGGATAGATGGAATTTCTAGAATTTATTAAGCACTTATATGCCAGACACTTTTCTAAACACTTTACATACATGAACTTATTTTATCCTCACAACAATCCAATGATGTAAATTCTATTATTCCCAGCTTAGTGATGTGGAAACTGAGGAATATAGTTCATTAACCATGACAAAAGTCACAAAATAAATATTAGAGTCAGGATGCAAACACAAGAACTCCAACTCCAGAAAGGAGCTAGAAAAATTAATAGAACTGCCATGTGATCCAGTAGTGCCACTTCTGGAATTAAAAATAGGATCACAAAGAGATATGTGCACTCTCGTGTTTATTGCAACACTATTCACTATAACCAAGATATGAAAACAAACCAAGTGTCCATTGATGGATGAATGGATAAAGAAAATGTGGGATAAAGAAACTGAGATACACCACAGGCTTGCACTAGATCTAGGACAAACAACAGAGAAAGGGGTACCACCTTGGGCTGTTGCTGAGCAGAACCATGGATGCCTACATAGGCAGTGCCTAGGTCCTCTGTGAACACATAGTCCACACTTCCTTCAGCAACCACCTCTACTGGGGCTGGGCATGCACTCAATGGCAACGGAGCCTGATCAAACCTGACCCTCAAGGTTTCTACTCCAACAGCTGGAGAGAAGACCCCATCCCTGACAGGGCAGGGACAGCCACAATGCAAAGAGAAAACCTTGCCTCACATCCTGCACAGGCTTTAAATCCACCAACACCAATCAAAGGGATAACGGCCAGCACACTCTGAGGAACAATGTGGCTGGCATCCATACCAAAACCAGCCCTCACACCAAAAACATTGAATGCATGCAATCTACATAGGGATGCTACCACATAAAACCACCCCTTTAAGGCCACAGGAGGTAACTGCTTCTCCTAAATCCATAGAGTCAGAGAAAGTTAAGTAACCTGAAAAGGCAGAAGAACTACTCCCAATTAAAAGGATAAGAGAAATCACCTGAAAGAATGAAACAGACCTCACCGCCCTACTAGATCCTGAGTTCAAAAAAGGAGGTAATAGAAATACTAAAGGAATTAAGAAAGATTATCAACAGAAATGCAAATTACTGTAACAAGGAACTAGAAAATATAAAGGTGAACCAATCAAAAATAGAAAATTCAATTGCCAAAATAAAAATCAGTCTAGAAACAATGAATACCAGACTAAATGACACAGAAGAATGAACAAGTGATCTGGAAGACAGCATAATGGAAATCAACTAAATAGAATAGCAGACAGAAATACAAATGAAAAAACAAAATGAAAGCAACATATGAGATATATGGGGTAATATAAAGCATGCCAACCTATGCATGATAGGGGTTCCCAAAGGAGAGAAGAGAGAGAAGGGAATCTAAAATGTATTTGAAGAAATTATGGCTGAAAACATCCCAAACCTAAACAAAGAAACAGATATCCAGGTTCATGAAGCACAGAGGGTCCCAAACAAGATGAACCCAAACAGACGAACATCAAGACATATAGTTAAAATGGCAAAAGTTAAAGATAAAGAGCATTCTAAAGGCAGCAAGAGAAAAACAGAGAGTCAGTTACAAGGGGACTCCCAAAAGGCTATCAGCTGATTTCTCTGCAGAACCTTTATAGGCCAGAAGGGAGTGACATGATATATTCAAAGTCCTGAAAGGGAAAAATCTGCAGCCTAGGAGAGTCTACCCAGCAAGATGATCATTTAGAATAGAAGGAGAGATAAAGAATTTCTCAGACAAGCAAAAACCAAAAGAATTCAGCAAAATTAAAGCTATCCTAAAAGAAATATTGAAGGATATTCTCTAAATAAAAAAAGGAGCAAGAATCTGTAGGAAAAGGAAAATCACAATAGGAAAGGAAAATATAAAAAATGATTGAAAATCACTTAAATAAACCAGTATATAGCAATAGAATAAAAAAACAAAAACATTTTATAAAAGTGATGACTACAATTAACAGTAAAATGATAAGCATGAAGATGTAAAATAGGACATCAAAATCACGAGATGTGGTAGAGAGGAGTATAAAAATGTATATCTTTTAGACTGTGTTTGAACTTGTATCACTATCAGTTTAAAGCAAGTAGACATAGTTATGGGTAAACACACTTAAACTCCAGGGTACCCACAAATCAAAAACATACAATACATTCAGAAAAGCCAAAAAGAGAGGAACTCAAGCATACTACAAAAGAAAATCAAACTATAAAAGAAAATTTTCAAACCACAAAGGGAAAAACACAAAGAAGAAATGAACAAAGAAGAACTACAAAAACAACTGGAAAACAAAGTTTAAAATGGCAATAACTACATACCTATCAATAATTATTTTAAATGTCAATGGACTAAATGCTCCAATCAAAAGACATAGAGTGGCAGATTGGATTTAAAAAACAAGGACCTACAATATGCTGCCTAGAAGAGACTCAACTTCAGGGTGAAAGACACACAGACTGAAAGTGAGGGGATGGAAAAATATTTCATGAAAATGGAAACAACAAGAAAGTGGGGGTAGCAATACTCATATCAGACAAAAAGACTTTAAAACAAACACTATAAAGAAGGACAAAGGGCATTATCTAATAATAAAGGGATCAATACAAGAAGAAGATATTACATTTGCTAACATATATGCACCCAATATAGGAGCACCTAAATACATAAAATAAATACTAACAGACATAAAGGGAGAAATGGACAATAATATAATAATAGTAGGAAACTTTAACACCCCACTGATATCAATGGACAGATCATCCAGAAAATCAATAAGGCAACAGAGATCCTAAATGACACAACAGACAATTTGGACTTGATGTCTACACTACAGTACAACCAAAACAACAGAATACACATTATTATCAAGTATGCATGGAACTTTCTCAAGAAGAGACCACATACCAGGTCACAAAACAAGCCACAACAAATTTAAGACAGAAATTATTTAAAGCAACTTTTCTGACCACAACAGTATGAAATTATAAATCAATCACAGAAAGGAAAATGGGAAAATAATGAACACATGGAGATGAAACAACATGCTACTAAAAAACCAATGGGTCAATGAAGAAACGAAAGAAGAATTCAGAAAAACTCAAGGCAAACAAAAATGAAAACACAACCTACAAAATCTATGGGATACAGCAAAAACAGTTGTTAAGAGGGAAGTTCACAATGATACAGGCCTTCCTCAAGAAAGAAGAAAGATCTCAAACAACATAACCTACCGCCAAAAAGAATTTGAAAAAAAAAAAAAAAAACCGAAAGTCAGCAGAAGAAAGGAAATAAAGATCAGAGATGAGATAGAGATGAAAAAAAATAATAATAGAAGAGATCAATAAAACTAAGAGCTGTTTTTTTAAAAAGAAACAAAAATTAACAAAACTCTAGCCAGGCTCACCAAGAAGAAAAGCGAGAGGACCCAAACAAACAAAATAAGAAATGAAAGAGGAGAAACAACAATAACTGATACTACATAAATACAAAAAAATCATAAGAGAATACTATGAAGTTATGTTCCAACAAGTTGGACAACTTGGAAGAAATGGACGAGTTTCTAGAAACAGAGCCTGCCAAAACAGAGTCAAGAAGAAACAGATAATTTGAACAGACTGATCACTAGAAGTGAAACAGAATCTGTAATTTTAAAAAACTTCCTCAAAACAAAAGTCCAGGACCAGTCAGCTTCACTGCGGAATTCTACCAAACATGTAAAGAACTTATAGGTATCTTGCTCAAACTGTTCCAAAAATTGAAGAGGTGGGGACACTCCCAAAGACATTCTATAAAGCCACAATCACACTTATACAAAAACCAGACAAAGACACTACAATAAAAGAAAATTACAGGCCACTGTCTTTGATGAACATAGAAGAAAAATCCTTAACAAAATTTAGCAAATCAAATCCAACAATACATAAAAAAGAGCATACACCACGATCAAGCTGAATTGATTACAGAGTTGCAAGGAAGGTTCAATATACGCAAATCAATATGATGCACAACATTAACAAAAAGTAAAGCCACATGATCATTTCAATAGACATAGAAAAGGCATTTGAAAAAATTCAACATTCATTCATGATAAAAATGCTCACAAAAGTGGGCATAGAGGGAACATATCTCAACATAACAAAAGCCATCTATAACAAACCCACAGCCAACATAATACTCAGTGATGCAAAGATGAAAGCCTTCCTGATAAATTCAGGAACGAGACAAGGATACTCACTCTCACCACTTCTCTTCAACATAGTATTGGAATTCCTAGCCACAGCAGTCAGACAAGAAAAAAAAGGTATACAAATTGGAAGAGGTTAAACTGTCACTATTTGCAGATAACATGATACCTGATATAGAGAACTGTAAAGTCTGCACACAAAAACTGTTAGAATAAATGAATTCAGCAAGATAGCAGAATACAAGATTAATATATAGAAATCTGTTGCACTTCCTTACACCAACAAAATATAAGAAAGTTTAAAAAAAAAACCCACTTAAAGTTGCATCAAAAAAAAAAAAAAAAACTAGCAATAAACTTAACCAAGGAGGTGAAAAATCTATGCAGTGAAAACTGTAAAACATTGATAAAGGAAATTGAAGATGATTCAAAGAAATGAAAGCTATCCCATGCTCTTGGACTGGAAGAATATTGTTAAAATGGCCATACTACTCAAAGCAATCTACAGACTTGATAACCCTATCAAAATACCCATGACATTTTCCAAAAAAATTAGAACAAATAATCCTAAAATTTATATGGAACCACAAAAGACCCAGGATTGCCAAAGCAATCCTGAGGATAAAGAACAAAGTTGGAGGCATAACCCTTCCAGACTTCAGACTATACTACAAAGCTACAGTAATCAAAACAGAATGGTACTGACACAAAAACAGACATATAGATCAATGGTACAGAATAGAGAGCCCAGAAATAAACTCATGCACCTAGGGTCAATTAATCTATGACAAAGGAGACAAAAACATACAAGGGAGAAAAGACAGTCTCTTCAACAAGTGGTGTTGGGAAAGCTGAACAGCTACATGTAAATCAACAAAATCTGAACATTCCCTCACACCATACACAAAAATAAACTCCAAATGGTTTGAAGACCTAAATATAAGACATAACGCCATAAAACTGCTAGAAGAGAACACAGATAAAACATTCCTGGACATAAATGAAGCAAAAGAAAAGAAAAAATAAGCAAATGGGATCTAATCAAACTTAAAAGCATTTGCACAGCAAAGGAAACAAACAACAAAATGAAAAGACAACCTACAGAATGGTAGAAAATATTTGCAAATGATGCAACCAACAAGGGTTAACGTCCAAACTATACAAACAGCTCATACAACTAAACATTAAAAAAAAAAAAAAACAGGCTGGAAGAGAGAAGATGGCGGAAGAGTAAGACACGGAGATCACCTTCCTCCTCACAGATACATCAGAAATACATCTACACGTG
>NC_041221.1:52021687-52023670 GCF_002837175.3 Physeter macrocephalus
GTACCTGGGTAGGGCAAAAGAAAAAAGAATAAACAGAGACAAAAGAATAGGGAAGGGACCTGCACCAGTGGGAGGGAGCTGGGAAGGAGGAAAGGTTTCCACACACTAGAAGCCCCTTTGCGGGCAGAGACTGCGGGCGGCAGAGGTGGAAGCTTCGGAGCCACGGAGGAGAGCGCAGCAACATGGGTGCAGAGGGCGAAGCAGAGAGATTCCCTCACAGAGGATCGGTGCTGACCAGCACTCACCGGAAGCTTCGGAGCCACGGAGGAGAGCGCAGCAACATGGGTGCAGAGGGCGAAGCAGAGAGATTCCCTCACAGAGGATCGGTGCTGAGCAGCACTCACCAGCCCGAGAGGCTTGTCTGCTCACCCGCCGGGGCAGGCGGGGGCTGGGAGCTGAGCCTCGGGCTTTCAGTCGGATCCCAGGGAGAGGTTTGGAGTTGGCAGCGTGAAAACAGCCTGAAGGGATTAGTGCACCACGGCTAGCCGGGAGGGAGTCTGGGAGAAGTCTGGAGCTGCCAAAGAGGCAAGAGACCTTTTCTTCCCTCTTTGCTTCCTGGTGCGCGAGGAGAGGGGTTTGAGCGCGCCGCTTAAAGGAGCTCCAGAGACGGGCGCAGAGGTGCCAAAGAGACAGGAGACTTTTTCTTGCCTATTTGCTTCCTGGTGCACGAGGAGAGGGGATTAAGCGCACCACATAAAGGAGCTCCAGAAATGGGCGCGGAGCTGCCGAAGAGACAGGAGACTTTTTCTTGCCTCTTGGGGTCCCGGGATCCAGGGACAGCTTCCCCGGGAGAACACGCAGCGCGCCTCGGGCTAGTGCAGCGTCACGCCGGCCTCTGCTGTCACAGGCTCGCCCCGCATCCATGCCCCTCCCTCCCCCCGGCCTATGCCAGAGCCCCCGAATCAGCTGCTCCTTTAACCCAGTCCTGTCTGAGCGAAGAGCAGACGCCCTCGGACGACCTACGCGCAGAGGCGGGGTCAAGTCCAAAGCTGAATCCCAGGAGCTGTGCAAACAAAGAGGAGGGGGGAGGTCTCTCCCAGCAGCCGCAGAAGCAGCGGATTAAAGCTCCACAATCAACTTGAAGTGCCCTGCATCTGTGGAAAACCTGAATAGACAGCGAAATATCTCAAGTTGAAGAGGTGGACTTTGGGAGCAAGATATATTATTATTTTCCCCATTTTTTCTTTTTGTGAGTGTGTATGTGTGTCCTGCTGTGTGAGATTTTGTCTGTATAGCTTTGCTTTTACCATTTGTCCTAGGGTTCTGACCAACCCATTTTTTTAAATAAAATTTTTCTTCTTAATAATTATTTTTTATTTTAATAACTATATTTCCTCTCTTCCTTCCTCCCTTTCTTCCTCTCTTCCTTCCTTTCTTCCTCCCTTCCTTCCTCCCTTTCTTCCTCTTCCTTCCTCCCATTCTTCCTCCCTTCCTTCGTTCCTTCCTTTCTTGCTTTCTTCCTTCCTTCAATTCTTCCTTCCTTCCTCCCTCCCTCCATTCCTTCCTTCATTCCTTTCTTTCTTTCCTTTCTATTTTTTCTCCCTTTTATTTTGAGCTGTGTGGATTAAAGGCTCTTGGCACTCCAGCCAGGCGTCAGGGCTGTGTCTCTGAGGTGGGAAAACCAACCACAGGACACTGGTCCACAAGAGACCTCCCATCTACACGCAATATCAAACAGCGAAGATCTCCCAGAGATCTCCATCTCAACACCAAGACCCAGCTCCACTCAAGGACCAGCAATGTACAGTGCTGGACACCCTATGCCCAACAAATAGCAAGACAGGACTACAGCCCCATCCATTAGCAGAGAGGCTGCCTAAAATCATAATAAGGCTACCAACATCCCCAAACACACCACCAGACGTGGACCTGCCCACCAGAAAGACAAGATCCACCCTCATCCACCAGAACAGAGGCACTAGTCCCCCCAACCAAGAAACCTACTCAACCCACTGAACCAACCTTAGCCACTGCGGACAGCCA
>NC_041221.1:52024030-52025129 GCF_002837175.3 Physeter macrocephalus
ACGGATAAGTGACCTGGAAGATACAATAGTGGAAATAACTACTGCAGAGCAGAATAAAGAAAAAAGAATGAAAAGAACTGAGGACAGTCTCAGAGACCTCTGGGACAACATTAAATGCACCAACATTCGAATTATAGGGGTCCCAGAAGAAGAAGAGAAAAAGAAAGGGACTGAGAAAATATTTGAAGAGATTATAGTTGAAAACTTCCCTAATATAGGAAAGGAAATAGTCAATCAAGTCCAGGAAGCACAGAGAGTCCCATACAGGATAAACCCAAGGATAAACACGCCAAGACACATAATAATCAAACTGTCAAAAATTAAATACAAAGAAAACATATTAAAAGCAGCAAGGGAAAAACAACAAATAACACACAAAGGAATCCCCATAAGGTTAACATCTGATCTTTCAGCAGAAATGCTACAGGCCAGAAGGGAGTTGCAGGACATATTTAAAGTGATGAAGGAAAAAAACCTACAACCAAGATTACTCTACCCGGCAAGGATCTCATTCAGATTTGATGGAGAAATTAAAACCTTTACAGACAAGCAAAAGCTGAGAGAGTTCAGCACCACCAAACCAGCTTTACAACAAATGCTAAAGGAACTTCTCTAGGCAAGAAACACAAGAGAAGGAAAAGACCTACAAGAACAACCCGAAACAATTCAGTAAATGGTAATAGGACCATACATATCGATAATTACCTTAAATGTAAATGGATTAAATGCTCCCACCAAAAGACACAGACTGGCTGAATGGATACAAAAACAAGACCCATATATATGCTGTCTACAAGAGACCCGCTTCAGACCTAGGGACACATACAGACTGAAAGTGAGGGGATGGAAAAAGATATTCCATGCAAATGGAAATCAGAAGAAAGCTGGAGTAGCAATTCTCATATCAGACAAAATAGACTTTAAAATAAAAACTATTAGAAGAGACAAAGAAAGACACTACATAATGATCAAGGGATCAATGCATGAAGAAGATATAACAATTGTAAATATTTATGCACCCAACATAGGAGCACCTCAATACATAAGGCAAATGCTAACAGCCATAAAAGGGGAAATCGACAGTAACACAATCATAGTA
>NC_041221.1:52026971-52027465 GCF_002837175.3 Physeter macrocephalus
CAGAGAAGAAAAAGAAATAAAAGGAATCCAAATCAGAAAAGAAGAAGTAAAGCTGTCACTGTTTGCAGATGACATGATACTTCACATAGAGAATCCTAAAGATGGTGACAAAAGACCTGTATGCAGAAAATTATAAGACACTGATGAAAGAATTTACAGATGATACAAATGGGTGGAGAAATAAACCATGTTCTTGAATTGGAAGAATCAACATTGTGAAAATGACTCTACTACCCAAAGCAATCTACAGATTCAATGCAATCCCTATCAAACTACCACTGGCATGTTTTACAGAACTAGTTTCACAATTTGTATGGATACACAAAAGACCCCAAATAGCCAAAGCAATCTTGAGAACGAAAAATGGAGCTGGAGGAATCAGGCTCACTGACTTCAGACTATACTACAAAACTACAATAATCAAGACAGAATGGTACTGGCACAAAACCAGAAATATAGAACAATGGAACAGGATAGAAAGCCCAGAGATAAAC
>NC_041221.1:52028124-52043132 GCF_002837175.3 Physeter macrocephalus
TGGGCATATACCCTGAGAAAACCATAATTCAAAAAGAGTCATGTACCAAACTGTTCATTGCAGCTCTATTTACAATAGGCAGGACATGGAAGCAACCTAAGTGTCCATCAACAGATGAATGGATAAAGAAGATGTGGCACATATATACAATGGAATATTACTCAGCCATAAAAAGAAATGAAACTGAGTTATTTGTAATGAGGTGGATAGACCTGGAGTCTGTCATACAGAGTGAAGTAAGTCAGAAGGAGAAAAACAAATACTGTATGCTAACACATATATATGGAATCTAAGAAAAAAAAATGTCATGAAGAGATTAGTGGTAGGACGGGAATAAAACACAGACCTACTAGAGCATGGACTTGAGGACATGGGGAGGGGGAAGGGTAAGCTGTGACGAAGTGAGAGAGTGGCAGGGACATATATGCACTACCAAATGTAAATTAGATAGCTAGTGGGAAGCTGCCGCATAGCACAGGGAGATCACCTCTGTGCTTTGTGACCACCTAGAGGGGTGGGATAGGGAGGGTGGGAGGGAGGATGACACAAGAGGGAAGAGATATGGGAACATATGTATATGTATAACTGATTCACTTTGTTGTAAAGCAGAAACTAACACACCATTGTAAAACAGTTATACTCCAATAAAGATGTTTAAACAAAAATCAAAAAAATGGAAAGAACTGGGTTGGACCTTCCTGCTGATCTTGGAGAGTCTGCAGGAGAAGCAGGAGGCAACTGCAGCTCAACCTCAGAACATAGATGCTGTAGGCAGCAGTTGTTGGGAGCTACTTCTACCACATGGACAATGATACTAGCAAGCACCATTGTAGAATCCTCCTCTAGCTCATTAGCACAAAGACATGGTCCCACCCAACAGCCTGTAGGTGCCGGTGCTGGGATGTGTGAGGCCAAGCAACTAATGAGTGGGTTCACAGCCCCACTCATCAGGGACTGGCTGCCTTAAGGTCCCCTGAGCCCACAGCCACCTCTAGATATGACCCTGCCACCCACCAGAGGGCCCAGGGTACAGCTCCACCCACCAGTGAGCAGGTACCAGTCCAGGAATACCCTGGGCCCAAGCCCTGCCCTTAAGGGAGCCTGTTCTAGCCTCTGGACCAACCTCACCCACCAGGGGGCAGACACCAGACTCAAGAAACCCAGAATCCTACAGCCTGTGGACCCAGCCTGCCCATCAGCAGGCCAGATTCTGTCCTGAGACCAGCTGGGCCCTGGCCCTGCCTACTAGCAGGCCAACAAGCTTCAGGACACCCTGAACCCCAGACCCAACTGTGTCAGAAACTACCCTGCCCCACTAGCAATCCAACACCAGCTCTGGGGTCCCTGGGTTTTGCAACCAGACTCCAGGACCTGGCTCTAACCCCAGAACTTGGCTTCACCCACCAGTGGGTAGGCAACACCCTGAGTCTTCTAGACTCTGACTCAGCCCAGCAGTGAGCCAGCACAACACCTGGGGCCCCCTGGGGTTCCATAGTCAGATTCTTCATGTCCTGGTCCCACCAACCAGTGGCTGGCAGTCTCTGGACAAGGTAGGGCCTGGCAATCAACCTGACCAGGGGTCAACCAACCCTACCAGAATCCCATATAGTAAGCCCACCACAACAGAAAGACCCCTGAAGCCCTCAGAGAGGAAGCATCTAGAGCCTATAGTTTGGGCTATGAGTAGGTAATATGCTACTTGGATGCATAGTATGTGTCCTACAAAAGACCACTTCTCCAAGGTTGGGAAATATAACCAACCTACCAGATACATAAAAATAAAAACAGCAACTTAGGCAAAATGAGGGGACAGAGAATCATGTTCCAAACAAAGAAACATGTTCCAAACAAAGGAACATGTTCCAAACAAAGGAACAAGATAAAACCCCAGAAGAACTAAGTGAAGTGGAGATAGGCAATCCACCCAAGGAGGAGTTCAGGACAGTGATCATAAAGATCATCAAAGGACTCAGGAGAAGAATGGATGCACAGAGTGAGAAGTTAGTTTTTAACAAAGAGTAGAAAATATAAAGAAGAACCAAATGAAGAATACAATAATTGAAATAAAAATACACTAGAAGAAATGAACAGTAAACTAAATGATACAAAGGAGTGGATCAGCTGGTAGACAGTAGTGGAAATCACTAATGCTGAACAGAAAAAAGAAAAAAGAATGAAAAGAAATGAGGACAGTTTAAAAGACCTCTGGGACAACAGCCAGCACACTAATATTCACATTATAGGGGTCCGAGAAGGAGAAGTGAAAAAGGTGCTGATAACTTATTTGAAGACATAATAGCTGAAAACTTCCTTAACCTGGGAAAGCAAACAGTCACCCAAGTCCAGGAAGTGCAGAGAGTCCCATGCAGGATTAACCCAGAGAGAAACAGACCAAGACAAATTATCTTTAATTTTGTCATTTTAATTACACAGAGGGAATATTAAAAGCAGCAAGGGAAAAGCAACAAACAACATACAAGGGAACTCCCATAAGGCTATCAGCTGACTTTTCAACAGAAACGCTGCAGGACAGAAGGGAGTGGCACAATATATTTAAAGTGATGAAAGGGAACAACATACTACCAAGAATATTCTACCCAGCAAGGCTCTCCAGATTTGATGATGAGATCAAAAGCTTTACAAACAAGCAAAAGCTAAAAGAGTTCAGCACCACCAAACCAGCTTTACAACAAATGTTAAAGGAACTTCTCTAGGCAAAAAAGAAAAGGACACAACCAAAAACAAGAAAATTACAAAATGAAAAAGCTCACTGGTAAAGATAAACATACAGTAACAGGTAGGAAATTATCCATGCACAAAACTAGTGGAAGGTTAAAAGACAAAAGTAGTAAAATCATCTATATCCACAATAAGAAGTTAAAGGACACAAAAAACAATTAGATGTAAAATGTGATATCAAAAACAGTAATCATGAGGGGAGGACAATACAAATGCAGGGTTTTTTTAATGCATTGGAAATTAAGAGATCAGCAACTTTAAAAAATCACGTATATACATTGCTATACAAAAACCCCATGGTAACCACAAACCAAAAATCTGTAATATACATAGACACAAAAAGAAAAAGGAATCTAAACATAACACTAAAGATAGTCAACAAAATCTCAAGAGAACAAAAGAAGAAAAGGAAAAAAGACCTATAAAAACAATCCCTTAATAAACTGGCAATAAAAACATATATACAATAAATACCTTCAATATAAATGGAGTTAATGCTCCAATCAAAAGACACAGAGTGGCTGAATGGATACAAAAATAAGACCCATATATATGCTGCTTACAAGAGACTTACTTCAGATCTAAAGATAAACACAGACTGAAAGTGAGAGGATAGGGAAAGGTATTCCATGCAAATGGAAATCAAAAGAAAGCTGGGGTAGCAATACTTATATCAGACAAAATAGACTTTAAAGTAAAGACTGTTACAAGAGACAAAGGAGGATATTATATAATGATGAAGGGATCAACCCAAGAAGAAGATATAATTGTAAATATATCTGCACCCAACATAGGAGCACCTAAAAACATAAAGCAAATATTAACAGACATAAAGGGGAAATATACAATAACAATAATAGTGGGGGACTTTAACACCCCACTTACGTCAATGGACAAATCATTCAGACAAAAAAATCAATAAAGAATCACTGGCTTTAAATGACACCTTAGACCAAATGGACTTAACTGACATATATAGAAAATTTCATCTGAAAGCAGCAGAATACACATTTCTTTTCAAGTGTACATGGAACATTCTCCAGGACAGATCACATGTTAGGCCACAAAAGAAGCACTGGTAAATTTACGAAAATTGAAATCTTATCAAGCATCTTTTCTGACCACAACTCTGTGAGATTATAAGTCAACTACAAGAAAAAAGACTGCAAAAAGCACAAACACATGGAGGCTAACCAATATGCTACTAAATAACCAATGGCTCATGGAAGAAATCAAAGAAGAAATCAAAAAATACCTGGAGATAAAAGAAAATGAAAACACAACAATCCAAAACCTATGAGATGCAGCAAAAGCGGTTCTAAGAGGAAAGATTACAAGTGATACAAGCTTACTTCAGGAAACAAGAAAAATCTCAAATAAACAATCTAACCTTACTCCTAGAGGAACTAAAGAAAGTAGAACAAACAAAACCCAAAATTAGCAGAAGGAAAGAAATCATAAAGATCAGAGCAGAAGTTAATGAAATAGAGACTAAAAAAACAACTGAAAAGGTCAATGAAACTAAAAGATTCTTTGAAAAGATAAACAAAGTTGATAAACATTTAGCCAGACTCAGCAAGAAAAAAAAAAGGCGAGGGTCCAAATCAAAATCAAGAATGAAAAAGGAGCAGTTACAATGGACACCACAGAAATACAAAGGATCATAAGAGACTACTAAGAACAACAATACACCAATAAAATGGACAACCTAGTTGTCCAATTACCAGTACTGAAATTGAATCAGTAATTTAAAAACTCCCAACAAACGAAAGTCCAGGACAATGTCTTCACAGTTGAATTCTACCAAACATTTAGAGAAGAGTTAACACCTATCCTTCTGAAAATATTCCCCCAAAAATGCAGAAGAGAGAAGAGTTAACACCTATCCTTCTGAAAATATTCCCCCCAAAATGCAGAAGGAACAATTTTGAAGTCATTCTATGAGGCCACAAACATCCTGATAACAAAACCAGACAAAGATATCACACCAAAAAAGAACATTACAGGCCAATATCACCGATGAACATAGATGCAAAAACCCTCAACAAAATACTAGCAAACTAAATTGAACAATACATTACAAGGATCATATACCATGAATAAGCAGGATTTATCCAAAGGAAGCAAGGATTTTTCAATATCTGCAAACCAATATGATATACCACATCAACAAATTGAAGAATAAAAACCATAAATCATCTCAATAGATGCAGAAAAGCTCTTGACAAAATTCAACATCCATTTAAGATAAAACTTTCCAGAAAATGGGCAAAGAGGGAGCATACCTCAACATAATAACGACCACATATGACAAACACACAGCTAACATCATACTCAGTGATGAAAAGCTGAAAGCATTCCCTCTAAGATCAGGAACAAGACAAGGATGCCTGCTCTCACCACTTTTATTCAACATAGTATTTGAAGTCCTACCCACAGCAAGCATACAAGAAAAAAATAAAAGGAATTCAAATTGGAAAGAAAGAAGTAAAACTGTCACTGTTTGCAGATGACATGAAACTATACATAGAAAACCCTGAAGATGCCACCAGAAAACTACTAGAGCTCATCAGTGAATTCAGTAATGTTGCAGGATACAAAATTTATACACAGAAATCTGTTCCATTTCTACACAATAGCAACAAAGTATCAGAAAAAGAAATTAAGGAAAAAATCCCATTTACCATTGCATCAAAAAGCATAAAATACCTAGGAATAAACGTACCTAAGGAGGTAAAAGACCTGTACTCAAACTATAAGACACTGATGAAAGAAACTGAAAATGACACAGATAGAAAGATATACCATGTTCAGGGACTGGAAGAATTAATATTCTTAAAATGATCATACTACCCAAGGCAATCTACAGATTTAATGCAATCTCTATCAAAATACCAATGGCATTTTCTACAGAACTAGAACAAACAAATTTAAAATTTGCATGGAACACAAAAGACCCTGAATTGCCAAACCAATCTTGAGAAAGAAGGACAGAGCTGGGGGAATCATGCTCCCTGATCTCAGACTATACTACAAAGCTATAGTAATCAAAACAGTATGATACTGGCAAAAAACAGACATAGATCAATGGAACACAACAGAGTCCAGAAATAAACCTACACATTTATGGTCAATCTATGACAAATGAGGCAAGAATATACAATGGAGGAAAAACATTCTCTTCAACAAGTGGTGCTGGGAAAACTGACCAGCTGTATGTAAAAGAATTAAATTAAAACATGCTTTAACACCATATACAAAAATGAACTCAACATGGATTAAACACATAAATGTTAAGACTGGAAACCATAAAAATCCTAGAAGAAACCATAGGCACAACACTCTGACCTAAATCTTAGCAATATTTTTTTGGATCTGTCTCCTAAAGCAAAGGAAATAAAAGCAAAATTTAAAAATGTTACCTAATTAGACTTAAAAGCTTTTGCACAGTAAAGGAAACCATTGACAAAACAAAAAGGTAACCTACTTAATGGGAGAAAATATTTGCTAATGAAATGAGTGATAAGGGCTTTATATCCAAAATATATAAACAGCTCATACAGCTCAACATAAAAAAAAAACAACCCAATTAAAAAATAGGCAGAAGACATGAATAGACATTTTTCCAAATGAAAATGAAAAGATGCTCATCATTACAAGAAATGAAAATCAAAACCACAATAAGATATCACCTCACACCTGGTAGAATGGCTATCATCAAAAAGAACACAAATAACAAATGTTGGTGAGAAGGTAGAGAAAAGGGAACCCTTGTACACTGTTGGTTGGTCCAGCCACTGTGGAAAACAGTATGGCAGTTTCTCAAATAACTAAAAATAGAACTACCATAGGACCCAATAATTCCAATCCTGGGTATATATCCAAAATATATATATAAAAAACACTAATTCAAAAAGATACATGCACCCCAATGTTCACAGCAGCATTATTTAAAATTGCCAAGATATGGAAGCAATCTATGTGTCCATCAACTGATAAATGGATAAGGAAAATGTCTGTATATATACATATACACACACACAATGGAATACTACTCAGCCATAAAAACAAGGCTGGAGAGGATGTGGAGAAATGGGAACCCTGGTACACTGTTGGTGGGAGTGTTAATTAGTGTGACCACTGTGGAAAACACTATGGAGATTCCTTAAAAAACTAAAAATAGAGCTACCACATGATCCAGCAATCCCACTCCTGGGTATATGTCTGGAAACAATGAAAACTCTAATTTGAAAAGATACATGTCCTCCAATGTTCATAGCAGCACTATTTATAATAGCCAAGACATGGAAACAACCCAACTGCCCATTAGCTGACAACTGACTTCAGATGTCACTCACACACACACACACAGTGGCATATTACTCAGCCATAAAAAAAGAAATATTACCATTTGCAGCAACATGGATGGACCTAGAGAATATTATACTTAGTGAAGTTAGACAAAGAAAGACAAATATTATATGATATCACTTATCCGTGGAATCTAAATAATACAGATGAATCTATATACAAAACAGAAACATAGAGAACAAACTTATGGTTACCAAAGTAGCGGAAGAAAAAAAGAAATATTACCATTTGCAGCAACATGGATGGACCTAGAGAATATTATACTTAGATAGAGAACAAACTTATGGTTACCAAAGTAGCAGAAGGGTCATATTAGGAGTGTGGGATTAACAGATGCAAACTACTATACACAAAATAGATAATCAACAAGGGTTTAATGTATAACACAGGGAACTATATTCAATATCTTGCAATAACCTATAATGGAAAAAAGTCTGAAAATACATATTATATATAATATACACATTATACTCACTTTGCCATACATCTGAAACACAATATTGAAAATCAGCTATACTCCAATTAAAAGAAGAAAAACTATGAGGTAGATAGATACATGATAGATATTGATAAATAACACATTGGAATATTACTCAGCCTCAGTAAAGAAATACTGCCAACATGAATGGAGGTGGAAGACATTACACTAAGCAAAGAAAGGCAGACACATAAAGAGAAGTACTGAATGATCTCACTTACATGTAAAATCTAAAATAGTCAAACTCACAGAAGCAGAGAGTCCAGTGGTAGTTTTCCAGGGGCGGGAGGAATATGATGATGTTGGTGAAAGGGTACAAAGTTCCAGTTATGCAAGATGAATAATTTCTGGAGATCTGATATACAGCATAGTGACAATAGTTAATACTATATTGTATACTTGTAATTTGTTGAGGATTAAATCCCCTTCCCACCGCCACACACACAAAATGGTAACTATGTAGAAGTAATATATATGTTATATATCGACTGAAGAAAAATGCACAACCTAAAAGTTATGAGTTATGTTTTATGCTGGGACCTTACTGAGGACTATAGCTAGGGAGGCAGCCTCTCAGATAGCTCTAAGGAACTGTTCTGGAGAGGTAAGGGAGGAGCCAGGATATATAGGAGTTTTTATTGGGAAAAAAAACAAAAACAAAAAAACGTGTAGTCCAACATCAAGAGATTACTACTAATTACAAAAAAAAAAACAAAAAACCCAGAAATCTCAAGTTAAGGATTTTAGTACTTTTTTAGGTATGGAAAGATGCAAGATTCTGGGCTCTTGGAAATTATACCTTAGATATGAATCTTATCTGGGGCCAGTATCCTATTTGTCTCCATTGTGAATTCCACTCAGGGTGCACTGTCAGAGGCAGCTGCAGTGGCTGATGGCAGGCAACATTTGTTGTTTACTGAAATGACAGGCAACATTTTTTTGTCCATAATTAGCATGATTGTGGTGATCATTTCATAATGTATATGTATATCAAGACATCAAGCTGTATATCTTAAATATATACAATTTTATATGTCAATGATATCTCAACAAAGCTGTTAAAAAAAAATTAAAGGAAATTATTTCAAGGAATCCTGGTCAGACATGTGTTTCCCAGGAATGCAAATATCAGCTATTTTTTGAGAAAAGATAGAAGAACTTGTGACAAGAACTGAAGGTTTTGAAAATGTGATTTTTACTTCAAAATTACAAATAATTCCTATCCCTTTATTCAATCCAAAGTTGCATCCAGGACCTTTTTGACCCAAATTCCCACCACTTTTCTCTTTCTCCATAAAGAGCAAGCCTATTTAATGTTCTCCCTCTTCCCTCCTTCTCTCCATCAGTGTTTTGGCTGCTTGCTGCCACTGTTACTTTGACATTTGTATTGCTACTTCTTTACTCCACTATATCCCTGAACCACCATCATCTATGGAGTCTTCCACTTTTCTTCCCTCTAGTTTCACACTTACTCCTTAATTTTTTTTCCCCTTATACATCCTGTTGATTCTACAGCAGCCTTAGATCTCATGCAGAAAATCTGGACTTTAGAGACAGAGCCAGACCACTAGAGTTTCTTCTGCCAGGAAATAACTGTTCAGAATGTAGAGGATGTAATTATCAAGAGAGATAACTGGGCTCTTCTTGGCTGTTTCCATGATCGTTCACTGCTCTAAGTTTCTTCTTCACCGTCAGATATTTTGTTTTACTTGTTTTTTCTGTCTATATTTAGAGTGACTGAAAATTCTTGTAGTAACTGGAACACTAGTTTCCATATAATTTCAGTTTTACTGTAAAAGAAGTGACAGAGGGTAAAACCTTGATTAACTAGAATGCCCAAGGAAAGGAATGCTTGATTATACTTTCTGTTGAACATTACTAAATATCTTAGTCCACTTCTCTGAAGTCTCATAAAGCATCAAGGTCATTACTCTGGCTTTCAACTTAAATTGTGCTGACTCTATGCTCATAGATGCAAGTGGTCTACTTATCATATGTATCCTGGAAGTCTTATAAATTACTGTCATTTATGACAATACCTAGTGACTAAAGGTGCAAGTTCAAAATTAGCACTTTTTAAAAGAATATTTGGCAATATGCGTCTCGAGCCTTGACAACATTCATAAACTGTACCTAGTAATCACACATCTAGGAATTTAATTATAGGACTAATTAGAGATATATCCAAAAATTATGTGCCTAAATGTCACACATATTTTGGAAAATTAGAACATTATCCTCCAACATTAGATATATTTTGATATACCCATAAAATAGAATGCCATGCAAACATTAAAATTCATAATTTTAAGGGATAGGAAATGCTTATAATAAGAGAAAAGGTGAACATATAAAGCAATATAATCACTATGATCTAAATTGGGTAAAATACACATATATGTACATATGTACTTTTGTGTAGGTATGTGTGCGATATAGAAGATTTACGGTATATACATCAAAATGTTAATAATGGTTATCTCTGGCAGGTAGGAATATGGGTGTTTAAATTCCCTAATTTTTACTTTGATGTAATTTTCTACATTGTCTATAATCAAATTTTATTATTTTAGGATTATAAAATAACACATAACATTTTAAACTTTCTATTGAAATTTAGTCCTATCATATAATTTTCTCTGAAAGGCAAAATGCAGGGACATGAACTTGAGTTCTAGCCTGTGGTCTTTTTCTCAATCAACGTTTTCACATTTTTTTGTTCCCATTATTTTTTTTAACTTTCTTTGAAATTTTATATGCACAAGCTTATTTGAATTATTGTCTTCACTTATATGACCAGTGCTTTGAAGGGTAAAAA
This sequence comes from Physeter macrocephalus, assembly GCF_002837175.3. NCBI lineage: Eukaryota > Metazoa > Chordata > Mammalia > Artiodactyla > Physeteridae > Physeter > Physeter macrocephalus. Next base: position 52,038,531 of record NC_041221.1, read on the forward strand.
CCAAGTTATCGCACAATTTGGGATTTTTCAGCAGCTTGTTATTGGGATTCTCAGGACAATCATTGGCACACAAATCTTTAATTATTCACAATACAGGAAATGTTTGTAAAATGAAAATGTCATCAATAGCCCGGCTCAGGAATCAGACCTAGAAGTATGAAATACCCATTAACCTATTCTTTTATTAGCATACTCACTTCCACTACCTTAGTTCAGGCTCTGGTTACCTCAGTATTTCACTCTCCTAAATTGTCCCACTGTTTACATCCAATTAGGAAAGCTACATTTTGCCTAATTTGAAAGAGGATCATTTCTGGAAAAATGGCAATAAATGGAAAAATAAGTCAAACTTCTTTCCATGGCAAATATTTTATGCTCTTTCATAATAGCAATATACTCAGCCTTTGCTGCATAAACTATCCCTCCAAAACTTAATGGCTTAAAACAATAATCCTTTATTAGTTCACAAGTCAGGGGGTTGGGCTTTTTAGCTGGGCCTAGCTGGGCAGTTTTTCTGCCTGTCTCAGCTAGGCTCACTCATCAACTGTCAGCTGATGGGTTGGCTAGGTCTGGATGGTCTAAATGGACACATTTACCTGTTGGGCAATTGGTAGGCTGTTGGCTGGAGAGCCTCAGTCTCTTCCACATGACCTCTGTAGCAGGGTAGCTGAGGCTTGTTCACATGGTGGAAGTGGAAAAAGATGAGTGAAAGGTGCAAAACCTCTTAAGGTCTGGAAAATCTCACATTCCTTCTTCTGCAGTATATGAAGGCCAATCTAAATGAAAAGGATGGGGAAACAGACCTACCTCTTGAAGGCAGGAGCTCCAGTGGATTTTTGGCCATTTTTTATCTACTACACTATGTGATGGATCTTAGTACATACATTAAAAAGTAAGGAAGCAAGAAGCAAAAGAAGTCACATTCTTGGCTACCAAGCCAGGCTCCAACAATGACCCAATAATTTTTATTAACTCTTCTTTTTCCCCAGAGGCATTCATCTAATGATCCCTCCCCTCTAATCCTGTCCTATTCCTGGAGCTCTGGCTCTCGTTATCTATATTCCTCCTTTTACTTCCTGGCACAGCCCAAGAGAGAAGTTCTGATTAGGTTGGGTAGTCTCAATCCATGTAGATCATCCCTATCTGGCAGCATTCTCACACTAGATCACCTCCAGAAGGTGGTGGCCTGTTTAAAATTTTCTGATTCTCAAGGGGGAGAGGAGGAGAGAGTCAGCAAGAACTCCCTGCAAAAAGGGCAAGCCAGAATCACCTGTTGACATCACTTTTTACTTATGCAGCATGAAAAACTCTTACCATCCTTCTACAATAGGCTCAAACCTATAAGAATTACTTCCACTGTAAAATCTTCCCCAGCATCCACAGGCAGAATCAGTGGCTCCCACCTCTGTGGTCTTATGTTATCTCAATTTTTGGACTAGTTACATTTTATAGTAATAGTGGACAGAGCACTGGGGAGTATAGACACCGTTATAGGAACATTTCCAGTAGGCGGGCTCATACTGAAGTTTCCTAGAAGGTTGCCTCATGCAGTATTTACCTCTATTTAAAAAAAAAAAATTTCAGGGATTTCCCTGGCAGTCCAGTGGTTAGAACTCCACACTTCCACTGCAGATGGTGCGGGTTCAATCGCTGGTCAGGGAACTAAGATCCCACATGGCATATGGTGTGGCCAAAAAAAAAAATTCAACTGAGTAAATTTTAAAGAGCTTATTGGCTTTATTCAATGATTCATGAAATAGGCAGCATCCAACCTAGGATATAGAAAGGAGCACTGAGGACCTGTACAAAATGAAAGACTTTTATAGGCAAAAAGCAGCAGGAATAAGGAAGTTATACTAGACATAAAAGAGGGTTGGTTATCGCAAGGTTTCTTTCCTTTAGGGGATGGCAGGAGTGTATCAGGCAGATTACCTAACTAGTGCTATCAGGCAATTCCTGATTGGTTTAAGATTCGATTTCTGGAGAGCCAAAACCGTAATTAAGTCTGAGTTTGGTAACATGGAGCTTAGCATAAGTGACAATTTTGGGTCTGTGGTTTTTAACACCTCTGAAGGCCTTAAACTATAATTATTGACTAAACCTCATAGTTCTCATAAGGCTGGCAAGAGACAAGTCCTATTACACAGTTAAATTAGTTAAACAAGAAGGCCTTTAGTGGAGCTTCAAGATGGCAGAAGAGTAAGACATGGAGATCACCTTCCTCCCCACAAATACATCAGAAATACATCTACGTGTGGAACAGCTCCTACAGAACACCCACTGAACGCTGGCAGAAGACCTCAGACCTCCAAAAAGGAAAGAAACTCCCCCCACGTAACTGGGTAGGGCAGAAGAAAAAAGAACAGAGACAAAAGAATAGGGACAGGACCTGCACCAGTGGGAGGGAGCCGTGAAGGAGTAAAGGTTTCCACACACTAGGAAGCCCCTTCACGGGCGGAGACTGTGGGTGGCGGAGGAGGGAAGCTTCAGAGCCACGGAGGAGAGCGCAGCAACAGGGGTGCGGAGGGCAAAGCGGAGAGATTCCCGCACAGAGGATCGGTGCCGACCGGCACTCACCAGCCCGAGAGGCTTGTCTGCTCACCCGCCTGGGCGGGCGGGGGCTGGGAGCTGAGGCTCGGGCTTCAGTCGGATCCCAGGGAGAGGACTGGGGTTGGCTGCGTGAACACAGCCTGAAGGGGCTAGTGCACCACGGCTAGCCGGGAGGGAGTCCGGGAAAAGGTCTGGAGCTGCCGAAGAGCCAACAGACTTTTTCTTGCCTCTTTGTTTCCTGGTGCGCAAGGAGAGGGGATTAAGAGCACTGCTTAAAGGAGCTCCAGAGACGGGCGCGAGCTGCAGCTATCAGCGTGGACCCCAGAGACGGGCATGAGACGCTAAGGCTGCTGCTGCCGCCTCCAATAAGCCTGTGTGCAAGCACAGGTCACTATCCACGCCGCCCCTCCCAGGAGCCTGTGCAGCCCGCCACTGCCCGGGTCCTGTGATCCAGGGACAACTTCCCCGGGAGAACGCACGGCGCTTCTCAGGCTGGTGCACGTCATGGCGGCCTCTGACGCCGCAGGCTCGCCCCGCATCCGTACCCCTCCCTCCCCCAAGCCTGAGTGAGCCAGAGCCCCCGAATCAGCTGCTTCTTTAACCCCGTCCTTTCTGAGCGAAGAACAGACGCCCTCAGGCGACCTACACACAGAGGCGGGTCCAAATCCAAAGCTGAACCCCAGAACCAGTGCAAACAAAGAAGAGAAAGGGAAATCTCTCCCAGCAGCCTCAGGAGCAGGGGATTAAATCTCCAATCAACTTGATGTACCCTGCATCTCTGGACTACCTGAATAGACAACGAATCATCCCAAACTGAGGAAGTGGACTTTGGGAGCAACTATATATATATATTTTTCCCTTTTTCTCTTTTTGTGAGTGTGTATGTGTATGGTCCTGAGTGTGATTTTGTCTGTATATCTTAGCTTTTACCATTTGCCCTAGGGTTCTATCTGCACGGTTTTTTTTGTTTGTTTGTTTTAGTATAGTTTTTAGCACTTGTTATCATTGGCAGATTTGTTTTTTGGTTTGGTTACTCTCCTTTCTTTTTATTACTTTAAAAAAATTTTTTAATAATTATTTTTTATTTTAATAACTTTATCTTCTTCTTTCTTTCTTTTTCTCCCTTTTATTCTGAGCTGCCTGGAGCACAGGCTCTTGGCACTCCAGCCAGGTGTCAGGGCTGTGCCTCAGAGGTGGGAGAGCCAAGTTCAGGACATTGGTCCACAAGAGACCTCCCATCTCCACATAATATCAAATAGTGAAAATCTCCCAGAGATCTCCATCTCAACGCCAAGACCCAGCTCCACTCAATGCCAAACAAGCTACAGTGCTGGACACCCTATGTCAAACAACTAGCAAGACAGGAACACAACCCCATCCATTACCAGAGAGGCTGCCTAAAATCATAATAAGGCCACAAACACCTCAAAACACACCACCAGACGTGGACCTGCTCACCAGAAAGACAAGATCCAGCCTCATCCACCAGAATACAGGCATTAGTCCCCTGCAACAGGAAGCCTACACAACCCACTGAACCAACCTTAGCCACTGGGGGAAGACACCAAAAACAACGGGAACTACGAACCTGCAGGCTGCAAAAAGGAGACCCCAAACACAGTACATTAAGCAAAATGAGAAGACAGAGAAACACACAGCAGATGAAGGAGCAAGGTAAAAATCCACCACACCTAACAAATGAAGAGGAAATAGGCAGTCTACCTGAAAAAGAATTCAGAATAATGAGAGTAAAGATGATCCAAAATCTTGGAAAAAGAATGGAGAAAATACAAGAAACGTTTAACAAGGACCTAGAACTAATGAGCAAACAGTGATGAACAACACATTAAATGAAATTAAAAATTCTCTAGAAGGGATCAATAGCAGAATAACTGAGGCAGAAGAACGGATAAGTGACCTGGAAGATAAAATAGTGGAAATAACTACTGCAGAGCAGAAAAAAGAAAAAAGAATGAAAAGAACTGAGGAGAGTCTCAGAGACCTCTGGAACAACATTAAATGCACCAACATCCAAATTATAGGGGTCCCACA
>NC_041221.1:52043191-52046511 GCF_002837175.3 Physeter macrocephalus
AATATTAAAAGCAGCAAGGGAAAAATAACAAATAACACACAAGGGAATCCCCATAAGGTTAACAGCTGATCTTTCAGCAGAAACTCTGCAAGCCAGAAGGGACTGGCAGGACATATTTAAAGTGATGAAGGGAAAAAACCTACAACCAAGTTACTCTACACAGCAAGGATCTCATTCAGATTTGACAGAGAAATTAAAACCTTTACAGACAAGCAAAAGCTAAGAGAATTCAGCACCACCAAACCACCTTTACAACAAATGCAAAAGGAACTTCTCTAGGCAGGAAGCACAAAAGAAGGAAAACACCTACAATAACAAATCCAAAACAATTAAGAAAATGGTAATAGGAACATATATATTGATAATTACCTTAAATGTAAATGGATTAAATGCTCCAACCAAAAGACACAGACTGGCTGAAGGGATATTAACACCCCACTTTCACCAATGGACAGATCATCCAAAATGAAAATAAATAAGGAAACACAAGCTTTAAATGATACATTAAACAGGATGGACTTGATATTTATAGGACATTCCATCCAAAAATAACACAATACACTTTCTTCTCAAGTGCTCATGGAACATTCTCTAGGATAGATCACATCTTGGTCACAAATCAAGCCTTGGTAAATTTAAGAAAACTGAAATTGTATCAAGTATCTTTTCCGACCACAACGCTATGAGACTAGATATCAATACAGGAAAAGATCTGTAAAAAAAATACAAACACATAGAGGCTAAACAATACACTACTTAATAACCAAGAGATGACTGAAGAAATCAAAGAGGAAATAAAAAAATACCTAGAAACAAATGACAATGGAGACACGATGACTCAAAATCTATGGGATGCAGCAAAAGCAGTTCTAAGAGGGAAGTTTATAGCAATACAATCCTATCTTAAGAAACAGGAAACATCTCGAATAAACATCCTAACCTTGCACCTAAAGCAATTTGAGAAAGAAGAACAAAAAAACCTCAAAGTTAGCAAAAGGAAAGAAAACAAAGATCAGATCAGAAATAAATGAAAAAGAAATGAAGGAAATGATAGCACACATCAATAAAACTAAAAGCTGGTTCTTTGAGAAGATAAATAAAATTGATAAACCATTAGCCAGACTCATCAAGAATAAAAGGGAGAAGACTCAAATCAATAGAATTAGAAATGAAAAAGGAGATGTAACAACTGACACTGCAGAAATACAAAAGATTATTAGAGATTACTACAAGCAACTGTATGCCAATAAAATGGACAACCTGGAAGAAATGGACAAATTCTTAGAAATGCACAAGCTGCCGAGACTGAACCAGGAAGAAATAGAAAATATGAACAGACCAATCACAAGCACTGAAATTGAAACTGTGATTAAAAATCTTCCAACACACAAAAGCCCAGGACCAGATGGCTTCACAGGCGAATTCTATCAAACATTTAGAGAAGAGTTAACATCTATCCTTCTCAAACTCTTCCAAAAGATAGCAGAGGGAGGAACACTCCCAAACTCATTCTATGAGGCCACCATCACCCTGATACCAAAACCAGACAAAGACGTCACAAAGAAAGAAAACTACAGGCCAATATCACTGATGAACATAGATGCAAAAATCCTCAACAAAATACTAGCAAACAGAATCCAACAGCACATTAAAAGGATCATACACCATGATCAAGTGGGGTTTATTCCAGGAATGCAAGGATTCTTCAATATACACAAATCAATCAACGTCATACACCATATTAAGGAATTGAAGGAGAAAAACCATATGATCATCTCAATAGATGCAGAGAAAGCTTTTGACAAAATTCAACACCCATTTATGATAAAAACCCTCAGAAAGTAGGCATAAAGGGAACTTTCCTCCACACAATAGAGGCCATATATGACAAACCCACAGCCAACATCGTCCTCAATGGTGAAAAACTGAAACCTTTACCACTAAGATAAGGAACAAGACAAGGTTGCCCACTCTCACCACTATTATTCAACATAGTTTTGGAAGTTTTAGCCACAGCAATCAGAGAAGAAAAGGAAATAAAAGGAATCCAAATCAGAAAAGAGGAAGTAAAGCTGTCACTGTTTGCAGATAAAGCAATCTACAGATTCAATGCAATCCCTATCAAACTACCACTGGCATTTTTCACAGAAGTAGAACAAAAAATTTCACAATTTGTATGGAAACACAAAAGACCCCGAATAGCCAAAGCAATCTTGAGAACAAAAAATGGAGCTGGAGTAATCAGGGTCCCTGACTTCAGACTATACTACAAAGCTGCAGTAATCAAGACAGTGTGGTACTGGCACAAAAACAGAAATACAGATCAATGGAAGAGGATAGAAAGCCCAGATATAAACCCATGCACATATGGTCACCTTATCCTTGATAAAGAAGGCAAGAATATACAGTGGATAAAAGACAGCCTCTTCAATAAGTGGTGCTGGGAAAACTGGACAGCTACATGTAAAAGTATGAAATTACAACACTCCCTAACACCATACACAAAAATAAACTCAAAATGGATTAAAGACCTAAATGTAAGACCAGACACTATCAAACTCCTAGAGGAAAACATGATAGGCAGAACACTCTATGACATAAATCACAGCAAGATCCTTTCTGACCCACCTCCTAGAGAAATGGAAATAAAAACAAAAATAAACAGATGGGATCTAATGAAACTTGAAAGCTTTTGAGCAGCAAAGGAAACCATAAACAAGACCAAAAGACAGCCCTCGGAATGGGAGAACATATTTGCAAATGAAGCCACGGACAAAGGACTAATCTCCAAGATTTACAAGCAGCTCATGCAGCTCAATAATTAAAAAACAAACAACCCAATCCAAAAATGGGCAGAAGACCTAAATAGACATTTCTCCAAAGAAGACATACAGATTGCCAACAAACACATGAAAGAATGCTCAACATCATTAATCATTAGAGAAATGCAAATGAAAACTACAATGAGATATCATCTCACACCAGTCAGAACGGCCATCATCAAAAAATCTAGAAACAATAAATGCTGGAGAGGGTGTGGAGAGAAGGGAACACTCTTGCACTGTTGGTGGGAAGGTAAATTGATACAGCCACTATAGAGAACAGTACGGAGGTGCCTTAAAAAACTAAAAATAGAACTACCATACGACCCAGCAATCCCACTGCTGGGCATATACCCTGAGAAAACCATAATTCAAAAGGAGTCATGTACCACAATGTTAATTGCAACTCTATTTACAAGAGCCAGGACATGGAAGCAACCTAAGTGTCCATTAACAGATGAATGGATAAAGAAGATGTGGCACATATATACAATGGAA
>NC_041221.1:52047079-52047875 GCF_002837175.3 Physeter macrocephalus
GTGGGAAGCAGCCGCATAGCACAGGGAGATCAGCTCGGTGGTTTGCGACCACCTAGAGGGGTGGGATAGGGAGGGTAGGAGGGAGGGATATGCAAGAGGTAAGTGGATGGACCTAGAGTGTGACATACAGAGTGAAGTAAGTCAGAAAGAGAAAAACCATACAGTATGCTAGCACATATATATGGAATCAAAGGAAAAAAAAAAAGGTCATGAAGAACCTAGGGGTAAGATGGGAGTAAAGACACAGACCTACTAGAGAAAGGACTTGAGCATATGGGGAGGGGGAAGGGTAAGCTGTGACAAAGTGAGAGAGTGGCATGGACATATATACACTACCAAACATAAAACAGATAGCTAGTGGGAAGCAGCCGCATAGCACAGGGAGATCAGCTCGGTGGTTTGCGACCACCTAGAGGGGTGGGATAGGGAGGGTAGGAGAGAGGGATATGCAAGAGGTAAGAGATATGGGAACGTATGTATATGTATAACTGATTCACTTTGTTATAAAGCAGAAACTAACACACCATTGTAAAACAATTATACTCCAATAAAGATGTTAAAAAATAATAATAAAATAATTTTAAAAAGAAACAAAAAACATCTCAAATAAACAACCTAACCTTACACCTAAAGCAATTAGAAAAGAAGAACAAAGAAAACCCAAGATAGCAGAAGGAAAGAAATCATAAAGATCAGATCAGAAATAAATGAAAAAGAAATGAAGGAAACAATAGCAAAGATCAATAAAACTAAAAGCTGGTTCTTTGAGAAGATAAGCAAAATTGATAAACCATTA
>NC_041221.1:52048195-52075997 GCF_002837175.3 Physeter macrocephalus
TGGTGTTAGGGATTGTTCTAATTTCATACTTTTACATGTAGCTGTCCAGTTTTCCCAGCACCACTTATTGAAGAGGCTGTCTTTTCTCCACTGTATATCCTTCCCTCCTTTATCAAAGATAAGGTGACCATATGTGTGTGGGTTTATCTCTGGGCTTTCTATCCTGTTCCATTGATCTATATTTCTGTTTTTGTGCCAGTACCATACTGTCTTGATTACTGATAGTATACATAGAGAATCCTAAGGATGCTACCAGGAAACTACTAGAGCTAATCAATGAATTTGGTAAAGTAGCAGGATACAAAATTAATGCACAGAAATCTCTGGCATTCTTATACACTAATGATGAAAAATCTGAGAGTGAAATTAAGAAAACACTCCCATTTACCATTGCAACAAAAAGAATAAAATATCTAGGAATAAACCTACCTAAGGAGACAAAAGACTTGTATGCAGAAAACTATAAGACACTGATGAAAGAAATTAAAGATGATACAAATAGGTGGAGAAATATACCATGTTCTTGGATTGGAAGAATCAACATTGTGAAACTGTCTCTACTACCCAAAGCAATCTACAGATTCAATGCAATCCCTATCAAACTACCACTGGCATTTTTCACAGAAGTAGAACAAAAAATTTCACAATTTGTATGGAAACACAAAAGACCCCGAATAGCCAAAGCAATCTTGAGAACGAAAAATGGAGCTGGAGTAATCAGGGTCCCTGACTTCAGACTATACTACAAAGCTACAGTAATCAAGAAAGTATGGTACTGGCACAAAAACAGAAATACAGATCAATGGAACAGGGTAGAATGCCCAGAGATAAACCCACACACATATGGTCACCTTATCTTTGATAAAGGAGGCAAGAATATACAGTGGATAAAAGACAGCCTCTTCAATAAGTGGTGCTGGGAAAACTGGACAGGTACATGTAAAAGAATGAAATTAGAACATTCCCTAACACCATACACAAAAATAAATTCAAAATGGATTAAAGACCTAAATGTAAGGCCAGACACTATCAAACTCTTAGAGGAAAACATAGGCAGAACACTCTATGACATAAATCACAGCAAGATCCTTTTTGACCCACCTCCTAGAGAAATGGAAATAAAAACAAAAATAAACAAATAGGACCTAATGAAACTTGAAAGCTTTTGAGCAGGAAAGGAAACCATAAACAAGACTAAAAAGCAACGCTCAGAATGGGAGAAAAATTTTCAAATGAAGCAACTGATAAAGGATTAATCTCCAAAATTTACAAGCAGCTCATGCAGCTCAATATCAAAAATACAAATAACCCAATTCAAAAAATGGGCAGAAGACCTAAATAGATGTTTCTCCAAAGAAGACAATAAAGAAGATGTGGCACATATATACAATGGAATATTACTCAGCAATAAAAAGAAACGAAATTGAGATATTTGCAGTGAGGTGGATAGACCTAGAGTCTGTTATACAGAGTGAAGTAAGTCAGAAAGTGAAAAACAAATATCGTATGCTAACACATATATATGGAATCTAAAAAACAACCCAAAAAATGGTCATGAAGAACCTAGGGGCAAGATGGGAATAAAGACGTAGACCTACTAGAGAATGAACTTGAAGCTACAGGAAGGGGGAAGGGTAACCTGGGACAAAGTGAGAGAGTGGCATGGACATATATACACTACCAAATGTAAAACAGATAGCTAGCGGGATGCAGCCGCACAACACAGGGAGATCAGCTCTGTGCTTTGTGACCACCTAGAGGGGTGGGATAGGGAGTGTGGGAGGTAGGGAGGGAGACGCAAGAGAGAAGAGATATGGGGATATATGTATATGTATAACTTTGTTATAAAGCAGAAACACACCATTGTAAACAATTATCCTCCAATAAAGATGTTAAAAAAAAATCATGGCATGCAAGAGAAATAAACGCTGTAATAAAAATGAAAAAAAAAAAAAGGAGGCCTTTAGATGACGTGGCTCTAATGCCACAGCAGCCTATGCAAGCAGTCCAAAACCTAAGCCTGTAAATGCCTCAAGGTTATAAAATTGTAACCTACGGACAACCAATCACAAGTAGCCAAGTAGGCTTTGAGCTTTAGTCAATTTCCTTGCTTTGCTTCTGCCTTTTCTCTGCAAAAGTCTCTCCCCAGCTCTTGTTGATGGAGAACTCCTAACCACCTACCATTTGGAGCTGCCCAATTTGAACTGATTTTTGCTCACAAACTCTTAAAATTTTTAATATGTCTCATTTTGTCTTTTTAACACCACCAAAGCAACCTCAGAAGTTAATGATTGCCTAAGGTCACATATAAGGGCAAAGACTTATATCCCAATAAGATATTTCTGAGGGATTCTCAGATGGGCTCAACTGAAAGATGACTTACTAGCCTTTAGTTTCATTATGCTACTATTCTGACTGGCATTCCTACTGAGTCTAAAATAATGGACTACAGACGGTCCCTGACTCAGGATGGTTCAACTTAAGATTTTTGGATTTTATGATGGTGTAAAACTGATACATATTCCATGAAAACCATTTTTCAAATTTTGTTCTTTTCCCTGGCTAGTGATATGTGGTATGATACCCTCTTATGATGCTGGGCAGAAGAAGTGAGCCACAGCTCCCCGTCACACATGCAATCATAAGAACAAACAGCCAATACTCTTACAACCACTCCAGACTCTTACAACATTCTAGTTTTTCACTTTCAATACAGTGTTCAATAAATTACACAAGATAGTCAACATATTATAAAATAGGTTTTGTGTTAGATGATTTTGCCCAACTTTAGGCTAATGTAAGTGTCTGAGTGCTGTCAACTGAAAAAAAAAAAATGCACAGCGCGAGGGCTGTGAGTTAAGTTTTACATGGGACAAAATGAGGACTATAGCCCGGGAGATAGCCTCTCAGATAGCTCTGACAAACTGCTCAGAAGAGGTAGCGGGGGAGGTCAGTATACATGTGATTTTAGTGAAGAGGCACACGTTCAATCTAGCACACATTTTGGCAGAATCTTGCTGCTAGTCACAAGAAGCGTGCTGCTAGTCATGAGGAACAGATGTCTGTTAACGATTTTAGTGTTTTTCTAGATATGAGAAGATGCAAGAACTTGGGCTCATAAAAATCTTCTCCTGAAGATATCTATCTGAAGGCCTGTTCTGCCAGTTTTTCCCGGAGCGGAGTGCCTCATTCCTGATCTCCACCCTGAACTCCTTTCAGGGTGTGCCGAAGGTCAGCAACTGCAGTGGCTAGTGACCTCATTCTTATAGAACCAGATAGCTAGCAACAATTTTTAGTTGGCAGTGCCCCTCATGGTCATAAATTTGACGACGGCTTGGGAGGCATTTCATGACCATTTTGTCCCAGTGTGTGTGGAATGTTCACTCCTAGGTCAGGCAAGGATTTCATTGATACCCCTCAATGTGCTATTACTGGACTAGGCCCTATTAACTGTAGCCAAATGCCTCTGGACCACCTGTCTTACTAGTCCGTTACGGTCCTAGAAATGATTCCCTCTTGTTGCTTCTTCCCATATTGAGTTACTATTACAATCATTGATCTTATACAGAACTATATGTCTGGTCAACTGCTTCAAGTCACTTAGTCATCATTTTATCAGAGGTTCATTCACACATTTGGTAATGTAAGAAACAACAATCTTGTAAAATAAGCAGAATACAAGTAATCTAGCTAGTAGTATTAGTAAGGTCATAAGTAAGAATTTAAGCCAAGAACTTCCATTAGGTGCGACCCAGTATATCTCCAGGTCATTTGACTTAGTCTGTTCTGTACCAATTCTTATCTTTAAGGGAAGGGATATATAGGCTTATTCATAAGGCACCCAGCCCAATTTCCTAGTGCTATTAAGCTGGTAATCCTTAGTATGGTTTAATTGTTCCCAACATAAGGGGGGGGGGCTAAAAATTATAGTCTGATGTTAGCCGTATAAATCCAGTGCACAACTGAGGGAAGTTACATTCTTTGGCTGAAAATTTGCTTATTGCTCTGATTGAATTTGAGTACCTTTAAAAGAAAATTTATATTTTTGGTGATGGTTAGAGCAAGTCTGATTGATTGGCCAAGTGAGGGAGTCCCAGGAAAGAAATACATTTGGTTTGTAAGCAAAAGTGTGAGCAATTATCAAAGTAATTGGTATACAGGCCTGATCCATCATCTTAGGTAAGCTGTCTACTTCAGATGTAGTCTTCTCATCCTGGTCTGGTAGTTTCTCCTCCGTTTAAGCATCGCTTTTAAGATGATTTTGAGGTCAGCAGTCCTCTCCATAGGCCAGTCCAATGCAAGGGGTCAATTCCCTTAGTTTTACTGGGCATGAGCTGGTTAAAAGTACCTGATAAGGGTCCTTCCATTTAGGTTGGAGATAGTCCTTTAAATGATGTCTTTTCCAGTATGCATAATCTCCTGGTTGCAAGTCATAGGGGCATCTTATCTTTTTTTTCCCTTGGGAAGTCAGGATTTATTAAAAGCATCAAGCTCCAGGGCATTTTTTTTTAACCAAATACCTTTAAAAATGTTTTTTTATCCCCACAAAAATCCTTATCATTTAAAACCAGATATTCAAATTACATGGTTAACATTTTTAGTTAATCAACTCTTCAGTACTGATCCTAGAAAACAACCTTCAATGGATCTTTGAATAATGGAGATTCAGCCACTGATATGAATGGTGTAGGTAGTCACACCTTTAACGTTCAAGCCACAAGCTGTGACGTTTGGAAGGGGTGAGGTCTACTGTCCTGCATTACCAGAATTTGTCATATCTTCAGTGCTACTGGGTTGCATGTTATCTGCGAGGTTTTGTGCATGCTCAAGAAATAAATCTTTCAGTACACTTAATTCCTTAGCAATTTACTTTTTGCTTCCAACCATTCATTCTCTTCCTTGAGCTGATTCACTCTCTGCAGCGTATCCTGCCCTTTCTGCTTGCTTTTCAACAGGCTCTTTTTCACCGCCATGTTGTTCCTCTCCCTGCGCTGAAGATACTCGTCACTGTTGCGATCCATGGGCAAACTCTTTTTCCTCTGCTTGCTTGGAGGGACAGCTTTGCCTCCGCCCCCAGGGCCAGCGGGCCCCAGCTGAGGAACCTGCTGTAAACCGCTGGCATGAGCCTGAGTATGGATGACACTTATTCCATTCACTCCCGAGGTACTGTTCTGCTGATACCTTGCTCATTTGGGCATGCTCCCTCGACAACACAGAACAAGTAGAAATGAGGACAAGGTGATCAATGGTTTCCACACTAAACTGCCAAGAAATCAGCGCATGTACCTGAACCCCTGAGGGTACTGTCCATCTGTGTTGGAAGAACAGATTCTCCTTCCCCTCAAACATGCATTTCCATCCTCTCCATCTAGACACCTCTGCTGGCAATTTTCCTTTTCCACAGCCGCCACCCGCTTCCCCTCCCCGCCGGGCCCGTGTGCTCCAGGGGCATCTTATCTTCATCCAAAGATAGATTACTGAGGTAAACTTCAGAAACAAACTTAGAGTGTCCTTAAAATAATTCAATTAAACTTTACAATAATGTAACAGCAAGAAGCTACTGGGAAGTGAGTCTTAGTAAATACAGACCTCAACTAACAAAACTATAATGTCCACTGAAACCATCTTTTTCGCTCTAAAATTACCCTCATTTCTACAAAGTATAGCCAAAATAAGACTAATTTGTTTGCAAAATAATTCTGGTTTCAATAAACTTGGCCTGATGATTTATACAAGTGTAACTGATCACTTGTCATTGTAATTGTAAAAGCCAATTTTAAAGTTGGCTTTGCTGGAACTTTAAGGAATCTCAAATTTTTAAAAGGCCTTTCAAGGGTAGGAAGGCTATGCCAAGGGCTTGTCACTGATTTTGCCTCGGAAAATTTTGAGTGAATCTCTCCCTTTTCAAGGTCCTCCAAATACCTTGAGATTCCTGCACCTGTTAGGAGGTGGCCTTCGTAATTTACCTGATAAACCTGCTGGTAATCCAAGAGTTTCCAATCTCTGGAGGGCTCAGGTAGCGAGAAAGGATATATGTTTCAATTCTGCTTACAAAGGTATAATTTACTAAATTGATGTAAGTCATAATTAAGGGGAAGGGTTCCTTATAGCTGGAAAAATAAAGATTAAAAGCCAATAATATTTCAGACAGAAGCCATAAAAAATTATAACCATATTCACCCGTTCACTGTCTCATGTAACTAATCCTTTTTGTTAAGTTTTATGAAGCCAAGAGATTTTCCATTAGAATTCTTTAATTTCTTACCCATCAGCAGTATAATCTGAAAGTTATCAGAAGCCTTCACTTGTCAAAAAGTGCATATTCTTGCTATGAATATTCTTGAAGAGGAAGCATTTTTGCAAGGGCATCAGAGTAAAACGATAACTGTCTATGAATGACAAGACTTAAGGTGTGGTTAAAGACCTAATTACAATGCAATTGACAAAGAAACTTGGTTACTGCCATGACATAAAACATTTTAAGATAACTAGAATTATGACTGATAATACTTTACCAAGGCCTACTGATTTTTAGGAATTCCATATAATTTCTAGAATATCTATATTAATAACATTTACCCATACAATATAACCTAAGAAGATTTATTACTCATTTGACAATGCTTCTCATGTAATTTAACGTACCAAATGAACCTAATGAGCTTAATATCTCTCTTTGGGCGGTTTCAGGGACCCTTTTGGAGTATCCCAAAAGTTAGCTAGAGGTCAAAGGGACTTGACTGGAATTTGATTTGGGAAGTTTGTCAAAAAGTGTCAGAAATGTTTTAAAACACTTGGTCAAATAGGACCATAGATCACCGTGAAACGATACATATTCACTTAAGCAATGTGACAAAAGATTTCAAAGGAAAATACAGATCACTTAAAAGATAAACTTTAAAAGGTAAAGAAACTTAAGTTCTGTTATAAAAGCAGCTCAATAGTCTAAAAAAAACTTTGTTTTCTTAACAGAAAGAAAACTGAACTCCAGTCTTGCATCAGCCTACTTTTAATAACAATTCATTTACTTAATTAAATTTATTCCAAACTTAGCCAATCCTGACCTTGCACAAAACTTTTCTCGGGGTCCCTTTCCACAAACTTTCCATAACTTTCTGTATCAGTATTAGTTTGTCTCTTATTTTTTCCCCATGCAGAAACAACCATCTCTAGGACAAAATTACTTTCTTTTCCCTTAACAAAATGCAATTCTATTCTTCATACCTTCTTTTACTGAAAACCTACATCCTACTTTGCTACTGTATACTGAAATATTTCCCTAATTATTTCTGGTAGCTTTAATTACGTATTTAAACTAGAATACTCAACTCTTCAAAACCTTAATTTCTAGTGAAAACTAAGGAGCAAGTAAATATGAACTGTCTTTTATGTTAGTATTCTGTAGATTGGCAAACATAAATACCAATAATAATTTCTAAAAATAGGTGCTTATAGAAAATCTCATTGTGGCACCAAACATATTTATCAATAGTCTTAAATATCTTTAGTTTCCCTGTAAATAGAAGCCAATGTTTAGTAATTAGTGTTTCAGTACCTCGTTTTATTTGGGAATGACCTAGCTATTCAGTAAACTTTCCTCATTTAAATTAGCACAACTCTAAAATTTCAAGTTACCAAATACCTGGAGAGATTATTTTAAAGTAGACATTCCTAAAACATAATTACTCCTAAGACATTTACCCAAAAGCTCTTACCTCATTTACATTTTTTTTTATAAAAATCATACCAAGTTTTTTCTTGTTGACAAATCTGCAACGCATTTAAGATCTTATTTGACTTCTATTAAACCTAGATAGAGTAAAAGTATTATACTTAATATTGATGATTCTAAAGACATGTCTATACTAATCAAATTGACAAACTAACTTTAATACCAGGTATTAACAATGAATATTTCCCAGTTCATGTGAACCTGAAATTCATTCTGGCAGTTTCCTTTTATATTTCTGAGAATTCATATAAGCACTTAATTTCCGTTAAGCCAATTAAGTAGAGCTCATTTACAGATTAATTTTGATAATACCATCCAAAGGTAAAGACATTTATAATGCACACATAGACATAGAAAGACACAAGCAGAGGTCTCAACTTCACTTTAAAATTTAGTCATGAATTAGGCATTACAATGTAAAACTCATTAGTTTATAAATAACATTTGGAATAAGTTAAATTTGAAAAGCCCTCTTCTCCCCCACCCCTTTATTTCCCTCAGTCTCAGGAATTACAGTAGTCTAGGTAAGTATTCCTGAGAACCCTGGTAGAACATTTACATCTCAAGGCACTGGGAGAGAAAAGCAAGTTTTCCTAGAAGGACTTGTTCCCTCAGGGTCAGAATTCTGGAAAGGTGTTTTATCATGCCAGCTTTCTCTAACAACTGTGTCTGCTATAAAAAGTCCACTTTGGCCATTTTCCGGGCAAGATTCTCCTTTAATGCCCAATTAGGTAAGTGTTTGTAAGAGTAAGTTTTGTTTATAAACTTGGCTGGGGTGTTGGTCAGAGGCTGGCTTTCTGACACCCCTTGTTTCTCTGTTTGAGAGCTCTATTTCCCATCTTAAAGTTGAATTTGTTGGGGACAAAATCTACTAATGAGATTGTGTGGGGGCCAGTGTGCTGCTTGTGAGCTTAACTCCTCTAGGCGCCACTCTAGAGTCATCGCAGCCCTCTTATGTCTCAGTTTCTCCCTTTGGTCGTCTAAGACCACCGTTGGCACTCGGGTCATTGAATGGCCAATTCTTATACATAATCCCTGGATGAGCACGTCTTGTAATTAATAGGCAGGTTGCCCTGTGGGACCACTGCACAGTGTGAGGAGTCTGCCTCCACCACTCCCATAAATTTCTCAGTTTCCTGAGAAAGTCTTAACTGACCGGAAGCAGTCTTATCCTCCTCCTTCAGAGCAAAGCTCTCGTGTAATATCTTCACTTCTATCCCGACAAATTCAGTAAGGCAGCCAAATTGAGGAGAGGTGTCAGATCAGCCTTCTACCTAACCACTCAGCCCAGACAGCTCAGTGTCTTTCAACGGGGTGGGTGCCTTCCCTAGTATCTTTCAGCTGGGTGGGCACACCCCTCAACAGTGTCTTTCCCCTGAGGGGCCAAGTACTGTTACCTACTGCCAGATAAAACTCAGGATAGCAACCGATATGGGAGAGCCGAGAGCCGGGGAAGAGAGACTCACCCAAATTCTTCTAGACTCTCTGAGGGAGGTGAATGGGCACAAGAGGCCTCTGCTGGCACCAAACTCTGGTTCCTTGTAGAGTTCAGGCGAAGGAGAGAAGACTGCTCTGGGTCCCTTCATTAGATGCCAAACTGTTGACTGAAAAAAAAGAAAGCACAACATGAGTTTAAGTTTTATTTGGACAAAATGAGGACTATAGCCCAGGAGACAACCCCTCAGATAGTTCTGAGGAACTGCCCCGGAAGAGGTGGGAGCGTGGTCAGGATATAATTTTAGTGAAGGGGGATACGTGCAGTCAAGCATACATTTTGGTAGAATGTTGCTAGTCACAAGAAGGTTGCCGCTAGTCACAAGGGGCAGATGTCTGTTAATGATTTTAGTGTTCTTCTACATATGAGAAGATGCAAGAATTTGGGCTCATAAAATCTTCTGCTGAAAGTATTTAATTATCAAAAGCCCTGTTCTGCCCGTTTTTCTCAGAGCACAGAGTGCCTCATTCCTCATCTCCCTGAACTCCTTTCAGGGTGTGCCGAAAGTCAGAAACTGCAGTGGCTAGTGACTTGATTCTTAGAACCAGAGTGCAGGTGAAACTTTTTAGCTGTCAGCATCTTTAAGGTAGACTAGGCTAAGCTATGATGTGTAGTAGGTGTGTGAAATGCATTTTCAATTCGGGAAGTTTTTTTATTTACAATGAGTTCATTGGGATATAACCCCACCATAAGTCAAGGAAGATCTGTATTTTCTTTTAGATCAGTATCAGAAATATAACTCACCGACTTGTAGATAACTCCTTACAAACAAGGAATTTCAGTTTTGATCAACATAGTACCCTTGCTGGAGTCAGAAAATCAATTTTTAGCCTGTTAATCCTGTTGGGAAGGAAAACTTTTCCATTCTACCCTTCCAGGTTCTGTGGCTGCCGTAAGAACTAAACTGGCATAACAGATAAACGGGAGAAAAACACTATTTTAATTATGTACTTACACACAGGAGCATTCCAAAGATGTGAGACTCAAAAGGCAGCCAGACAACTGAGGCTTATATAACATCCTGACCTAATGAAAGTGATAAAGGTCTGCGTTTCAAAGGGAGAGAAGGCAATTCACGGGAAGGTGAAAAGAGGAAATGAAATATTTCTCAAACAAACGTTGCCTTGCCTTGTAGGTAAGCACCTCAGGTGACTGTTATCTCTGGTAATAACTCTGTTCCTAGTACAGGCCCCCTTTCTAATGTAAATTACTCTTACAAAAGGGTAACTTCTACTGGTTTTAGAGCTTCTCCTGTGTCTGCAGTTTCTCAAAATAATCAGCTCAGAATCATCCTTATGCCAAAGAAGCATAATTTGGGGTGGCATATTCTGCTACCCTTCGATGTTTTACTTCCTTTAATAGAGCTGCAGGGAGAAACTAGTTTTTCAAAGATAGAGGAAGCGGAACAAAAAGAATAGAACGTATTTTCCTAAAAACAATTAATTTCAATGGTGTGACAAAATTAGGTGGTCTTCTCATTGGCATGTTGTAGCTTTTTGAGATTGAGCGTTCAAGGAATTTAACATGATTGCATAAAATTAGGTTTTAAAATTCAGTTGAAAAATAGCATGAAGTCTCAGGTTGGGTTCTGCAGGACGCAAAGTTTAGCATGCAGAATATTTATTAGGGAGTGCCCTAGGGACCAACATCCGTGGCAGGGAGGAGAAGGAAGCAGGAGCGGGCAGAACAAGAAGTGAAGATTCAATGCAGGCCAAGAAAGCCTCGTCTCCCCAGCCCCCATCCCCAGAGAGTTACAGAATAGTCAAGATTGTCCTGAACTGTCCTAAGATGTCCAGGCCTTCGTACCCCTGATCAGTTAGGTGAGAGTATAAACTACCATAGCCATCCTAGAGATCAATTTAGCAGTATTTAGTGGAACTGGGTAGGCACACATCCTGCGACTTGCCAGTATTACTTGAGTGTTCTTCAGAGAAACTCCTGTATAGGTTTATAAGGAAGGAATGGTATAACAGAGAATTGGAGTCTGTTGTCCATCATCAAGGAACTACATAAACCAAATGGGGTGGAGGCATATGACAATCCTGTTCAGTGGTCAGAAACAATGAACTAGATGATGATAGCAAATATTTAGTTAACTACTAGGGAATGATAATACTAGCTAACATTGACTGATAATACTAGCTAACAACACTTACTGTTTGCCACCATGCCCTTTGTTTATCTGCACCACCCTTATTCAACCCAATGCTCCATTATCGTATTCCTAAATGTGGACACTGAGGTATGGAGAGGTGAAGTAATTTGTTCAAGATCACATAGCTAAAAAGTGGCAGAACCAGGGTTTAAATGGAGAAATCCTAGTTTTGAGAGGTCATGCTTTTAACCACTACCTCAAGTGTAGACTTTGGGGGTAAAATGTTGAATGCGAAAAAGAGAGACAAAACAAGAGCTAGCACATAATACTCTATGTAAATGTAAGGCACACCTCATACATAAATTACACCATATCTTTGAATGATACATACCTTGCCAAGGATTTATGTTAATCACTTTAGAGTAGCAGCCTTTGATGGAAGAAGGGAAATAGAAGCAGGAAGATGAAAGGGAAAAGATATAAAAAGAGGAAAAGGGCCTAGCATGCATCACTGATGCTGTGCTATAAACTGATTATGACCAAGACAACTCCCTTCACTTGGGGCCCAAAGCAAGCAAAAAAGTTACAGTAAAACTTCAGATCTGATCAGGTCTCAACTTACCTGATAAAAACATTTGTCATGTCTTCTGTGATAACTTACAAAATCCTGTAAAAAGGATACAAGACATAGGTCACTTCCACCTTACTCTCGATGTCCAGCCATATAGTTCCTTGAACACCTTGTGCCTTCCCGGGCCATCTTCCTTCAGCCTGAATGTCTGCTCCTCCCCTCCCCAGCTTGGCTACATTCTGCTCATCCTTCAGATCTCAGCTGAAACATGCTTTTTACAGGAAGTTCTTTCCTTGAGCCCCAGACCAGGTTAGCTCTTCACAGCACTTACTTTTATTGGGTAGTTATTTGTGCCATTCTGTTTTCATGTCTTTCTCCCACCTAATATGAGGGCATGTGTTTTATTTCCTATGTTCACTATCCCTAAGCCCAGCAGGGTATTTAGCATGTATTACACACTCAATATTAAATGAATAAATTCAAGTTGTAGTTTATAAAAATGGCCACAAATTTTTTGATGCTTATCCCTTTAAGAGATAGAAATCTATTTCCATGCTTTGAATCTGGTGGGTTTGTGACTGCTTCAACCAACAGTATGTGCTAGAAGTGATACTGTATGGTTTGGAACACTAAGTCACAAAAGGTGATACACCTTCCTCCCAGCTCTCCTGGGACACTCCTTTTGGAAAAGCCCACTACCACATAAGAACTCTGACAACACTGAGACCACCATGCAGGAGACATCATGTGTAGGCACTCTAGACAATAGTACCAGCTAAGCCCAGCCTTCCAGCCACCACTGTCGGGAAGCCAGAAGAGCAGGGACATCATCTTTTGCCCTGCACACCAGCCTATCCAACAGTTGGGTACCGTGGAATAACTTCAATTGAAGATACAAGAAGCAAAAGAATTGCTCGGCCAAGCCCTGTCCAAATTTCTGATCTACTGATTATGTGAACTCTACTAAAAGGGTTGGTGTGAGTATCACTAAGTTTGGGGGTTGTTTGTTTTGCAGCAATAGCAACTGGACCATCCAGAAACTGGAGGAGAGATATAAAGAAACCCTGAATATTGAGATAGCATGTATATGCCAGGTGAACAGTACAACAGGGTTATACATACACAGTACAGCTGCACATATTCTGGTAATATTTTTAAAAACAAAGAATCCTACAGTTATCCGGGATTTCAGGTATACATCTGTCCCCTGCATTATAGGATGTACCTTTGGTTTCCAGATACTAATTCTAATAAGGTCTTCAGTCATTGCGAAAACCCAAAAACATCCTTACACATTTGAACAATGCACAAATAAGACTGATTTCTCACAGACTCTTCATGAATTAAAGCACATTCCTTCTATAACCACAAACATTTGAAAAAGAAATTACAAGAGCATCACAGGATAGTTTTTAGGCCACATTAATCAAAAGCTCTATTCTAGTTTTTGAAACTTTTCAACTTTGTTTTAAAAACTTAGAATTTAAAAATTGTTCCAGTGTCCTAGGGGTAGGACGGGAATAAAACACAGACCTACTAGAGCATGGCCTTGAGGATATGGGGAGGGGGGAGGGTAACCTGGGACAAAGTGAGAGAGTGGCACGGACATATATACACTACCAAACATAGGGTGGATAGCTAATGGGAAGCAGCCGCAGAGCACAGGGAGATCAGCTCGGTGTTTTGTGACCACCTAGAGGGGTGGGATAGGGTGGGAGGGAGGGAGACGCAAGAGGGAAGAGATATGGGAACATATGTATATGTATAACTGATTCACTTTGTTGTAAAGCAGAAACTAACACACCATTGTAAAGCAATTATACTCCAATAAAGATGTTAAAAAAAATGATCATAAAAGTGAAAAAAAAATTGTACCAATGAAGTTGGGTTTAATCAGTGTATGGGTTCAGAATTACAGGCTCAGGGGGCTCCCTCTGGAAGATGAAGAGGGAGGAAAAAAAAAAAGTCTCCACCATCATTAAGGATTTTTTATGTTTCTGGAGGTCTCAAATCCTGGTAATTTTCCTCTCAACTCAAACTTAGGAAAATATTGCTACTACATAGCTTGGTACTCTAAACTTGTGAGATTACAGAGCCATCAGAAGGTTCTGTAAAAATCTCACTGCCATCACAATGAGGATGGGATTACAGAATTCAAACTTTTTACCCAAAATTGAGGAAGTCAGCAATTCTGATAGAGTTCTCTGCATAGTATTATGCATAGCATAATACTTTACATTATCACAGCTTTTATCAGGACTCTTTGGAAGATAATCTGTCTCAGCTATATTCTAGTTATTTAGCTATAAAATATAGCTATATCTAGCTATATTAGTTATTTTAGCCTTATTTAAGGATATTTTCTAATTAACTTTTAATTTTGCTTGATAATTTCAAAAGTTATAATGGACTAGATCTCTAAAGATGTGACCGAAAATGGTGGAAGTCAAAAGGATAAGTATCTTGGTTTATTACTGTCTTACTATGCAGAACGGAGGCCCCCCAAATCCACCCCCATCAGGAATTTTAATGGCTGATTTGCTGATGCTCCCTATATCAAATAATGGCATCAGCAAATATGATGATCTAAGTTACAAAATATCTAAGCCCCAAATGTCCACCCTGACTTCCAGATACCCATTCCGTCACCAAATTCCACCACCAAAATTCAACTTCTACAAAAGGGAACACTCCTACACTGTTGTTGGAAATGTAGATTGGTACAGCCACTATTGAAAACAGTATGAAGATTCCTCAAAAAGCTAAAAATAGGAATACCATATGATCCAGCAATTCTACTCCAGGGTATATAACTGAAGATGAAAACACTAATTCAAAAAGATACCTGCACCCCAGTGTTATAGCAGCATTTACTATAGCCAAGACATGGAAGCAACCCAAGTATCCATCAACAGATGAATAAAGATGTGATATATATATATACACAATGGAGTGTTACTCAGCCATAAAGAATAAAGTTTTGCCATTTACAATATGGCTAGTCATGGAGGGTATTATGCTTAGTGAAATAAGTCAGAGAAAGACAAAATACTATATGTTATCACTTGTATGTGAACTCAAAATGAGTGTATATAATGAAACAGAAACGGACTCACAGATCTAGCAAACAAACTAGTGGTTGCCAGTAGGGAGAGGGAAGAGGGGAGAGGAAAGATAGGAGTAGGGGATTAAGAGGTACAAACTACTATATATAAAAAATAGGCTACAAAGATACACTGCAACACAGGGAATATGGCCAACATTTTATAATAACTTTAAGTAGAATATAACCTAAGAATTTGAGTCACTGTGTTGTATAACTAATATTGTAAATCAATTATACTTCAAGTAAAAAAATGAATAAGAATTCAACTTCTACATATCCCTTTTTTTTTTTTTTTTTTTTTTTGAAGAGTTCAGACTTTTATTGTCTGATTTCCCAACTTAAACTTCTTCCATAAGTTTTGGCCTCGCCAGAATTATCTTTCTAGAACATAGGTATGATCATGCCAATCCTTTGGCATCCACATGTCTTAACCAAAATAACCATTATGTTCCTTAGCCTGATATTCAAAGCTCATCACAAACTTGTCCCAGGCTCTAGACTGTTGCAGAGTTTCAGGTTAGGCATTTCTAATTCTTATCTCAATCTAGAGCCAACCCGTTAATCAAAACTGAGTTTTAACTTTGGAAGATTGATGGCCCATGTGGATTTTATTTTTAATGAATTGACTTAGTGGCCTTACCCTGCCTTGTGTGCCAACTCTCCCCGACTCCATCAAATCTAACAGAAAGCGTCAGGGGAGGAGGCTTGGCTCTAAACAAAGAAATCTGGAATAACTAAATTCACTGGTATCCTTCTGAATAGCTCGCTAACAGACGCAGTATTTTCTGAGCTCGTTTTAAAGTATTGTTTACACTGGTCTATGGCTATAAAACTGATTGTGACAAAGCCCAAGAGGGAGACTGGAAGATGCTTGCGTTCCTCCCAGGAGATTGTGCAATGCTTGGAGAAGTCACCAGGGGGCGCTGCACCTCCCTCCACCTCTGCATCTCAAGCATTCCCAGCACACAGCTAGACCCTAAACTTTCAAGACAAAAAAAGAGGAGCTAGAAAAACGTAAAAATCGGCAGGGCAAGAATGCAGGAGTGGAAGGCAGGCCAGCTGCATGGGCGTGTGACCTGTGTACAAGCACAGGGCTCCACATACAGAAGGGTCTGTCCTTGGTTTAATGCTCTGTTCTGCCTTGAAATTTAGTTTTTGGGCAAGGGCTCCACAATTTATGTAGGCAGTTCTGGTCTGAGGGTTTGGAGGCTGGCACTTCAAGCCATATCTAACCTTCCCTAAGGAAGGATTTGATGTTGGCTTTTCTTCAACTTTTTACAACACAGGTCCAGTCATAAAAACCTATCCCATTTCCCCCTAAAATTGGTTATACGATATTGTTGGGCTGCACCCCACAGGCCTGCAAGCCTTGCTGCCCAGCCTCGAGACCAAGGAAAGAGCCTGGAAACAGCAACAGAGGCTATCAACAGTTTATTGGATAGAGAATCTTACCAGTCTGAAGCAGAAGCTCCTGGAATAACACCCCACTGTGTATGACAGACACCAGGAAGGACACAGCAGCAATCTTCGCTACTCGGGGAGAAGGAGGCTACCATTTACAGGTGAAATTGAAGTCAGTTTGGCTCATCAGTTACCAAGGAAACCAGCGGCTGGGACAGTGGGCAAGCATGTGGGCAGTTACTGATTAAGCCCTATAATTAAGAGGATTGGATAGTCTTGTGAGGGATTTATAGAGAGCAAGAGAACAGTCATCTTGAGTGGCCTGACGATACACTCCACCCCTACGTACCCCGCACAACCCTTACAATTTGGCCGGCCCCTCTTCCAAGATATCCCTGGGGTCAGGTATGTAGAGGTACACAGCAACAAAATACCACAAATGCAATACAAACAATAGCAGCTACGGAGTATCAAGTGTAAGATACCTAGTTTGCTAAAAATAGTGATTCTCCAAGAGGTGGGAAAATTCTGGAGCCAGGCGCCTGGCATGCAGGACAGGAAAGAGGCGAGTCTTCAGTCGTCCCCACGTAGTCACATTAGCCAGGTCAATTTTTCATGGCATCTCACTGCTCATCCAGCAATCAGACTCACTTTGCAGCGAGGCCACCGTTGTCACCTAGTCCTCAAACAGACTAGGGATGGAATGTGAGATATGGGACAGGCACAATACAGGGGAGATCATGACCATTAAGCCAATTACAAGCAGTAACAGCATTCTGAGAAAATACCACCCCTGCCTGTGGTTTTGTCCTGGCCTGCAATGCCACACCGCCTGTCCACCCTCAGTCTCCACAGCCGGTGCCGAGGACTGGAGACCACATATATAAACAGACCACAGTGTTAATGTGATGGTACCTCTCTCCAGGAAGGAGCCCAGATTACTTTAGTAGTTTTGGGTGTGGCCAGGTAGAAAAACAAGCGAGATCTGTAAGTCCCTTCCTAATCCTATTCAGCAAACCCAAACCACTGGGCTTTACCTGCCAGCCCCAGGGCCATTTTATAGTGTGTTCCCCTGGCGGGGCGGGGGGAGGGGGCTGTGGGAAGGATGGGGAGCGGTGTAGATCCTGCAGCAAGGGTGAAAGTGAGTTATTGTCCTGACCGATAGTTGACCACCAAAGGACCATTGCCTAGTTGCCTCTGTGTTAACATGGCGTAGCCACTGACTTGTTCAGTCATAGCTCACAGGGCTTGAACTAGCTTCCCCGTCCACACGTGGGGAGAGCAGGTTTCCATCTCAATGGTTGTTTAAGTAGTCCACTCACCCTTTCTGCTAGCCCGGCAGCAGTGGGGTTGTACGGCAGGTGGAAAGGCCAGTGTGTCATTTTTATCGTTCCATGCCTGAACTTCATAGCTGGTAAAGTGGGTTCCTTGGTGGCTATTGAAGTCCATGAGGATCCCATACATCACACACAGCTGTTATAGATCCCAACTAGTGGTTTTATTGAGTTGCTGATGACTTGGGTAGGCCTTTTGTAATGTCTTGCAGCTGTTGTAACATTGTAGAGCACATGTAGCTACTGCCCCATCACACTATCGTCACTCTTCCCCCTTCCATAGCTCAGAGCAGAAGCCCAAGAGTACTCTTTTCTTACTTTGCCATTGTCACAGGTCCAAACCAAACCTTTCTGGTTAACTGGCCACATCCAATTCACAAGCCTGTCCCTGGGTTAATATCCCTAATGCCTGTGTCTGTAATTGTTTAGGTTATGCTTGTCTTACCCTACCAGATAACACCCAAGTATTTGATAGATAATCCAGGTCCTTGCATTTTGTCTGTATTCACCAGCCAGCCCCGTGCAGTCAGACGAGCCACAAGTGCAGGGCTGCTTTTTTTTGTTTGTTTGCGGTACGCGGGCCTCTCACTGTTGTGGCCTCTCCCGCTGCGGAGCACAGGCTCCGGACGCGCAGGCTCAGCGGCCATGGCTCACGGGCCCAGCCGCTCTGCGGCAGGTAGGATCTTCCCGGACCGGGGCACGAACCTGTGTCCCCTGCATCGGCAGGCGGACTCTCAACCACTGCGCCACCAGGGAAGCCCAGGGCTGCTACTTTTAAAACTAGAAAGAAACTCTGAGGTTAACGGGATATCATCAATATGGTGGAAGAGAAAGACATCTCTCATGGCAGTCAGCTGCCTCTGCTCTGAAGGGAGCTGCTCTTCATCTCTATCCTGTGGGATAAGGACCTTTATGACCTCATCCCCATCTTCCTCTTCTTCAGTGCTCTCAGTAGGTCCCACACCTTGGGACCCCAATTTGGATGGGCCATGACCATCTGGACTCTCTCGTCTACACCGCTTCCTCGAGGACGGCCACCACAGGGCCCCACTTGCTAGTGGACAGCCATACCGGGGTTCCCCCTGCAACTTTCCATTCCCTGTTCTTATTTCCTGACATCTTGGTGCTCATGGAGGTCTCTTTGGTCTCCTGCCTGGCTTGTCAGTTGGTGGGCTGCACCTCACAGAACTACAAGCCTTGTAGTTGCCAGACTTGAGACCGAAGAAAAACCCTGGAAATAGCAACAGAAACATCAACAGTTTATTGGATAGGGAATCTTACCAGCTTGAAGCAAAAGGTCACGGAGCTACACTGTGTAGGGCAAGTGACTGCAAGGACATTTACTACTGCAGGGAGGAGGAGGCTACCATTTATAGGGGCAAGTGACGTCAGGTTGGCTCATCAGTTACCAAGGAAACCAGCAGCTGGCGTGGGGGCAAGCACGTAGGCAGTTACCAATTAAGCCCTATAATTAAGAAGACTGGATAGTCATGTGAGTGAAGGAGGGTCTGGTCGAGCAGGGAATGCATGGAGAGTAAGAGAAGAGTCATCTTGAATGGCCTGACCATACAGCTATTTTGCCAGTGTTCATTTTATTGTACCACTTGCTAACCCTGGGCAGCTGGTTTTCTGTGATTTTCTGTGATTCCTTCAGTGACCAAAAGGATCCAGGTGGAATTTACCTCCTTTTATTTCCCATGTGGTTATTTTCCCATTCTTTTCTTTTTTTGGCAATATTATTTTTTAATATTTCTCAGCAGTGATGATGGAATAGGCTTTATTGTTGGGAGCTGGTTTTGAGTGTTTTGGCCTAAAGATTCAGATGAAGAGGTTGGTGCCTTCAGCCCAGCAGCTTAGAGGTGCTTAACCCTTCAGCTGAGTCTGTGAGCCTATTATAACTTAGGTTTCTGAGTATTTCTGGTTCCTAAAGCTGAAATGAGTCTTTTTGGTTCTCAGTGGTATTTTATTTCCCACTCTTGTCTTATTTGTCCCAAATAAAACAACTTTCTCAAAGCACAAGGCTTTTGAGAAAGTTCAACATATTTTGGCAAACAAATAACGCAGCTCCTGATGGAGACCTGATTGCAAAGTGAAATCACACCGTGGGATCCAGAGCAGCCGATAAAGGGGTCAAGGCACAGGTTGTCACTTCTTCCTGTTTGACCTAGATTCTCTCTTTAAAATCCTAATATAAACTCTGTAGGGATTACGATATCAGTTTAAATGGAACTGGAAATCACCTTTCTGCAGCAATGTCATTAAGAAGTGGACACGAAGTGTTCTTAATTCATGCCTTGTAGCTAAGGAGACAGTGACACGAAGCAAACTGAGAATCATGCAGTGTCATAGGAAGCCAATGGATAAATTATTTTGTAGGAGCTATAATGATATTAAAATACTATATCCCCTTATATCATTTCAAACTATATGCACAATTGCTTTACAATCAAATAGTTATTGATGCTTCTTGGTAAAGATGGGAGATAATAGATCACAGAATCTCACCATATTATAAGCTAGTAAGATGAACAGCAAAACAGAATAGATGAAAGCAGTCAAAAAGTTCACAACAACAAGAATGAGACAAGAGAAAAGCCATGACCTTATGTCATAAATTTAGAAGATGACAACCTAGAGAAGAAACAGAGGAGGGTTAGTGAGGGCTCTTCTCCCCGCCCTCCCCTCCTGCAAGCATCACTGTTGAGTCAGAAAAGTCCTGAGACTTCTGCTTCTACCTTCTAACTATGGAGAGAAATAGACTAATTAAATATTGTTACTGTCTTGTGATTAGGGAAGGGTGGGGGAGTAGCAAAAGCAACTGAGTAGATGAAGGAAATGGGAAAACCTGGAATGACCCTCTGGTAGAACACAGGTTCAGAGAGCTCCAGGCCAAGTTTGAGAAAGAATCTATGTCATAAAAATATCTACCATGAAGTAGAAGAAGCTCTTATTAAAGGGGTGAACTCCATTCTGAAGATTTAACACAATCTCAGAGGAGATAGCAGAGTATTTTTCCAGGAACAGCTGCACACAGATTTATCTGAGTTGTTCTCACATTCAAGATACAGGAAAGTGGCTAGACCTCAATTCCCAGTCTTCAGATAGAATTCAGAGGCAGGGTAGATTAATGAACTAATTTAAGGCACAATATGAAATTTATATTTGAATTTACAATAATAGATATAATAGAAATTACTTTTCTTCAACTTCCATAGAGCCAAAAGCCTCTCTCTTAACCTAGCCATGAAATTCAAAGAGTGAAAAGTGCCCTAAAACCCAGGAAGATGAGAACCAACTCCCTTCTCAGTGGTGAGTGCCAAGAGGCATTCTGATGGGAGATCCAGGGATCACTGAGAGATTAGCGAAAAAAAAAATGTAAGAACGCGACAGTGGATCAGGGAGAGTGAGCATTGAGAAGAAAGTGGGCAGAGAAGGAAGGAAGGGAGTGAAATCTCCAAGAAGCCCCATCAAAGGTAGGGCAGGGTCTGCCTGGACCACCACAGCACAGCCAAGTTAAGGGGCACCACCTGGGGCAGAGTTTGAGTGCCAATCTATCAGGAAATATAACAAGATGAAGAAAACCACCCAGAACTCCTCTTCCAGACAACCATGTATGGTTGGAAGAAACGTTTTGATAACTTGTGTTAAAAGATAAACTGAGGCATATTAAAAAGTTTAAGGGTTTATTTGCACAGAAGTAGATTCCAATCAAGCATCACCAAACCACAGTGATTAGGAGTGCTCCACCGATAGGAGCCGGGAGAGAGACTTATACAGACAAAGTGTGGAAGCAAAAGAAATTAATTATTTGATTGCATGTAGCTTAAAGCCTAGTCAGCTGTTTGTGATTGATTGTCCTAAGCATTTTGATTTTGTAACCTTGAGGCATTTACAGGCTTAAATCTTGGTTTGCTTACGTAAGCCCCCAGTACATTAGCGCCACATCAGTCTAAGAGCTTCCTTGTTTAATTATTTTAACGCTTGTTTGGGGTGGGGATTGAGAACTCCTAAAAGATGGTCCCAAAGGAGAGGAGGTCAGGTTAAGAGAGTGACTGAATATTTGGGGCCAGGCTGGGAGTGCTCAGGACATGGAGGAAAGACAGTGAACTTTTAAGCTAAGAAGTGGCTTTTCACTTTCTCAGCTTAAAAATGAGATTCAAAAGCTTCAGCTGAGATTGCAAATACTTCCTGAACTTCACCAAGAACCTGAAATGCAACTTTGCAGAAAATGAGTAGAGGAGGGTATTTACCACTTTCAAATAAAGAAAAAAATAACTTCCCAAACTGTATGAAAACATCAGCTGAATACTTATCCAGGGGGATGGCTGAAGACCTGGAAAAAGAATGAGAAAGAATGACTTCCTTCTATCAAGGGCAGATTATCTCCAGTGAGAAAAACCTCAAGAAAGATGGTTGGCAGCTCTGTCAACTGAGAGAAAGCTCAAAGAGCTAAAGTGGGGCGGGGGGGGATCATAATAGACAAAATTGGTGGAAACAGAGTTTAAATTCCAGCTTTTTCCAAGTGGCCCTTTTGCCCCTGCAGTTCACATATAGTCCTGGGCAGAGGCCCAAGAGGATCAGGGGAACCACTGGATAATCAAATCCTCGAGAAAAAGGGTAACAGTGTGAGGACCCACGGAGCCAGGGGACATGCAGGGTTTTTGTTTTGTTTTGTTTTATCACCTAGTCTTTATTCTTTTCTTTTTATCATCTTTATTGGAGTATAATTGCTTTACAGTGGTGTGTTAGTTACTGCTGTATAACAAAGTGAATCAGCTATACATATACATATATCCCCATATCTCCTCCTTCTTGCGTCTCCCTCCCACCCTCCCTATCCTACCCCTCGAGGTGGACACAAAGCACCCAGCTGTTCTCCCTGTGCTATATGGCTGCTTCCCACTAGCTATCTATTTGACATTTGGTAGTGTATATAGGACATGCAGGTTTGATTCAGCTTTCACAGAAGGGACCCCTGAACATCCACAGCCACAACAGGGCATCTAACTGTGTTTTCTCTTTTAAAAAATAATTTTATTTCTTTTTAGTTTAAGTGCGGTTATTTAACTGATGCGAGTTTTGCTTTTATTGAGGTTTGATAGAATTATATTCCCCCCCCAAAATGTTTTGTGAGTAATTAATGCTTATGAACATCTTATTTCAACTACCCTGAACACTCTAGAATTTAAATATAATTATAAGTATAGGGACTTCCCTGGTGGTCCACTGGTAAAGAATCTGCCTTCCAATGTAGGGGACGCGGGTTCGATCCCTGGTCGGGGAACTAGGATCCCACATGCCGCAGGGCAACTAAGCCCGCGCACCACAACTACTAAGCTCAGGAGCCTCAACTAGAGCCCGCGTGCCACAAACTATAGGGCCCACGTGCCCTGGAGCCTGCGCGCCACAACTAGAAAAGAGAAAACCCCACGCCACAACTAGAGTGAAGCCCGCGCACCACAACGAAAGATCCCGCATACCTCAACGAAGATCTCGCATGCCACAACTAAGACCCAATGCAGCCAAAAATAAATAAATAATAAATAAATTTTTAAAAAAATTATAAGTATAATTATGGCATTTTGATTGAATAATCCAAAATTGAAGTTTTATGTGACCAGGTGGAGTCATTTTAAATAAAGACCATTTTTATAGGTTATGAGGATGTTATTTAAAATACGTAAAAGTCATTTAATTAACCTCAATAAGTTTCACTGGTTCTAAAAGCAATATGCACAACCACCACAATACTGGAGCTAAACTTTTTATGGTTTAGCCCTAAATTTATAGATTAATTTAGAGGAGTTGACATTTTGCAACCATTTGCATTTTATTTTGCAATTTCGTTTTAATCTTTGTTACTTTGTTCAAGATATTCTATGTTGTTTAATGTTTCTAAACTTTATGTAGTCAATATGAAAGTTTTCTCTTTAAAAAATTAACCCGGTTACTTATTTTATATAATATGTACAATTAATGTGTTCCAGAATTTCATTTATAATTCAATTGTTGAGTAGTCTGAATGCATTTTTCGGTAGAAACACTGTCAGATTCCATGATTAAGCACACCTATGCTATATAAGCATACCTATAGCATACCTATACAAGCCTGTTTAAACCTCAGTGCAACTGAAATGCTATACATTCAAGGTGAAGTGGTAGATTCCGTGCACTAACTGGTTAAGAAACTATCTTAAAAGTATCTTTCATCTCATGTTTGACAAGAACATTTACCTAGCAGAGGATGAGGAGGCAGAGGGAGGCTTGTGTGAGAAGGATGAAGAGGACTCCCAGAAAATTCCAAGGGCTTCAGAGTTGGTGGTTCTGGTTCCCAACTTTATATTTTCTTTTATGTGGGTCACACTGCATTTATTAGCCAAGACTAAGTTCAGTTTGGTAACATACGAATGAACCTAAGAGAGAAAGAGAGAGAGAGATGTCTTAAGGTTACTGGGCACAAATTGAGTATAGTAGAAAGGAGTTGTTAAAGAGACTGTGAGAAGGCAATTATCTGAGGATCTGCTGAACCATGACAAATGAAATGGTGAAGAAAAGAGGAGGACTTTTACTGAGGGTCGAGACACATAGAGTAAAATCTTGATTTTTTTCTGACCTGACTAGGCTTCTTTTTCCAGAAGAATGTAATATCTCCAATGTTTATAGTTACCCTGCTTGCCCAAATTGCCTATTTATAGATCTAGTTTCAATTTGTTAGTTTTTCGCTTTTTTTTTTGTTTTTTACTCACGAATCCTTTCTGGAGATCCTAATGGCAAGGCTGCTAATGACTCCCTTCGTAGAAGGCAGAGGGTGGAGGAAGTCCAAATTAGCTCTGTTTTTGTTTTTTAACATCTTTATTGGAGTATAATTGCTTTCCAATGTTGTGTTAGATTCTGCTGTATAACACAGTGAATCAGCTATACGTATACATATATCCCCGTATCCCCATCCTCTTGTGTCTCCCTCCCACCCTCCCTATCCCACCCCTCTAGGTGGTCACAAAGCAACGAGCTGATCTCCCTGTGCTATGTGGCTGCTTCCCACTAGCTATCTATTTTACATTTGGTAGTTTATATATGTCCATGACACTCTCTCACTTCGTCCCAGCTTACCCTTCCCCCTCCCAGTGTCCTCAAGTCCATTCTCTACGCCTGTGTCTTTATTCCTGTCCTGCCCCTAGGTTCTTCAGAACCTTCTC
This sequence comes from Physeter macrocephalus, assembly GCF_002837175.3. Classification (NCBI taxonomy): domain Eukaryota; kingdom Metazoa; phylum Chordata; class Mammalia; order Artiodactyla; family Physeteridae; genus Physeter; species Physeter macrocephalus. The sequence goes on from NC_041221.1 coordinate 52,073,126, forward strand.
TTTTTTGTAGATTCCATATATATGGGTTAGCATAAGGTTTTTGATTTTCTCTTTCTGATTTACTTCACTCTGTATGACAGACTCTAGGTCCATCTACCTCACTACAAATAACTCAATTTCGCTTCATTTTATGGCACATATATCCATTGTATATATGTGCCACATCTTCTTTATCCATTCATCTGTTGATGGACACTTAGGTTGCTTCCATATCCTGGCTATTGTAAAAGTGCTTCAGTGAACACTGTGGTACATGATTCTTTGAATTATGGTTTTCTCAGGGTATATGCCCAGTAGTGGGATTGCTGGGTCATAAGGTAGTTCTATTTTTAGTTTTTTAAGGAACCTCCATACTATTCTCCATAGTGGCTGTATCAATTTACATTCCCACCAACAGTGTAGGAGGGCTCCCTTTTCTCCACATGCTTTCCAGCATTTATTATTTATAGATTGTTTGATGATGGCCATTCTGCCTGGTGTGAGGTGATACCTCATTGTAGTTTTGATTTGCATTTCTCTGATGATTAGTGGTATTGAGCATCTTTTCATGTGTTTGTTGGCAATCTGTATATCTTCTTTGGAGAAATGTCTGTTTAGGTCTTCTGCCCATTTTTGGATTGGGTTGTTTGTTTTTTTGATATTGAGCCCCATGAGCTGCTTGTATATTTTGGAGATTAATCCTTGGTCAGTTGCTTCGTTTGCAAATATTTTCTCCCATTCTGAGGGTTGTCTTTTCATCTTGTTTATTATTGTTTCCTTTGCTGTGCAAAAGCTTTTAAGTTTCATTAGGTCCCATTTGTTTATTTTTGTTTTTATTTCCATTCCTCAGGAGGTGGGTCAAAAAGGATCTTGCTGTGAGCTATGTCATAGAGTGTTCTGCCTAAGTTTTCCTCTAAGAGTTTTGTAGCGTCTGACCTTACATTTAGGTCTTTAACCCATTTTGAGTTTATTTTTGTGTAAGGTGATAGGAAGTGTTCTCATTTCATTCTTTTACATGTAGCTGTCCAGTTTTCCCAGCACCACTTATTGAAGAGGCTGTCTTTTCTCCATTGGATATTCTTGCCTCCTTTATCAAAGATAAGGTGAGCATATGTGCATGGGTTTATCTCTGGGCTTTCTATCCTGTTCCATTGATCTATATTTCTGTTTTTGTGCCATTACCATACTGTCTTGATTACTGTGGCTTTGTAGTATAGTCTGAAGTCGGGGAGCCTGATTCCTCCAGCTCGGTTTTTCTTTCTCAAGATTGTTTTGGCTATTTGGGGTCATTTGTGTTTCCATACAAATTGTGAAATTTTTTGTTCTAGTTCTGTGAAAACTGCCATTGGTAGTTTGATAGGGATTGCCTAGTAGTTTTCTGGTAGCATCTTTAGGATTCTCTATGTATAGTATCATGTCATCTGCAAACAGTGACAGTTTTACTTCTTCTTTTCCGATTTGGATTCCTTTCATTTCTTTTTCTTCTCTGATTGCGGTGGCTAAAACTTACAAAACTATGTTGAATAATAGCAGTGAGAGTCGGCAAATTTGTCTTGTTCCTGATCTTAGAGGAAATGGTTTCAGTTTTTCACCATTCAGAATGATGTTGGCTGTCGGTTTGTCATATATGGCCTTTATTATGTTGAGATAGGTTCCCTGTATGCCTACTTTCTGGAGAGTTTTTATCATAAATGGGTACTGAATTTTGTCAAAAGCTTTTTCTGCATCTATCGAGATTATCATATGGTTTTTATCTTTCAGTTTGTTAATATGGTGTATCACATTGATTGATTTGTGTATACTGAAGAATCCTTGCATTCCTGGGATAAACCCCACTTGATCATGGTGTATGATCCTTTTAAAGTGCTGTTGGATTCTGTTTGATAGTATTTTGTTGAGGATTTTTTCACCTATGTTCATCAGATATTGGCCTGTCGTTTTCTTTCTTTGTGACGTCTTTGTCTGGTTTTGGTATCAGGGTGATGGTGGCCTTGTAGAATGAGTTTGGGAGTGTTCGTCCCTCTGCTACATTCTGGAAGAGTTTGAGAAGTATAGGTGTTAGCTCTTCTCTCTAAGAATTTGCCCATTTCTTCCAGGTTGTCCATTTTATTGGCATATAGTTGCTTACAGTAATCTCTCATGATCCTTTGTATTTCTGTAGTGTCAGTTGTTACTTCTTTTTCATTTCTAATTCTGTTGATTTGAGTCTTCTGCCTTTTTTCTTGATGAGTCTGGCTAATGGTTTGTCAATTTTGTTTATCTTCTCAAAGAACCAGCTTTTAGTTTTATTGATCTTTGCTACTGTTTCCTTCAATTCTTTTTCCTTTATTTCTGCTCTGATCTTTATGATTTCTTTCCTTCTGCTAACTTTTGGGGCTTTTTGTTCTTCTTTCTCTAATTGTTTTAGGTGTAATGTTAGGGTGTTTACTTGAGATTTTTCCTGTTTTTGTAGTAGGATTGTATTGCTCTAAACTTCCCTCTTAGAACTGCTTTTGCTGCATCCCATAGGTTTTTGGTCATTGTGTTTTCATTGTCATTTGTTTCTAGGTATTTCCTCTTTGATTTCTTCAGTGATCTCTTTGTTATTTAGTAGCATATTGTTTAGCCTCCATGCGTTTGTAATATATATCTAGTCTCATGGCGTTGTGGTCGGAAAAGATACTTGATACAATTTCAATTTCCTTAAATTTACCAAGCCTTGATTTGTGACCCAAAATATGATCTATGCATGGCTCTATGTTCCATGAGCACTTGAAAAGAAAGTGTATCTGTTGTTTTTGGACGGAATGTCCTATAAATATCAATTGTCTGTCTTGTTTAATGTGTCATTTAAAGCTTGTGTTTCATATTTATTTTCATTTTGGATGATCTGTCCATTGGCGAAAGTGGGGTG
>NC_041221.1:52076112-52096316 GCF_002837175.3 Physeter macrocephalus
ATGATTGTGTTACTGTCGATTTCCCCTTTTATGGCTGTTAGTATTTGCCTTATGTATTGAGGTTCTCCTATGTTGGGTGCATAAATATTTACAATTGTTATATCTTCTTCTTGGATTGATCCCTTGATCATTATGTAGTATCCTTCTTTGTCTCTTGTAATAGTCTTTATTTTAAAGTCTATTTTGTCTGATATGAGAATTGCTACTCCAGCTTTCTTTTGATTTGCATGTTCATGGAATATCTTTTTCCATCCCCTCACTTTCAGTCTGTATGTGTCCGTAGGTCTGAGGTGGGTCTCTTGTAGACAGCATATATATGGGTCTTGTTTCTGTATGCATTCAGCCAGTCTACATCTTTTGGTTGGAGCATTTAATCCATTTACATTTAAGGTAATTATCAATATGTATGTTCCTATTACCATTTTCTTAATTGTTTTGGGTTTGTTTTTGTAGATTTTTTCCTTCTCTTGCACTTCCTGCGTAGAGAAGTTCCTTTAGCATTTGTTGTAAAGCAGGTTTGGTGGTGCTGAATTCTCTTAACTTTTGCTTATCTGTAAAGGTTTTAATTTCTCCGTCAAATCTGAATGAGATCCTTGCTGGGTAGAGTAATCTTGGCTTTCCCATGTTAGGGAAGTTTTCAACTATAATCTCTTTGAATATTTTCTTGGACTCTTTCTTTATCTCTTCTTCTGTGACCCATATAATTCGAACGTTGGTGCATTTATTGTTGTCCCAGAAGTCTCTGAGACTGTCCTCAATTCTTTTCATTCTTTTTTCTTTATTCTGCTCTGTGGTAGTTATTTCCACTATTTTATCTTCCAGGTCACCTATCCCTTCTTCTGCCTCAGTTATTCTGCTATTGATTCCTTCTAGAGAATGTTTAATTTCATTTATTGTGTTGTTCATCATTGTTTGTTTGCTCTTTAATTCTTCTAGGTCTTTGTTAAATGTTTCTTGTATTTTCTCCATTCAATTTCCAAGATTTTGGATCATCTTTACTATCATTACTCTAAATTCTTTTTCAGGTGTACTCCCTTTTTCCTCCTCATTTGTTTGGTCTGGTGGGTTTTTACCTTGCTCCTTTATCGGCTGCATATTTCTCTGTCTTCTCTCTTTTTTTGATTTTCACTTTTTTTTTTTTTTTGCGGTACGCGGGCCTCTCACTGCTGTGGCCTCTCCCACTGTGGAGCACAGGCTCCGGACGCGCAGGCCCAGCGGCCATGGCTCATGGGCCCAGCCGCTCTGTGTCACGTGGGATACTCCGGACTGGGGCACAAACCCGCATCCCCTGCATCAGCAGGCAGACTCCCAACCACTGCACCACCAGGGAAGCCCTCATTTTGTTTAACTTACTGTGTTTGGGGTCTCCTCTTCACAGCCTGCAGGTTCATAGTTCCCGTTGTTTTTCGTGTCTGCTCCTAGTGGGTGAGGTTGGTTCAGTGGCTTGTGTAGGCTTCCTGGTGGAGGGGACTGGTGCCTGTGTTCTCCTGAGTGGGGCTGGAAATTATCTTTCTGATGGGTAGGGACGCATCCGGTGGTGTGTTTTGGGGTGTCTGTGGACTTAGTATGATTTTAGGCAGCCTCTCTGCTAATGGGTGTGGTTGTGTTCCTGTCTTGTTAGTTGTTTGGCATGGGGCATCCAGCACTGGAGTTTGTTGGCTGTTGGGTGGAGCTGGGGTCTTAGCATTGAGAGGGAGATGCCTGGGAAAGCTCTCACCGATTGATATTATGTGGGGCCGGGAGGTCTCTGGTGGTCCAATGTCCTGAACTCGGCTCTCCCACCTGAGGCTCAGGCCTGACACCAGGCCAGAGCACAATGACCCTGTCAGCCACATGGCTGGATCCACATCAGAGGAGCAAGGAATAGAAAGGGATTCCTCAGAGCTAAAAGCCTCACTGTTGGCCTCCTGGCTGGGTCTCTGCAACACTTAATCCCTTACATCATAGGCTGATGGCAAGTCCAAAGCATTGCTCTCCTCTGACTGGCTTCCTGAGTTGCCATAGTCCACCCTGCAACAGCAGCCACCTTGAACCAGAAGCCTAGCTCTGTTTTAAGAATCACCTGAGTCTTCATTTTCTCTATTTCTTTTTAATATTGCTTGATTATTTACAACTGCCTAGGAGGATACTTATGCCCCTTTACATGGATCATTTAAGCTAGGAGTTGCCTCAAAAGACATTTCATTCTGCTAACCACTATTAGAACTAATGACCAAATTTCAATTTTTCTTACACAAAAATCATTTGGCAGATGTCTTCCAAGTTTGGATTTAAACTTGGACTTAAACTTAACTATTATATGCATCAGGCCATGTATCCCTTTTACTTAAGTATGCATTCTACAACTATTTTATTTTGACAGGTACACCTAAAGATAGTTATTGGGTTTTTTTGGTTGTTTTTTTTAAAAAAATGGCTGCAATTATTGCCTTTCCTGTATTCACCCTGTTTGCAACTCCTGCCATCAAGAGGTGGAGTCTGTCCCTTCACCACTTGAATCTGGGTGGTCTTGTAATGCACTTTTCCCAACAAAATGGTGAGGAAGTGGTTGGGGGCAGTGTTGAGCCTCACTTGCTAGAGAGCCTTGCATGCCTCTGCTTCCTCTCTTGAAATCCTGACACTCCCTGAGAACAAGCCTGTTCAAGCCTGCTTGAGGATGAGAGACCAAGTGACAGAGTGAAAAGGCAGCCCAACTCACATCCCAAGATGTGAGAGCTCAATCAAGACCAGCAAAGCCACTTACACCACTTACTTGATCCACAGGTGAACACAGGTACATAAGGGAACCCATGCAAGACTAGAAAAATTACTCACTGAGCCAAGTCTAAATTTCTGACCAGAAATAGCATTAGCTAAATAAATGGTTGTTTCAAACCACTAAGTTTTAGAGTAGTTTATTACACTACAATAGCTTATTGATTCAGGAACTAACACTGTTCATTGGTTCATTCATCCATTCAACAAATACTTCTGGCATACTCTAAGCCTGCCTTGATAAGATATAATATCTCATTTTAGCTCTTCCACAATCTTCAGAAGTTTGTTCCCATTTGAAAATTATGAAACTAAGGGGAAGAGAGATAAACTGAGTTGCCTAGAATCACACAGCTCATAGGTGTGGATCCAGGATTGAAGCTAGGTATGCCTAAAAGTCTGTTTATTCCCTCTAGCCCCAACCGAGTTATCACTAAGAAGGTATGTTATAAAAAAGTTGATTTCTCTGGGAGCAAAGGAATATTTTAGACCCAAATCATTAAACTCATGCTACATTATGACATCAAAGTAATCATGGATCATTTGTTTATGTACTTGTACAGACTTAAAACTGTATTTTGAGAAAAAATCTGAATTCTCCTGAGAGTACCCCATAGCCACCTCCAAGTAACTATGGAAGACCAAGCCACTAAGACGTGGCTAGATTCCTTAATTTTCACAGAAATATGTCACCCTTACCATAAGCTCACTGTCTAAAGTATACTGATTTCTTCTAATAAATTAAATAGAATACTTGTACTTTCTGTCCTCAACCAAAAATACAAATTCTGCCCAGTTAGCTATATGATCCTACTTTTAACAGAAGCCTGTTTAGAGATGGAATATTTGCATATATAAGGCTGATTGTTTCAAGAAAAGTAGTCCAAGTATTCCATGGTTTAGGATTTATCCTGGGATCATGTCCAAATTCCTCTCTCTACATGAGGATGGATGGAGGTGAGTCCAACCAACATAGTTTCATAGGGTCATAGACCTGGTGCCCAGGGTGTCTTTTACCCAATTACTGCAGGCAACGCTGAGAACCAGGGAGCCACATGACTGGGACCTGAAGTTGCAGCTGAAGCCAGGACAATATGGTTCAATAGCAGATATTGAAATAAGGGAATCAGATAAACACAGAGATAAGAGCAGGGAGAAGTATGCCAAGAGAGCAAGCAGGAGATTTTTTTAAAAAAAGCAACCCTAGTTGCCCACAGCTAACATTTTGATGTACCACTGAGGTCTCGCTTTCAGCTTATCTGCTCTGAGACACTTCCAGACCACTATACCTAAAGCAACTCCTGTTCACTTTTTAAATCAACATCATGGATTTTTGTTTCTCTCCTTGCACTTATTATAATTTTTATTTATCCTTTATTTATTTGTTGATTATCTATCTCCATCTCTACACTGTAGGTCCTCTGGGGTCACGGACCATATCTGTTTTGTTCATTTCTAGTGTTCTCACAGATCCCCAAACATGGCTGGTGTTCAACATGTATTTTTTGAATAAATAGAGTGGTAAATGCTGATGGTCTTATAAAAGCAGTTCTGTGAGACTATAAGCTCCAAAGCAGAAGGAGAATGTCTTATTTGTCTTGCTCTCCTTAGCACCTAGATCCTCAGTAGCTGGTACCTTGCAAGTACTTAAATATTTAGGAATGAATTAATAAATGCTGTTGTTTGTAATCTGGAAAAACATCAATGTATCATTCATCTTAAGATACTTACATACATAAATCAGTGGCTTCTAATTTTTTTCAGTTGTGTGGGTGCATATGCATCTATTTTTCCAAATCAAGGTACTTTTTAATGGATTCTAACATTACTTTCTTTTCTTTTATTTATTTATTTTTTTTTTTTTGCGTTACGTGGGCTTCTCACTGCTGTGGCCTCTCCCGTTGCGGAGCACAGGCTCCAGACGCGCAGGCTCCACGGCATGTGGGATCTTCCCGGACCGGGGCACGAACCCGTGTCCCCTGCATTGGCAGGCGGGCCCTCAACCACTGCGCCACCAGGGAAGCCCCCTAACATTACTTTCTTTACACTCCCTTTGTTAGTATGGCATAGTAACATAAGTTATTTCTCTCTTACAGTTTTCCAGGCAGTTTCTGAGCAAATGTTCAATGAGCCCATTCTGTTTCTCAATCAGATGGTATTTGATGAATAAAACTGTGAATACAACTGTGAAGACATTCCCTTTTTAAGATGAAATCATGGGAAGCTCATATAGTTTCTCACTGACAGCTATATCTCGAATTCACTAGGATTCTTTCAAAAAAATGCTAACACCTATAAATTGGAAGAGACGCTTATGACTCATTTCAAACTAGAAAAAACAAGCTAAATTTTCATGATTTATTTCTGGTATGTTGATTCATTTATTTATTCTGACTATGCTGGCACTATGGAGAAATACACACACACACACACACACACACACATACACATACACACACACACACTAGATTTCTTTCTCGAAGGAGCAGATAATGCAACAGGAGAGAAGGAGAGATAAGATATCAATTCAAACAGCCCTAACAAATGCCAAAGAAGTCCAGCATGGTCCAAAGTGTAATAAAAGCATAGAGGGCTTCCCTGGTGGTGCAGTGGTTGAGAGTCCACCTGCCGATGCAGGGGACACGGGTTCGTGCCCCGGTCCGGGAAGATCCCACATGCCGCGGAGTGTCTAGGCCCGTAAGCCATGGCTGCTGAGCCTGCGCGTCCGGAGCCTGTGCTCCGCAGCGGGAGAGGCCACAACAGTGACCGCAAAAAAAAAAAAAAAAAAAAAAAAAAAAAAAATTAAAAAAAAATAAAATAAAATAAAAGCATAGAGCAAGGAAAAGTAGGTAATGTTGATTGATATGATCAGTGAATGCATCATGGAGAAGGCAGCATTTTAGGTGGATCTTAAAATGGGCTTGTTTAAGTAGCCTATTATGATACAAGTGACATAGAACGTTTTATATATATATATATTTATATATATATATATATGTATACACACACACTAATTGGATAAAACCAGCAATTTGAAAGGCCATTTTCAATATCCCTATGTGTTGTTACTAATGTCAAGGAAAGCCTCCTTGGGTAGCCAGAAGTTTCATCTCTTGAAAGATCTTTAAAAATTAAATTATGTGTGTGTGTACGTGTGAATTTTGTGAAATTAATGAGGTAATAAACATGAGAAAATGACATTTTCAAAACGTTTTGATGAGCAATGTCATCATAAGACTAGTTTAAAAATCTTAAAATTTTATCTCTGTTATTTAGTCTACCTCTCTTATTTTTAAATGAAAAACAAAAAAAGACTTGGGAAGTCCAACCTTCCCAAATTACTAACAGGTTAGCAACATAAAGAGGATTTCCCCCCTCCTCCCTGCCACATTTCCCACTTTCATCTAGTTCTCTTGCCACCATGCTAAAATACCTTTCAAATAATAAAGTACGAATTATCCTATTATAGTTTACATTTTTCTGCATGCCAAATTTTGGGTTTCATAGAAAAATCAAATTAAGAAAAATAAATCTCCCATCTCCTACTCAAAAAAAAAAAAACAGAAGTAGATAAGGCAAAGTTGGCAGTGGATATACTTTCAAACAGTCATTGAAAAAAAAATTTAATTATAATAATTAATATATTTAACACTTACCTTATGCCAGGAAGTGCATTATGCACTTATAAAATGCATCATTTCATTTAAACATTGCAACAGCCCTATGAGGTAGACATTAAATTAATGTCGATTTTACAGGCAAAGAAGCTGAAGCAGGTATAATTTAGAACTTGCCCATGATCACCCAGTTGGTAAATAAAAGAGTTGCGGGTTGGATCCACGCAGAACCCATGCCCTTAACCACTAAGCTACCAAGACAAAACTCTGTAGAAGAGAGATCATATCCATTAACTGACTCTGGACTGCACAGAATGCATTGTATCCATGTTTTCATCTCCATCACCTAGCATAGTGTCTGGTACTTTATAAGCCTACTTTATGTTGCTAGAATAAATATGGATTATTATTTATTCAATAGTGCTGACTCATTAATCAAAACTTAACCCAATGTGATTTATTCTTTGCTCAGGAAATAATTATTGATCTGACAGTCACTAAGTGTTGAATCATATTCTAGAAACTACATGAAAATACCTAAGAAGCCCAAGGAGGTAAGGCTGAAGGAGGTAAGGCTGGAGGAGGGGCCCTAGGGCAGAGCACAGGTGGGACCAGGAGAAGGGCGGGCCCATTGTTGGGGGAACCCGCTTCCAGGGGAAGGGACAGTAGTCAGGGGCGGACCAGCACCGGGAGGAAGCTGCGCGGGGGAAGACTGAGGGAACTGTGGGAGACAGCAGGTACGCTCCAGACCTTTCGTGGGCGGGATCGGAATTCCCTTTTCCGTGAATATTCTTTACTTAACACCTCCTCACAGTCTCCTGGTTCAGAACAGAGTTCTGACCCAGCCATTTCTCCCACGCCTGAGGATGCAGGTCCTGCTGAAGAGTTGGACTCCTAAGGACAGCAGGATGCGAGTGGAGGAAACTGGAATGCCCGGGCCTCAGGACTGAGGGTGGATTCATGCAGGGTGGCGAGGAGGGGGGGTGGGGAGATAACACAAGCCTGTCGTTGGGCTGCCGCGGGCCGGCCTGAGCAGGGTAGGGGCGAGGGCAAGGCGGCGACACAGGAGAAGGGCACAGAAGGAAACGGGGCTGCCACCCACTGTGCGGATGGTTGAATTTGGGGCTGTGGAGGTCACAAGTCAGTCCCTGCTTCTCACCAAGAATTTGACGATCCCTGAATCACCAGCTTGTCACCTAGTTCACTGGGCAAGAAGACCATACAGACTGAAAAGATCTTGACCTTGTCCTTCGTACATCGGAGGAGGGGCAATGAAGACACTTAGAAACAATCAGATGGCTTGGCCAGTGTGACAAAAGGAATAGCATGTGATAACAGCCAGTGGAATGTTAATGATGATTTTATAAGGATGGTTTTATAATATTAGTGATGGTTTAAAAACACCTCAAGGGTCTCATTAGCTGGGAGGAGTTGGGAGAAAATCAAGCTCAAATTAAAATGAGTTTAGTTCAGGAGCCACGTTCTGAGACAAAACCCTAGTAAAACCTTTTTCATATAAAATGTTAGGAACCACAGGACTTCCCTGGTGGCGCAGTGGTTAAGAATCCGCCTGCCAATGCAGGGGACACGGGTTCGAGCCCTGGTCCGGGAAGATCCCACATGCAGCAGAGCAATTAAGCCTGTGCGTCACAACTACTGAAGCCTGTGCTCCTAGAGCCCCAGCTGCGCAAGGGAAGCCCCCGCTCGCCGCGAGTGTGCAGCAACAAAGACCCAACACAGCCAAAAATAAATAATTTAAAATAAATAAATTAAAAAATAATAGTACAATGTTAGGAACTACAAAGAAGACATACAGATGGCCAGTAGGCACATGAAAAGATGCTCAACATCACTAATTATTAGAGAAATGCAAATCAAAACTTCAGTGAGGGATCACCTCACACCATCATTAAAAAGTCTACAAGTCAAAAATGCTGAAGAGGGTGTGGAGAAAAGGGAACCCTCCTACACTGTTGGAGGGAATGTAAGTTGGTGCAGCCACTATGGAAAACAGTGTGGAGGTTCCTCAGAAAACTAAAAACAATTACCATATGATCCAGCCATCCCACTCCTGGGCATATACCCAGACAAAACTATAATTCAGAAAGACACATGCACCCCTATGTGCATTGCAGCACTATTTACAATAGCCAAAACATGGAAACCACCTAAATGTCCATCAACAGATGAATGGATAAAGATGTGGAACATAAATGCAATGGAATACTACTCAGCCATACAAAAGAACCAAATAATGCCATTTGCAGCAACATGGATGCAACTAGAGATTATCATACTAAGTGAAGGAAGTCAGAAAGAGAAAGATAAATACCATATGATATCACTTGTATGTGGAATCTAAAATATAGCATAAATGAACCTATCTAGAAAACAAAAACAGACTCACAGACATAGAGAACAGACTTGTGGTTGCCAAGGGCGGTTGCGGGGGGGGCGGGTAAAATAAAATAAAATGTTAAGAACTAAAAAAAAAAGTTGAGAGGGAGGATTTTGCATCATTAACTACTTCAGATTATCCTATAGATCAAAACAGTATACAGTTCAAAAACAGTATATCAAATCATAATGATTTCTAAACTTTACCCCAAAAGGAATTTTACTGCATTTATCATGGGTTGCTATTACAGTTAGTCTCCTGTCTTAAGGATCAAGTTTTAACTATTGAAGAGTTTTACTAGTATATGTGATACAGAGGATAATAATTCAATAAATTGAAAATACACAGCTAAAATTCAGATTGAAAACCACTAATAGTTGTTAATGCAATATAAAAAGAGGAAGGAAATTGTATTTCTTTATGAAGTAACAAATTGTCAAGCAATATCTATGTTTTGGTGTGCCTCATTTTAAACAATATATCCCCAAAATAACTTTGAGTAATTACTTTAGGAATTTTACTTACCTTTACTTTGGACTACTTGTCACTGCCACTTTCACACACCAGGCATTGGCACATGCCCTTTCCTCAGTCTAGATTACCTAAATTTCAAATTTGTATTTTCTCCTTCCTCTTTGCTAGAGAAAAGTCTAAAGACAAGTATTTCATACTTTTAGATTATATTAATCCTGATTCTTCTAGACACTCTCCCACCCTCAAATGTAAATACTTACTGTTTTGCAAAAGTCAATTTCTCCATCTTAACTAAATGAGTTTACCTCTGGAATTCTGCAGAATTTCTTGTGATTGGTTCCATAGAACTAAAACTGAAACTCATTCTTCACTTCAACAGTTAGTTGGCTATAACCCAAAGTATTCTTATACAAAATAAGAGAATAGAAATACTTAGCGATTGCTTTGAGCGTATTAATTTCCTTATGTCCTTTATTTACCAAACAGGTTACCATACAAAATATGAAAAATATTCAATAATTGTATTGTCTACTCAGGCTGCTATAACAAAATACTATAGGCTGAGTGGCTTAAACAAGAGAAATTTATTTTCTCATAGTTCTGGAAGCTGGGAAGTCCAAAATTAAGGTGCCAGCAGGCTTGATAGCTCACGAGGGCTCTCTCCTTGGATTTCAGACAACCACCATCTCACTGCGTGCTCACAAGGCCTATCCTCAGTGTGAACATGGGGAGAGAGAACAAGAGCACTCTCTCTCTTCCTCTTCTTATAAGGCCACAGTCCTATTAGATTAGGGCCCCACCTTTATGACTTCATTCCTTAATTATCCTTAATTAACCTTAATTATCTCCTAAAGATGCTATCTCCAAATACAGTCACACTGGAGTTTAGAGCTTCAACATAGAGACGCAAGAGGGAAGAGATATGGGAACATATGTATATGTATAACTGATTCACTTTGTTGTAAAGCAGAAACTAACACACCATTGTAAAGCAATTATATTCCAATAAAGATGTTTTTAAAAAAAAAGAACTTTGGAGGTGACACAGTTCAATTCCTAGCAACAGGCAGACTACCAAGAAATGCAGCAAAAAATATTTGTGGAATGATAATTAAATATTATAAACATCTTAAATTGAGAATACCTATATTTAAAAGTCATGCATCAGATTTAGTAATGCATCAGATTTTAAGTACAGCCATACTGATGGCAAACAGATGAGTGTTGAACAGTGGCATAATTTGTTTTTTGTGTAATAGGGACAAATAATTTCTACATATGCACATATCATTGCATTAATTTTAGATTGGTTTAGAGAAAACTTGGCTGGTGTGGGTGTGGAGAGGAGTGGAGAAGCCTTAATTCATTTGACCATGGTTAATACTGGGGATATAATAAAAATTCTCTGAGTGCAATGGAGTTCAAGTAGGTACTCCATGAGTGGAGTACAGAAACTTTAGTATTTGAGCTATTGCCACTATTACATGCTTTGTATATTGTTTGTTTGTTTGTTTTAACACTATCTGCTCTTCATTAGTTTAGATATGAATCAAATCCATGAGTGGAGTACAGAAACTTTAGTATTTGAGCTATTGCCACTATTACATGCTTTGTATATTGTTTGTTTGTTTTAACACTATCTGCTCTTCATTAGTTTAGATATGAATCAAAGCAGTGAAGGATGTATGAAAAAGATTAGCAATGTGAATATTGACAAACTTATAAATGACTTCTCACAGATAGAAAAGGTATGTAATGATATCAAACAGTTGTAGAATATAAGGAAAAGTGGAATAGATTTTGCCAATGGAGGGAGTTGGGAAGAAAAAAAATGTACAAAAAAATAAGCAAGGTAAAAATAATGGAAATGCATTTTGCTAAGCCACTCCCTCATTTTTAAAATCTGTATTTAAAACGTGGTTTTGGCTTGTTTATACTAATACATCAAAATGTTTTGGGGGCAAGGGAATGAATAATCGATACACTTTTCCTAAACTTAAAGGGGAAATCCATGTGTAAGTACCCAGGATGTCCATAAATTCAAGAATGGCTTAGTAAGAATTGAAGTAGACTCAATCCTCAATCTCTTGCCGTTGTGACTAACTCTTAATTTTTTTAGTCTTTCCTATTTTATTTGTTCCCTTTTTCTTCTCTTTTGCCTAAAAGCAGACTTGTTTGAAGTCCCCCTCCCCAGCTCTGGACAAATTACATGGAAGACCATACCCACAAGTATATATTAGGCTTTTTCTCTCCTTCTCTGTCTGGGAGAGGAGTAGGAATAGCTGTTGAGAAATGTAGATGGATAAATTAAAGACTTGGGAGGTGGATTTGTGAAACAGGAATAGGAGCGGGAATAATACCTACTTCTATTTTCTCTCCTTTTCTTATCATCCTTCTCTATTCCTTCCTTTCCTCTGTACAATGTAGTACTGCCATAATGAAAGAATTTTTGTGACGATGGGTATTTTGAGATAACATGAGCTTTTTTTTCAACAATGAACTTGGGTTTTCTTAACCAAGTGATTCTGACCAAAGTAAGAGAGAAAGAGAAGGAAATAAGCACTTTGGTGGGAGAGGAATTTGTACAAAGTATTTGAAGATTAATTTGGAATTAGCTCTTATATTCTTAGACATTTTAAATAAGAAATATTGTTCATTTTTTGATGTATAATGGTATTGTGATCGTATTTTTGAGTCATCTCTTAGAGATGCATATAAATGATAATATTTATGGATGGAATAATATAATGTCAAGGAGTTGCTCTGAGATAAATTCAAAAGTGGTGAGACTAGGGGTTGGGTAGAGGTATAGATGATACAGGACAGGTCATGAATTGATGATTTTTGAAGGTGCTTGAAGGATACATGGCAGCTATTACACTATTCACAAAGATATCAAAGAGATATGTTCAAGAATATTTATTCATTGTCTATAATAGCAAAAAAGTGGGAACAGCACAAATTTTCCTCAATAGGGAACTATTTAAATAAATTATATTCATGAATGAAACAATGCAGCTGTTAAAAAGAATGAGGTAGACCTTTATGTGCTTATGTGACATCATCTCCAAGAAAACAGTACTAAGTGGAACATCCAAGGTACAGAACAAAGTATAATATGACCCTTTCCTATAGTTGTATAGTCATAAAATATTTTGGAAATATTTATAAGGAATTGTTATTCGAAGGACTGGAGGTTGAATAGTTGGAAAGAAGGAGGTTCAAATTAGATCATATTTTTACTTTTTATAACTTTTCATAAGTGTTCATCTGTTTTAACTTTTTACCATGTTACTCTTTAAATTGAAGATAAATTAGAAAGTTGGCTTATTTAAAAATATATGCCAGGCTTAATTATTAGACTCTCAGGTATTAAATGGTTTGTATTTTCATTAGTCTTCATATCCTTAGGTAAAAAAAAAAATCAAAACAGCAGCATTGATTTAGTGATAATATGTATTCTGTTTCTTCTATAGAGGATGATAGAAAACAGTGGAAAGAACAATATACTGGATATGCAGTTGGAAAAAGCTAACTGTTTATTGAAAGTAATGCAAACAAAGGAGGTCGCAATTAAAGAAGGTTAGTTCTTTGCTGCCTACAGAAATAGTAATTCTAATCAGTGTGCTTTTTGCTGTAACAGTGACTTTACATTTGTAAAATATTTTAAATTCACATAGAACTTTCCAGACTATCATTTCATTTTATCCTTAATATAAACCTGAAAGACAGATAGGACTGGTATTACTATTCCACCTCGGTAATGAAGAAACATGAACAAAAGAAGGTAATCTGTCTGAGTCCAGTCAGCTAAGAAATGGCGAATCCAGGGACTTCCCTGCATTTGGCGGTCCAGTGGTTAAGACTTTGCCTTCCAGCGCAGGGGGTGCAGGGTCTATCCCTGGTCGGGGAGCTAAGGTCCCACATGCCTCGCAGCCAAAAAACCAAAAATATAAAACAGAAGCAATATTGTAACAAATTCAATAGGTTTTTTAAAAAAATGGTCTACATCAAAAAAATCTTTAAAAAAAAAAAAGAAATGGAAAATCCAAGGCTCAGTCCAGGTCTTCAAACACATGGAAAAAGTACAGTTAAATTCCTGCCTCACAATTACACCAGAAGAAATGTCAGATGGGTCAAAAATTTTAGTGTGAAAAATGGGCTGTCCTAGTCTGAAGCTCTCCCCTCGCTTCTTGGACGTTCACGCCATGCGCTCTGCTCAGCTCCCAGCAGCCGCCATCCCCACTGCCTCCTTGCTCTACACCTTCTCTGTGCACCCGTTAGCCCTCAGGGAGCTTGGGAGCCTGGGCATCCAGCCTGGCACGGTGCTACTCATTGAGAAAGCGGCATTGCTCTGTGGCACAAAGGTCTGAGACTGCACTCAGATGAACCAGCTGCAGTGGCAACTTTGCCCCAGGCCTGGTAGTGCTGGGCTTCCCATGCAACCAGTTCCAGGCATCAGGAGAACACCAAGTACCAAGAGACCCTGAATTCCCTCAAGCTCATCAGAGATGGTCACGCTTTTCCAGAAGTGTGTGATGAATGGCACGCAGATGCACCCGCTTTGCGCCTTCCTGCGGAAGGCCTTGCCCTAGCCCGCTGACAACCGCTGTTTTCAACAGATTCCAAGCTCATCACCTGGGCTCTGTGTGTGGCAACGATGTTGCCTGGAAGTTAGAGAAGTTCCCCAAAGGTGCGTCTGTGCCCAGCATGGAAACCCTGCTGTCCCAGGAGCCCAGCTGAGCCTAGGGCTCCCCTCCTACCTCTGCTGCTTGCCAGTCACAGCGCTGCCCTCTGTGGGGGTCTCATCCATAAGGTATTTCCTCTACACCTGCGTGCAGAAGCCACCTGATAACCAGGAAGATCCCCCTAGATGGATGCTAGTCCTGTCCATCCCAGCCTTCCCTTTGCCAGACCGAGGGTCCTTACTAATAAAGAGTTGGGCATCAGAAAAAGAAAAAAAGAAGAAGCAGCTGTATACATATAATTCCTCACTACATCAACTGAGAGGGCATAAAATCAGTAGGAACAAACGAACCTAGCACCAAGATCTTGGTTTCTAATACCATCTTATAATAAAAGGAACCAGGGCTCCTTGAGGAAATGGTTGATTCTAAGACTGGGGCAAGAAATATATAAGATGAGCCTAAAGCATCTTGTAGTACCAGAAAATAAGAAAGTGCTCAAAAAGAAAAAAATTCCACAATGATAGGGGTATGTTAAAGGGATAAAGGACCCAAGTGAAAAAGTTCTCAATAACCAAAGCTGGAACAATTTGAGGAACAAAATAGATAAGGTAGTATTGGATTATAACTCAAAGTATATAATGAATATCCATGAGTACATACTGATAAAAATAAATGATTAAAAAATAAATAAATGGGGGTGAAGAGATAAATCTCTGCAGAATTCCAAATAACTTATGTAAGTGTCTTGGCCTCAAGGAAGTATATCATAACACCCCACTCATCAGGTGTGGGCTGTGTATAGTGACTTTCTTCACTATAGGGAAACATACAGAATGGAAAAGGAGGTGGTGGAGAGTAACTATATAGTGGAAAAATCTGACATATACGACCTAAGGCAAGTAATCAAGGTCAACTTGGTGTAATGTTGATAGTATGTACCTTTGCTATGATGTGATGAAAATGGCACTTTACCTCTATGTTCTTCCCCCCCATAACTTCATCTAATCATGAGATAAGCATCAGACAGATTCACATAGAGGGACATGCTACAAAATACCTGGCCAGTACTCTGCAAAACTGTTAAGGTCATCAAAAACAAGAAAACTTTGAGAAACTATCACAGCAAAGAGGACACAAGGAAGACATGACATCTAAATGTAATGTGGTATTGTGGATGAAATGGTAGAACAGAAAAAGGACATTAGGTAAAAATTAAGAAAATCAGAATAAAACATAGCTTTTAGTTAATAATAGTGTATCAACATTGGTTCATTAATTATAGCAAACATACTGTACTAAAAGTAAGATGTTAATAATAGGGGAAACCAGGTATAGACTATTTGGCAACTCTCTGTAATATCTTCCCAATTTTTCTGTACATATAAAACTGCTCTAAAAAATTAAGTTAATTAAAGGTCAAAAAATGAAGCCACAAAAAAAAAACTGGAAGAGAATATAGGGGGTTTTGTTTTCATGTTTTTAAGAACTGAGAAAGCCTTTCCAAGAGTGACATCTATCAGTGGATATCTGGTTAAATAAATTATGGTATGTTTATTTAATGAAATACTATGTAACTGATAAAAAAATGAAGTACCTTTATATGATATAACATAATCTCCCACATATAGTAAATGAAAACAACAATGTACACAACAGTATATTATCATTTTTATAAAAATATATCTTAATGCACACACAAACACCCTCTCCCCTATATATCTGTATATCTCTGGAAAGATAAACAATGTCCCGGTAACAGTGCTTGCTTTGAGGGGAGGGAAACTGTTTAGTTTGGGGGCAGAGATTGGCGAGATAGTCACTTTTCACTAAACTTGTGTTTCATGTGTATGTATTACTTGAAAAACATAATCAAATACTTCTTTAAGATTCAGTTATACTTATTCTAAATCTAATGGCCTTTTTGCTGAATAATATGCAGTAGAAGTGAAAGAACAAGTGAGAATGATATCTTAGAAAGCAAAATGTGTACTAATTCACTTAGAGAGGAAGAACAAACTACATATAATGATTGGACTTGTTCAACAATAAAGAATGATATCTTGATATTTTATTTTCTTCACTTGATACCAGATAAACAATGTCTTTGCCAGCTCAAGATGGTATAATATCGATATTAGGATCATATACTATTAAAAAAAAAAACCTTTTCATACATAATTGTATTTAATATTTACAACTGCTTTATGAAATAGATATTAATGCCCAAATTGTTTGTTAATGATAGAGCCTAAATGTGACCTCAAAATAATCACTGATTTACTAAATTATACAGTATAAGCAGTAGCTTAATATTCTGAGCTCTAGTTTTTAAGAATTGGATAGGATAGTATACTTCAAATTACACTGTAAAGTCCAACAGAAATGATAATGCAGGTAAAGATTTGCAAAGAGAATTAAAAGCTATTATTCTAACATAATGAATGGTATTCTATTGATACCTTTTGAAGAATTCCTTATTGAGCCAGTTTCCTTTGTTTTAAAAAAAAAGTGTGTTGAGAGAGCCACCTTGTGTTCTAAATTTGAAAATACACATTTTGGGAACATTCAGTATACTTTCAGTTTCAGGGCTCTGTATTCAATTTGCTGATTACTGAGGTACCATATTTCATAAATGCTGGATTCATGCTTTTAAAGGCACAAAGACAAGTGATGGCGGGATCTATGCCTCCATTTTTAATTGTAGCAGCTAACACAGTACCATACATGAAGTAGGTAATGTCAGTTGTCACTTAACCATCATTCTATTACTGGGAAACAGCAAGAGAAAAAAAATGGATGATGGTGGGAACTTTGTCTGAGTTGGTGGTGGGGAAGGTAGAGGGGGAATGGAGAGGAGAAGAACCTTATACTTGCATAAATATTTTAACTTCTACAAAATACTTTCATTTCTATTAGTGTAGTTGAAAAAAGTACATGGAGACAGTGCAGGACCTCTAACTGAAAGGTGAAGTTTTGAATTCTCCCTTCACAGTACTGGTTCTTTCACTTAGTTAATAAATACAAAAACTATTGAACACCTATGAAATAGTTACCACTTTAGAAGCAAGGAATATCAAAATGAATATCTTTACCGGAAAGAGTTCACTATCTAGTGGGAGAAACCACTATCTAGTGGGAGAAAATGTAATGTGAACAATGGAGAAAAGCAATATATACAAATTGTTATGGAACACAGAGGAGAGAAATAGTAACAACAACAACAATGTTGAATATTTGTGAGTGAATTTAGAAAGTATATTTTTTCATTTGTTTGTCAGAACAGTCTAATATTTGAGAATAGTAGCTTACCCAGAGTGTCATAGCTACAAAGTAAAGAAAACTCTAATCTGGTTCCTCTGATTCCAAATTTCATGTTTTCATCAGCATATCCTACAATTCCTGAGGAAGTACTGAATTAAGAGCACAGGATTTGAAATGCGAAAAACCTATGTTCAAAACTAGACCTTCCATATACTGTGGAATCTTTGTTAAGTAACCAGACCTCTATGGGTGACTTCCTCCCTTTGCAAAATCACAATAATTATACCAACTTCTCAATATCAGATGGAATACTGATGATGATGTTTATAATGTACTTAGTGTAATGCCTGGCAGGGTAAACATTCAATAATAGTACTTTATTATACCTAGACAATTTTTATTGTTAGACACAAATGTGGTATTTAATATTTAACCATCAAAACAGATACCCAACTAAAATGGAAACGAGTCAGTGTGTCACACTAATGCATAGTGCCTGAATATCGGCCGTGGGACTCTAAAACAAAAAGAAAGAGCATAAGGTTCAATATTTATTAGCTGTTAAGCCAAGCACATAAGAATGAAATTGCAGGCTTCCCTGGTGGCGCAGTGGCTGGGAGTCTGCCTGCTAATGCAGGGGACGCGGGTTCGTGCCCCGAACCGGGAGGATCCCACATGCCGCGGAGCGCCTGGGCCCGTGAGCCATGGCCGCTGGGCGGAGCCTGTGCTCCGCAATGGGAGAGGCCACAACGGTGGGAGGCCCGCGTACCGCAAAAAAAAAAAAAAAAGAATGAAATTGCCCTAATCTTTCTTTTTAAAAATATTGTTATTCTTTATGAAGTTTTCATCATTATATATTTAGCTAGTATAATTATAAACTTAAACTAGTACAACCTGGGTTTCTCAAATTTATAGTAAAAATGTGATAGCAGTAACTATCACAGAGTCTGTCTCTGGCACTGTTCTTGCCCTCTTTCCAGGGCCTCCCACCTACTCAAATTACTCTGAAGAAGTGGTCTTGCGCTGGTCTTCTTGGTGGTAGTAAAGTAGTTAGAATCATTGACTTTGGTGCTGGACTGCTGGAGTTCATGTTGTAGCTCTACCATCTACTATTTATAACTTTGGATAATTTGCTAAACTTCTGCGTATCAATTTCCTCATATGTAAAATGAGGCAAATACTAGGACCAATGTCATAGGGTTAAGAGGGTTAAATGATTTAATATTTGCAAAGCACTTTGAATATCAATACAATATTATTTTCACACCACAGTTTCTCCACTTATTCCTTTCTTACTATGATATTGCCTGTCAATCAATCAGTCACTTAACAAATATTTATGGAAAGACTATTATGGACCACAACTGTTCTAAGTACTAGGGAGAAATAGTAAACAAAAAAGAAAATAGTCCCTGCTATCCTGGAGCTTACAGCCAAGTGGACTGATTAAAGTTACAGAAGTTTCCACCACTGTTGCTACCATCAGCTGTTGCTGGTGATAATCAAGGGTATACTGAAAGCTTATATGCACATGTCAGGGCACTAATGCTTGCAAAGGAGGTTCCATCTCCCATTATGCAAGAAGACATTGGCACCAAAGTTGCTGATGCCTTGTAACTCAGCACATTGAGTTTTTACTCCTTTTATTGCTACTCCCTTGCTCTAGGACTCAGGCAAGGAGGACAGGTTAGAGGACAGTGAGGAAGAAAAGCATTATCTTCTCCCAAATGACACCTCATCAGCTCTATTTTTGAACAGAACTTGATGTTCCTTGACTCTCTTTCCTTAGAATGTTCTTTTATGGAAAATTCACTTGGATACACACCTCATAGTTCTCCAGACATGTCCAAATGTGCCTTACTTCTAGGGCAGATGTTGCTAAGTCACATGGTGGGGAATCCCTACATACTGGGTTTATCGTGCCTTAGACAACTCATTACTAAATCCTGGAGTGCATTTGACTTAAAGAGTGCTTAAAGAGTGATTAAAAAGTATTTATTGTATAATTTATTTTGAGATATCTGGTTGCTTTATTAGGTCTCATAATTGTCAATTAAATATTATTTTAAGTATCTCAACTTTGAGATAATAATTCCAAAATGAAAGCAAATAATATTCAAATAAATTTATCTTTTATGTTTTAGAATGTGCTACTCTTCATAATATGATAAAAGGGCTACAACAGACCATTGAATATCAACATAATTTGAAAGGTAAGTTAGAAAAAAGTGAAATCTAAAAAAATATGATATATTTAAGCACCTTTAAGAATAGAGAGTTTTGGGCTTCCCTGGTGGCACAGTGGTTGAGAATCCGCCTGCCGATGCAAGGGACATGGGTTCGTGCACCAGTCCGGGAAGATCCCACATGCCACGGAGCAGCTGGGCCCGTGAGCCATGGCCGCTGAGCCTGCGCGTCCGGAGCCTGTGCTCCGCAACGGGAGAGGCCACAACAGTGAGAGGCCTGCGTACCACAAAAAAAAAAAAAAAAAAAAGAATAGAGAGTTTTCATAAACAAAACGAAAAGACAACCCTCAGAATGGGAGGAAATATTTGCAAATGAAGCAACTGACAAAGGATTAATCTCCAAAATTTACAAGCAGCTCGTGCAGCTCAATATCAAAAAAACAAACAACCCAATCCAAAACTGGGCAGAAGACCTAAATAGACATTTCTCCAAAGAAGATACACAGATTGCCAACAAACACATGAAAGAATGCTCAACATCACTAATCATTAGAGAAATGCAAATCAAAACTACAATGAGGTATCACCTCACACCAGTCAAAATATCTAGAAACAATAAATGCTGGAGAGGGTGTGGAGAAAATGAACACTCTTGCACTGTTGGTGGGAATGTAAATTGATACAGCCACTATGGAGAACAGTATGCAGGTTCCTTAAAAAACTAAAAACAGAACTACCATACGACCCAGCAATCCCACTACTGGGCATATACCCTGAGAAAACCATAATTCAAAAAGAGTCATGTACCACAATGTTCATTGCAGCT
>NC_041221.1:52096514-52177498 GCF_002837175.3 Physeter macrocephalus
AAAAAAAAAAAGGTTCTGAAGAACCTAGGGGCAGGACAGGAATAAAGACGGATATGTAGAGAAGGGACTTGAGGACATGGGGAGGGGGAAGGGTAAGCTGGGACGAAGTGAGAGAGTAGCATGGACATATATATACTACCAAATGTGAAATAGATAGCTAGTGGGCATAGCAGCCCATAGCACAGGAAGATCAGCTTGGTGCTTTGTGGCCACCTAAAGGGGTGGGAGGGAGACGCAAGAGGGAGGAGATATGGGGATATATATATATGTATAGCTGATTCACTTTGTTATGAAGCAGAAACTAACACACCATTGTGAAGCAATTATACTCCAATAAAGATG
This sequence comes from Physeter macrocephalus, assembly GCF_002837175.3. Taxonomy (NCBI): domain Eukaryota; kingdom Metazoa; phylum Chordata; class Mammalia; order Artiodactyla; family Physeteridae; genus Physeter; species Physeter macrocephalus. The sequence continues at coordinate 52,096,857 of NC_041221.1, forward strand.
TTATAAAAAAAAGAATAGAGAGTTATTACATCTCTGACAGCAAATTTCTCTTAATCTGGTCTTGTTAAGTTCATCAGCTAAGGGCCGGACTCCTTACTACTTAATAATACTTCCTAAATAATAGTGAAAATAAGAAATGTCATGCTGAACAGAACAATTCAGTCATATCCTGACAAGGACATCAGGGTTTTATAATTGATTATAATAATTCTATTACTTTTGAAGGGTTAGAAGTATATTTATTCTCAGTCGTATTCTTGGTCTAATAACCCTGTGTTCAGTTTTGAAGGATGGGTATTACTAGTAATCACATGATGAATATTCTATTCAAACTTCAGTGATAGTTTAGTTTACATTTTAATTTTTGTCATAAACTAAGGCTATGTTTGTGTAAATGAAGCCAACACATTCAGCTTATCTTATTTTTGCTAGTCATGCTAACCCAATCAATAGGCCTACCATTTACAAAATGAAGCAACCTAGTGTTTTGTCCTGTTCTGATTTAGCTACAGTGCAGTTTTAGTGGGATTTTCCTCTTCTATATTGGAGTTTAGACTAAATTGCCTCCAAGGTCTCTTCCAACATAAAACTCACATCAAACAGGAATTTTTCATCTTAGTCCTCTGCTTTTATCACAAAGAAACAACTTTACATATGTAGGTGAGATACAGTGGTGATCTTATATGCTATTTATTTCATTTGACGTGTTATTCCTTATAGTCTTTATAATATTCTAATTGAGATGTATCTTTTTTTAAAGAATTATTATTAGTTCTTACTTTTTCCCCATTGCTTTCCCTTAAAATATTTCCTCAAGTGTTGATGAAACAAATATAGAAATTGTATAAGAAGACTTCACACTTACATTGTCAAACAGCATCTGCAGTACATAAAGGACTCATTTCCATATTAATACATCACTAAAGCTATTCTGGAGATCAAGAAGGGTGATAGCTAGGGAACCATACCATCTCCAATATCTTTTCTTTTGGTTAATTCCTGCAGACATCTGATCGCTATTTGTCCATTAGATTTTCACTTTACTTGGTTCTAGCGTTCTGCTCATTTTTTCCCAGCATTTGATCCCCATCCCATACCTGGTTTGGGCTTTCATTTGTCCATCTCAATGCTGATGGCTCAGAACAACTTTTCCCTTCTCTGACTAAATACAACGCCTACCTGCACTTTTTAAAAACTGTGTATGTTCAAAATCCTTTACAGGATTCAAATGGTATTTAACGCTTTCCAGTATTTTGTTCAAATAAAACATCTACCAGAAATTAATGTTAAATACTTTGAAGTCCCAAAAACTCAATTATAATTCAAAAATGAATACGTTAAGTGTTATTTCTTTGTAAGAGGAAATCAAATATCAACCAATGGTCAAGAGCACCATCTTTTCACAGATATGGTAGTACAAATTTTTTAATAACCCATTTCTGAAAATAGATATCCTATGGTGTCTCTCAGGAAGAAATAGCGATTCATTGATTTCTTTTTTCCAGTGTTTCTACAGGCCTTGGTTTGGGCAAAGTGATAGATGAACTACCTGTCTTTCTTCTCTTTCATCCATTTGATTGTCAAGATTGTATGGTTAATTTGCTTATCTAGGCTACAGTGGTTACAAATGTCTGCCTCCCAAGAAAGTATTTCCTCTTCTTAATAAAAACCTGATTTTTTTTTTCTGACATCCATTCTTCATCCACACAATCATATGCCTCAGTGGAAGCTAATTACAGCCAACTCCAACAGAGGGCTTCTGGAATAATTTTCCTCTCTTCCAAAAAAATGTTTTCTTCTAGTTGTTAAGTCTGCATGTAATGCCTGAAATTGTTGCAGACTCTTTGCTTTCAGCTTGAAAATTATGACAGCTTGAGGATAGCAGGAAGAAAAGACTAAAAAGACATGGTTTCTTGACAGCATTATTGAACTAGTGAATCAATTACCCTCTAGGCTTAAGAGTTTCTTCTACCACTGTAAGAGAAATGATACCTCCCTTTACTCTCATCCATCAATCTTTTCAGTAGGGGCTTATGGGCTGTGTAAAAGATGATCCATTGAGATGCAGAAAGAAAACAATGAAATTCCTATTTACATTTATTTTTATCTAAAAATCAAGGCAAATAATTTGATGAAAATTTAATAGTGGAATGTTATTCCTTACTCTTTCTGTATGTCAGTTATGCATCATTTATAAAGCACAAGATTCCTCTTCTCCCAAGGAGAGTGGGAGTTCTAAAACTAAACAGTTGCATCTTTATTTTTTCTCCAGTCGCAGTGTATTGACATGTAGTACAGTTTACATGTACCTGGTTAAGAGGGTTTATATATTATATTAGCTACTTACGACCAAACTAATCCTTTCAAAATACACAGTGGCTTTAAGAAATAAAACACATTTGACAGTAATACTAATAACACAAACACAGTCAAGAATAAGATAGTAGCAGAGCTGTTACTTGCTACCCTTGTACAAGTTCATCAGACATATTAAAAAGTTAAAAATTATGAAAATCTATCATACCTGATGAAATGTCAGCCAATGGTGGCCAAGTAACTGCCTTTGGGAGAAAATTAATCTATAGCAAGACTGTTTTCAAATGAATATTTGGAAATGGTTCTATCATTAAGTGATTTGGGAGCCGAAAGTGTCAACTTTAAGTATTCTCACCTGCATTTTAAATTTGGCATAGAAATGCTAAATTCAATAAAAATTTTTCAATGATTCTCAGTGATTTTGAACCCTTTCATTAAATGTCTGTTTGTTTGTTTTTAAAAATCTTTAGAGAGGCTTATAAAAACAACAAAGAAGATGGATTTTGACAAAATTTCAAAAACAATCACTTTTGCATAATTGGTGTTTGGGATTGAAAAATGAATCAGTAGGTCCTCCATATCTGCAGTCCCTGCATCCATGGGTTCAACCAACCTAGGTAGAAAATACTTGAAAAAAAAATTCAGAAAGTTCCAAAAAAGCAAAACTTGAATTTGCCAAGGGCTAGTAGCTATTTACATAGCATTTACATTGTATTAGGCATTATAAGTAATCTAGAGATAAAAAATATACAGAAGGATATGCATAGGTTATATGCAAATATTATGCCATTTTATATAAGAGATTTGAGTATCCATGAATTTTGGTACCCACAGGGAGTCCTGGAACCAATCCCCCACGGGTACGCAGGGATGACTGTATTGTGATTTAGTAAGTGCAGCCAGTGATGAGTTTGTTCCATTAAAACCAAGTATCAAAACAATCTGAATAAGAAAACCAGACTTTGAAGAGTTAAATCAACATTGTAAAAACTATTGATGCATTTTCAGTTCCATTGTTTCACTAAAATGTAAACAATAATGATGATTCAATAATTTTAAAGTTTTATAACAGTACTTTAAATAATATTAGAATAAATTAACATTTTTCCTCTTTAGTTCACCTTTTTTACTCCTATTTTATCTGTTTTAAGAGTTATTACAATTAGAAAATAGTATATATATACACATATATATGTTATAAATAACTAAACATGAACTGGGATGTACACGCTCATCTTTTTTTTAATAAATTTATTTATTATTTTTTTTCTTTTTGGCCGCATTGAGTCTTCGTTGCTGCACGCGGGCTTTCTCTAGTTGTGGTGAGCGGGGCTACTCTTTGTTGCAGTGCACGAGTTTCTCATTGCGGTGGCTTCTCTTGCTGCAGAGCACAGGCTCTAGGTGAGCGGGCTTTGGTAGTTGTGGCACACGGGCTCAGTAGTTGTTGCTCGCGGGCTCTAGAGCACAGGCTCAGTAGTTGTGGTGCACGGGCTTAGTTGCTCCGCGGTATGTGGGATCCTCCTGGACCAGGGCTCGAACCTGTGTCCCCTGCATTGGCAGGTGGATTCTTAACCACTGCGCCACCAGGGAAGCCCATGCTCGTTATTTTTATTAAGAGGGCATACAATTATAAGAGTTTGGAGACTATTAGTTTAGAACACTTCAGCTGTTTGTCACTACTTTTTAGATTTTGTTATTTATCTTGGTCAGTCTATTCCCTCCTAACATCCTACCAGTTATATATGACATAGTGGTTGGTCCCTCTTACCAAGGTATTAAACCTTTTATGGCAATACCACTGGAATTTCATAGCTTAAGGGAAAACGTGAGCCTCTCATTCTCATGAGTGATTGGATGATCACGTTAAATATATTTTCTGAGATGTTCTCATTGTCAAGGACCAAAGAAGCTCTTCCTTTAATTACTGCTAACCTGACACCAAGAAGGAAAGTCATGAAACAATATTTAGTGAATTGCATCTGATATGCTGTCTATCAGGGTGGAGAGAGGCAAGAGCCCATCATGCAGGTTATGCACAAGTGTTGGCAGCCCTTTATACTATGGACTTTTTTTTCTTATTACTTGATTACCCTATCCTCTACTCCTCAACTTTAGTCTTTATACATCAAAGAATGAATTCATCCTATCTTTGAAGTAATACGTGTTTAGAGTTCAGGATATGAACATAGAAATAGACTATGATTCATCACAATATATCAAATGATAGGAATATTTCTTATATTATTGTATATTATTCTATATACTGGTTTAGGAAAGAAACTTCAGTAACTCATTATATGAAAGATGGTGACATTATGCCTTTTGATTTATGACCAGTGACTACTAATACCAGGGCAAAAAAAAAAAAAAAGACTTGGAGGTTTTTCTCCATTAGAGGAGAATTATCACCATATAACCAGTCCCTGATCAATTGAATTTCAGGAATTTAAACACATGGGTGGTTAAAAAAAAGAGAAAAGAGAGAGACACATGAAATCAGCTGCAAATATGGAGCACCTCCAAATTCAGTAGAATTTAAACTTATTTTTGCCAGTTATCTCTAGATAATTTCTTATAACTTAATATTGCTTTTTTCCTATCTAAACTGAGTCTGAATAACTTGAATTTATTTAGGACCTTATACTCTAACAGGGTAAGTTTTAAGGAACACATTGTTATGTACAGTGCAACTTACCTATACAAAATTGTACTAAACAAAATGATTTAGTCAAAACTGATCACTGATCAGAATGTTTAAAAAGGGGCAATAGCACATATTTAGTGCTATTCTCTAAGAGAATTATCTGAGAAAGTAGGCTAATCCATGATCAGCTACTTCTTAAGAAAAAAGTATTGCTTAAATTAAAAGTAGTTTGAAAAGTGTAGAAATACTTCTTTCAACATAATTGTGAAAAATACATCCTTGGAAAGAATAAAATAGATTCTAGAAATAGACCCCAATATTGGCTAGTGTAATGTATGACACAAAGAATATTTCAATTTATTGGAAAAAGAATGGCATTTTAAAGTATGGTACTGGCCTAACTAGCTTACCATCTGGAAAGCTTTCCCACCACATCAAAAATAAATTCCAGATGGATTAAAAAAAAAACTTTAGTGTAAAAACAACAATGAAAACTTAAAAGAAAATCCAGGAAAAATGTACAACCTGGAGCTGAGGGATATCATCTTAACCAATCTGGGAACCTCAGATACTATATAAAGAAAAAAAAGACCTAACAGACTTTCTTAACATAATGCAACAAAAGCACAGACAACAATGTAAAATGAACTTTGCATGTTATTTGTCACACAAAAGTCAAAAAGCCAATAATTTATTTGAAAAAGTATTTTCAAATACCAATGTAGTTTATATCTGCAATACGGAGAGCTCTACAAATTGATCAGCAGAGATAAAGAGAATTTTTAAATGGGCAAAAGATATGAAAAAAAATATGGAAATGTGTATGTGTGTGCATATGTATGATCCAGAGGTTAAGAACATGGAGAAAAACACAGAAGGTTACACAATTACACCAGGGGTGTGGAGGCAATGGGAAAAAAAGAGGGAGAAGAAGAAGGCAGAAAGAAAGAGAATGGAAGAGTTCCCTAAAAGTATCTCAGCATGTATGATACGACCCTATTTACGTAAAATTATTTAAATGTATGTACAAAAATGCAAAGAAAAAGTATAGACTTGAAGGAAGGTCCATTTTTTTTAAATTTATTTATTTATTTATGGCTGTGTTGGGTCTTCGTTGCTGCACACGGGCTGTCTTCGTTGCTGCGCGCGGGCTTTCTCTAGTTGCGGTGAGCGGGGGCCACTCTTCATCGCGGTGTGCGGGCCTCTCACTGTCGCGGCCTCTCTTGTTGCGGAGCACAGGCTCCAGACGCGCAGGCTCAGTAGCTGTGGCACGCGGGCTTAGGTTGCTCCGCAGCATGTGGGCTCTTCCCAGACCAGGGCTCGAACCCGTGTCCCCCACATTGGCAGGCAGATTCTCAACCACTGTGCCACCAGGGAAGCCCAGGAAGGTCCATTTTTAAGAAATAAGTTTTTTTGCAAAGTAATATATATGGTACAATTTTATACTGTTAAAAACAAATAAAACCAGTACAAACGTGTGGTATGTTTATATATAATGGTATAAACTGGGAGAAAAATAGAAGGGATACAGACCAGGCTGTTAACATTGATAGCTTCAGTAAGGTGAGTAGATAGGGGACGTGTATAGAGATGATTAGTTTCCCTTTACAGTTGCTTCACTTACTAAAAGAAGCAAGTATACTTTTATAAATTGGAAAACATCGAATACCTTTTCTTTCATTTTTCAGTGATGCATACTTCAGCAATTCCAATAGATACAAGAGATATTTGTTGCCTAGTTAGCACAATCTCTTTATACTGAATGGTGAGGCACTAGAGGATTTCCCACTAAGATTAGGAGCAAGGCAAAGAAATCCTCTCTTACCACTCCTTTTCACCATTGTGTTGGAAGTTCTAGCTAATACACTAAGGCAAGAAAAGGAAATAAAAGGCATACAGATTGGGAAGGAAGAAATAAAACTTTTTTCAAAACTGACATCATTATCTACATGGAAAATCTAAAATATTCAACAAAAAAATCTTCTAGAACTAAGTGATTATAGCAAGGTTGTGCTATACAAGATTAATATACAAAAGTCAACTGTTTTCCTATATACTAGCAATGAACAAGTGGAATTTGAAATTTAAAACACAATATTTGGGGCTTCCCTGGTGGTGCAGTGGTTAAGAATCCACCTGCCAGTGCAGGGGACATGGGTTCAAGCCCTGGTCTGGAAAGATCGCACATACCACGGAGCAACTAAGCCCGTGCACCACAACTACTGAGCCTGCGCTCTAGAGCCTCTGAGCCACAACTACTGAAGCCTGCACGCCTAGAGCCCATCTCTGCAGCAAGAGGAGCTACCGCAATTAGAAGCCCGTGCACCACAACGAAGAGCAGCCCCCGCTCACCACAACTAGAGGAAGCCTGTGCACAGCAATGAAGACCCAACACAGCCAAAAATAAATAAATAAAATAAAGAAATTTTTTTAATTAAAAAATAAAAGTAAAAAAATAAAACACGATACTATTTACATTAGCACCTCCCAAAATGAAATACTTAGGTATAAAGCTAACAAAATATGTATAAGATATATATAAGAAAAACTACAAAACTTTGATACAGTAAGTCAAAGAAGAACTAAATAAATAAAGAGATAGTCCATGTTCATGGATAGGAAGAGTCAATATTGGCAAGATGTCAGTTCTTTCCAACTTGTTCTATAGATTCAAAGTGATCCCAATCAATATCCCAGCAAGTAATTTTGTGAATATGACAGAGTATGAATAATACAGAACTTGGAATTATTGTTATCCAGGTCTAATGTCTCATTCAGCCCTGTCAGTGATCCCAGTTGGGCACTGAACTCAAGTCCTGACCTCTATCTCACACTGATTCCCAGTTCCAGTCCTGGCTCCAATCCTACTTCTGGCCTAATTTTAGCTCTGAACACCTTTAATGTCTGGCTCAGGTAGAGATCCTGACTCTATTTTGAACTCTCACCACACACTATACCAGGATTGGCTCTTTCCTGATCTAAGTATATCTGATTTTCCTAAAAACACCTAGAGGTTAACAAGAGTGAATACAGAAAACTGGGAAGCACCACTCCTTCTCCATCATCCTTCATCAAGAGAAACATTTTGGTTATATACAAAAAATGTCAATTATGATAGGTGTGAAACAGTAGGACAAATTAAAGATGCAAAACTACATTTTAATTAATTTCATTTTTTCTTATTTAAGTTTTACATGGAAAGGCATTATATAAATACAACTGTGGTTCTTAATAATGTTGCTGAAAGCTAAAACCTCCCTTTCTTTCTAGCTTAGGATATCACTCATCTTCTCTTTTGACAGTAGTTTTGTTTCCCTCACCCACTCTGCAATACAAACTATACTAATCCTCAAATACACATCAATCCAACCATAAACTGTTTTACTTGCATTGCTACAGCTGTTGGTGAAAAATCATACACTGCAGACTCCTTTTAATTTTTGAGTCCCAGTATCACTTATACACTTAATTTATCTTGGCTTTTTAAATTTTCATCCTTTAAGCCCCCAACTTTAAATGTTTCTTTCTCTTTCAACCTACTTTACTTTCTATATCACAGAAAAAATGAAAGCTGTCAGGTATAAACTACCTCATTTCCTGTCATCTACCACCCCTTCTTCCCACTGCACTTCCTCCAACGTATTCATACACAGGCATACCCTTATTTCCTTCCTCTTTAGCTTAGAAAAAAGAAAATCCTTCTTCTCATCCAAAGTTTATTTCTCCGCATGGGTTTAACTCTCATCTCTCTTCACCTCTCTCTTCTTGGATGTTGCATCTTCGGTTGTCTCTTCTTTTCTCTCTTTCATTTCCCTCTTTCTATTGGCCATTCTCCTCAGCACTTAAACAACTCAGATCTCTCCCATCTTTTCAACAAACAAGACAAAGTTTTCTTGACTTTGGGTTTACTCCCTCCAATTACCCTCACTCTTTCCTTTTACAATCGAATCTCAAGGGAATAGTCTGCACTCACTATCTCCATTTCCTTACCTTCACCTAGTCTTCAACTTAGAACAATTGAACATCTCCCAAAGTTTTCAGATTCAAAGTTCTTTCATTTTATCTTTTTACTGCATTTATTGCCATTGATTATAACCCCCTTAAACTCTCTTTTCTTAGTAACACCCTCACCTGCATCTCTGGACACTTCTTCTTAGTCTTCTTTATAGGATAGTCTTCCTTTGGCCACCTCTAAATGTTGCTCAGCCTACGAGAAATATTCTCCTGGATACCTCAAGCATTTCAAGTTTGGCGTGGTAAAGATCTAGATTCATCACTTCACTCCTAAAAATCTTCCCCTTTTAATTTTTCCCAAACCAATGAACAGTTTTCAACCACTCAAATCAGAAACCTAGAAGGCAAACGTTCCCTTTTCTCTTTTGCCTCTGCTATCCAATCAGTCACTAAGTCTCCTGTTAATTCTATCATCTAAATAGTTATCTTTATTTTCCTTTTGTCTCCTACTGCCAGTGACCTAATTTAGGCTCCTGTTATTTCTTACTTGATCTATTGTTACTGATATCCATTCCTCTGGAGTCATCCCCCACCCCCATTCATCCTCTGCACTGCCGGATAATCTTTTTTTTTTTTTTTGGGGGTGTATGCGGGCCTCCCTCTGCTGTGGCCTCTCCCATTGCGGAGCACAGGCTCCGGACGCGCAGGCTCAGCGGCCATGGCTCACGGGCCCAGCCGCTCCGCGGCATGCGGGATCCTCCCAGACCGGGGCGCGAACCCGGTTCCTCTGCATCGGCAGGCGGACGCGCAACCACTGCGCCACCAGGGAAGCCCTGCCGGATAATCTTTTTAACATGTAACTAATCATTTCACTTCACTGCTCAAAATTCTTTGATGATTCTGTAACTTATAAAATAAAATTCAAAGTTATTCATATAGAATATGTCTACCTCCTATTAGGCTACATCTCCAACCTATTTAACACATTCTCCTTACAATTTACACTCCAACAATACTGTATTTGAATTGTAATTTTCCCAAATGTGCTATATTCACTCAAGCCCAAAATCTTCTGTGCAGTTTTCTGTATCTGGAACACATTCCTCCAACTTATCATTTAAGTCTCAGCTCAAGTGGTTCCTCTTCTACAAATCCTTTCCTGACTTTAAGCTGACCTAAGCTTTTCTTCCACAGCTCCCCACCATATTTCAGACACACTGCCATTACAGAGCAATTATCATAGCATATCATAACTATTTACACATCTGTCTCACCACTAGGCTGTAAGTTCTTTTTTATTTTTCGGTACGCGGGCCTCTCACTGTTGTGGCCTCTCCCGTTACGGAGCACAGGCTCCGGACGCGCAGGCTCAGCGGCCATGGCTCACGGGCCCAGCCGCTCCGCGGCATGTGGGATCCTCCCGGACCGGAGCACGAACCCGTGTCTCCTGCATCGGCAGGCGGACTCTCAACCACTGCGCCACTAGGGAAGCCCAAGGCTGTAAGTTCTTTGAGGAGAAATAATTTTTTTGTTTCATCATTCCCAATGTCATGCACAGAGCCTGGTGTGTAGTTGATGTTGTATGCATGTGTTGAATACATACATGAATGGAAACTTGAAATGTTAAATATATTCCTATATTAATTAAAAAGTTCTATATATTAGGATATTCATTGATGTTTTTTACACAGGTGAAAATGAACAACTAAAAAGAAATGCTGATCTTATGAAAGAAAAGTTGAAAACTCATGAACAGGTGAGTTTGTGTGTCTTCATATTCAATCAGATCCCTGTGGAGCATTGTCTTCCCAAATTAGAAAAAAAAAAAGTAGTTTTTTTCATTAATAAAGACAGCCAAAATTTTTAGAGTAAATATATATGGGAGTGCCAGACTTTTTAATAAATAAAATTTTTTTAGAAAATACAAGTTTTGAGGACCCTTGGCTTTTTACAGACTGTAATGCACTAACATATAACTTGCATTACTTTTTCTTTCTAACAAAAAGGGATGCAATAATTTTGCCATATATTTTTAAATTATGTTAATAGACTTTTTACTGTAGAATATACTCAATTAGCACTTTAAAACTTTTTTATAATACAGTGAATGAGTCTTCAATATTTATGATTTGAGTAATTTATTGCAATTTTATTGTACCATCTAAATGAAGACAGCATTTTATGTGGATCACCAATTAATTTTCTCCCAAGGGCCAACATACCCTCTGCTATGTTTTCTTCTCTCCCATAAGAACAGTGCCATGATGGCAATTATAGAACATAAAACACAGTACCTAGAACATAAAAGGTCCTCAGTAAATGTAAGTTCCCACCCTTCTGCCCTTTGGGAAGTTTATTATGCTAATTTTTTCTCATCTCCTAAGAGCCAATATGTCAAACTCTGGCAGACCTAAGATTTCCAAAACTCATCTTGGATCTGTATACAGCTTAGAACTTCAACTTGAAGGACCATCTCTATTTCAATCTGGTTCTTCACTTGAGGAGCCTTTGAAGAAATATAGGCTAATTCTGTAACCCTTCCAGGGCTTCTGAGTAATACTCAGGAGTAATGAATGGCATCTGACTGTGCTCTTGGAAAATTTAGCTTCTCATCACCAATTTTGAAATAATTTAAATATCTCTGGATTACATCCCATCCTTTATTTTTCCTTTCCTCTGTTTCCTTTATTTTTCCATCATTTTCATATCTTGCCTGTAGAGTTCAACAATAAATGTGAAGTCAGGGTGTAACTGGGACAGAGCGAAAGGGGGAAAATTTTTGCCTCTTTTCTCTTCTAAAATGCCAGGTCATAGAATACGCTTTATCTAGAATACTATGAATTTTCAGAGGGATGGGAATTACAGAGAAAACTCCATGATCCAAGATTCTGAACTTATTAATCGCTGTCCAAAGCAAACTAAAGATTACCTCAATCCAATGAAAATTCTCTAGTACAAAACCTCCAGGCACATCCAAAACATATGGAGAATCACCCCCTAGAAACAAACGTAGGAGTTACTTAACGGCCATATTTATGGAATATGTTAAGAATTATTAAGTTTTATAAGAACAAAAATAAAACCAGAAGCTGTCCCTTGGAATTTAAAGTTCCCAGAAATCAAATGAAAAGAAGGCAACCAAGAATAACTTGTTGGAACTTTGTCCTCTTAAAAAGAAGAAAGGATTGGACTCCTTGGGGCTGGCACAGGCTAAACTAGGGGAGAAGAACCTAATGAGATACAGCCTGGCCCCAGCCCAGACATTTAGGATAGCCTTATGCCTCGAGGCTGCAGTGAAAATCCTGGGTCTTACCAAATTAATGGCAATATTTCAGGTGGCAAAGTCAATGCGGAAAAGATACACAGATTTGTCTCTTGTGGTTTCCCGGGGCAGCAACTGCTTAATGCAACCATCTGAGTCAGGAGTAGTTTATGAAAGGCACTCTATAGTTGCCCATCTAGAAATCTAGATACAAATACAGGAAAAATAGCAGTTTATGAGATTCACCCCTTTAGTCACCTGCCTAGCTTTAATCAAAGGCAATGGTTAGATATGTTCAGCCATTCCTGCAAGTTGCCTGGCAAAAAAAAGTAGCCCAAGTAGGACTCCTGACTATATCCCCTTGAATTTTTGATAATCTAGAGGAGCTATTCACTGGGTCTAGGCTAAGAACCTCTGGCTTAATTCTTATTTGCACTCTCATTCATTCAAAATATATATATCAAGGGATATACACTAGGCGTTAGGAATACAACCGTGAGTAAAAACAAAGTCCCTGCTTTTATGGTGTTTAGAGAATTTTCTGGGCCTCTTGCCTTGATCGTTGTCTCTTTCTTACTATCCCACCTCACTTTTATTCTTCCTGCTTTCCTTTTCTCCTGCCTGTGAGTGGTTTCTCTATGTAGAAACATACCTCTGGAAAAATTGTAAATTTTATCTTTGGAGGATTTCTCTCTCAACACCTCTCTCAATGCCACTCTCCGTATTAGCATAATAAATCACTTCTATGCTTCAACAACCTAAGAAACTAACCTCAGGAGGCTGTTGAGCACTTCTCAAACCCCAAATTCATCCTTCTTTAGGCTCCCCATAGAACTAACCCTTACCATAGGTAATGCTTAACCTCCTTCTAGGAATTATGAATGTTTATATAATTTTCAGAAACAGAAATTCAGCCCACATTCAGAGGGATTCATCCTACATTAGGGTAAGCTCACAGGCCATCAAACAGTTTAAAATATAGCTTTGGCGCTTTTTTGACATATTTTAATGCTGTCACGGCATTTATTCATACAATTAAACAAAATATTTTGAGCATCTATGATATGCTCTTAATATAGTGATGAGGATTCAGAGGCAAAGATAAAAAAATCATTGTCTCTAGATGGTCTCTATCTACTTGGACCAGAAATTGGTCCTTCTCAAAGCTGAGCATTCAAACAATGAACAGTATCTTTCCCCTCTAGATATGATTATATACCAAAAATTAATATAAACTTTGAAAATTTCATCTTTCTAATTAATCAAAAGTTGTCTACACATACTCAAATTGAAGGATGAATGTATATTTTAATCTTTAGGAATATAAGAACAGTATTGCCAAACTTATGAGTGAAATGAAAATCAAAGAGGAGGGACATAAGACAGAAATAACAAAACTTTATCAAGACATGCAGAAAAAAGGTAAGTTTTTTATTTTTAATTTACTGAATTCTAAGAGACCATAAAACAATTTACACAGATATATAAACTTTTTTCAGTAATTGCCAGTATTCTGAATAAACATTGCCTTGACACATTGAATTTAGTTTTTGTTCCTTTCTATATATTTATGTGATATAAATTATAACATTTAGAAATTGGACTCATGGAGTTTGCACTTAACATTATTTAATGTGAAATAGTTAATATCATTGTAAAATTAATATAAAATGTATAGTTAACTTTGATATTTATATACTCAGCATATTGAATATATTTTCACTAATGAAATATTCTTCCTTCAGCAAAGTCTCATGAAATTATGTTGAGAGTTGACTGGTTTCATAAAGGTATTAAAAACTTTCTTAATGAGCCTAGATGCACACCATATGCAAAAATTAACTTGAAATGGATGATAAGTCTGAATGTAAACCTATATCTATAAGACAAGTAGAAGAAAGCATAGAAGATAATCTTTGTGACCCTGAGTTAGCCACAATTTCTTAGAAAGAAACAAAAAGTACAAAAAATAAAGGAAGAAAGTTCTAAATTGAACTTCTTCAAAACTATTAACTTCTGTCCTTCAACACTGTTAAGAAAATGAAAAGACAGGCCACAGACAGGGAGATAATACTTACAAATGCATAGCTGATAAAGGACTTATGTCCAAAATCTATGAAGAACTCTTATAACTCAATAAGAAGTCAAACAACCCTGTAAGGAAATAGGCAAAATATTTGGACACTTCCCCAGAGAAATACGGATGAAAAGTAAGCACATGAAAACACGTTCAACATAATTGGTTAGTAGGGAAATGCAAATTAAAACCACAATAAGATACCACATTGCACCTTTTAGAACTGCTAAAATCTTTTATAAAACTATCAATACCAAGTGTTGGTGAGGATGTGAAGCTATTGTAACCCTCATATATTACTAGTGGGACTACAAAATTATACAGTCATTTTAGAAAAGAGTTTTGCAGTTTCTTTGGGTTCTCTGAGAAGCAGATGCCTAGACAGAATTAGACATTCAAGAGGTTTGTTAATGCAAACATTTGTGAGGGTAGATAGGGAGGGAACTGGGGGAGACAGGGTTAGCCATGGGTTTATGATACAGGTCTAACCTCTGTGAAGAAGAGAAGAAAGGAAGGTGTGTTGGGCAGGAGAAGTCTTAGACTGTCACACACTTAAAAGAAAGTTTCAGCAAAGTTGGGCCAAATTTGCCCATCAACCAAGTTCTGCAACTCTCAGGAACAAGTCTGCCTTAGTGTCCCTGCCAAGTTCAGTCACTGGCTAGGAGCAGCTCTTGGGAATCATGACCTCAGCATAAACACGGTCATGAAGACAATGAGCCAATTATGTTCCCTGAAGTTGGAGATCTGAAAGATGCATTTTCATGGCCACAACTGTCCCCTCCTTATACTACACATACCTACTTCTCCATAGGAGTTCGGGTAGCAGGTTCTCCATGGTTCTTGTGGATGTTTCTTCCTCAGGAGAAACCTAGAAGAGGGATTGTTGAGATCTTCTTCCTCCTAGGGACCTAACCATGTCTTTTCAGACAGCAGGTTCTAGACCAAAAACGTGGTTCAGACTGGGGAACCGAGCAAAGGATAATAATTTTTAACTGGGGCATGTACCCTCAGTCTCCTGTTCCTCCATTTGGATTCTTTTGTACTAGGTGTTAAGCAGCTTGGCTGCTCATCTGTTAACTAACTCTACAATTCTCGAAAATCAAGCCCCTTTGGCCGCTCTCTGACCTTCCTGCTCATTATGATAATTGTGGCCTCCTGGTTTTTGGCAGTTAAGCACCATCATCTGGCTTCTACAACTTGGTGGGGGAGGGGGGACACCATCCCCATAGATATTAATAAGCCCAACTTTATACCCACCTCTTCTGTCAGCCCGAGCTTGCAGATGAGAGCGACCATTGAACTTCTTGGTGGTGCTGGTTTTTCTCTCACCAGCACATTCCTTGTGGTCTTGGTTAATAGTGTGTCTTCTGGGCCCTCCTAAGGAACATAATCTTTTGCTGAGTTATCTTGCCTCACATAACATATCCACTCAAGCATGCCAACTTTTGAGAGCCTCCTTATGCCTTTCTCTACTATCTGCCAAGGCATCTCAGGTATTCCCACTTCACTCAGCTTTGACCAGTGCTTTCTCTAGAGATCTAAGGCTACTCTAACAGAGTTTGTCCCATATCCTAGGTCCCTGCTAGGGTATTATGTCCCCTGTCCCTAAGAGTATCTTCAAGTCAATGAATTCTTGCTTACCTAGTCTTACTTTCAGTCTTCTTCTATCCAGCACCCTCAAAGTCCATTCTCAAGGGTATTCACATGGCTCTTTCCAATACAACCTAGCTAATTCTTGCGGCTCTCTGGGGTATAATCACTTTCCCCCCTTATCAGCCCCAGCACTCCCCCAACCAGGTTATACTGGGCCTTAACCCTAGTTATTGGCCTAGCAGCCGAAAGAGGAGGGAAGGGCATCTTCTGAGAGGAGCCTCTGCAGCATCTTTCATCAGCTAGGTTAGTGCTAGTTCTTAATAGGAAAAAGTAGGTCTGAAATTTCTGAGCATTTAGGGGAGTTGTCACAGCCAGCATCCTCACAGGTGTTTATCCAGATCCTCCTGTCTTATTTTTCAGGATCTTAGGTGTTCCCAACTAGGACCCTGATTT
The DNA here is from genome assembly GCF_002837175.3 of Physeter macrocephalus. Taxonomy (NCBI): domain Eukaryota; kingdom Metazoa; phylum Chordata; class Mammalia; order Artiodactyla; family Physeteridae; genus Physeter; species Physeter macrocephalus. The sequence goes on from NC_041221.1 coordinate 52,113,156, forward strand.
AGCATAGCAGACCTGTTTTGGCTGAACATTTCAACATCTCTGGAGTTCTGCAACTTTTATGATTAGATTTTCTGTTGCTCAGCTCTACCTGCTCTTCCACTAGAGTTGGTGAGAGCCTGTTTGTAAGCTACCAAAGGGTCCCTCTGGCTCTCACACCTATTCTTTTTGTTTTGTTTTGTTTGTTTTCCTTTTCTCTTTTTTTTTGAATTTTATTTTTTTTATACAGCAGGTTCTTATTAGTTACCTATTTTATACATATTAGTGTATATATATCAATCCCAATCTCCTAATTCATCACACCACCACCATCGGCCCCCCCACCCTTGGTGTCCATACGTTTGTTCTCTACATCTGTGTCTCTATTTCTGCCCTGCAAACCCATTCATCTGTACCATTTTTCTAGATTCCACATATATGCATTAATATACGATATTTGTTTTTCTCTTTCTGACTTACTTTACTCTTTATGACAGTCTCTAGGTCCATCCACATCTCTGCAAATGCCCCAATTTCGTTCCTTTTTATGGCTGAGTAATATACCATTGTATATATGTACCACATCTTCTTTATCCATTTGTCTGTCAGTGGGCATTTAGGTTGTTTCCGTGACCTGGCTATTGTAAATAGTGCCGCAGTGAACACTGGGCTGCATGTGTCTTTTTGAATTATGGTTTTCTCTGGGTATATGCCCAGTAGTGGGATTGCTGGGTCATATGGTAATTCTACTTTTAGTTTTTTAAGGAACCTCCATACTGTTCTCCATAGTGGCTGTATCAATTTACATTCCCACCAACAGTGCAAGAGGATTCCCTTTTCTCCACACCCTCTCCAGCATTTGTTGTTTGTAGATTTTCTGATGATGTTCATTCTAACCGGTGTCAGGTGATACCTCATTGTAGTTATGATTTGCGTTTCTCTAATAATTAGCCACACCTATTCTTTAAATCGTTCAATTCTTGTTAACAGCTGTTTCTCATTATCCCTCAGTAGGATGTCAATTTAACTTAGCAGTAACTCTCCAACTCTACTGCCTTTGTGGGCATAGTTTCCCTCTATCTTTCAAATGCCTGAACTATTACAACTGCAAGGCATTCACCTCCACCAGGACATTTCCCCCGGATTACTTCTGGTAAAATCTCCAGCAATCAGACCCCCATTGTATACTAGGAACTACCAGTACTCCATATACCACTAATGATGGCTTCCTCATTTCTTACAAAGCAGTAAGTGCCCCATCATACCTGTTTTCTTGTGCTAGCTCAGGTCCTCCAAGGAGCCGACAAGATGGGAGTAGACAGTCAAAGAAATTTATTGGACAAAATGCTTATGAAGGGAAATGGTGAGGGAGCCAGAAAAAGCTGATGTAGTTCTAGAGTCATCCCGTAATTTGAGGCCCTCTATAACTAGGAACCCAGGATTTGTGTCCCTCTTTAACCATTAAATCTCCTATTTATTCTCTAGGCATTTAAAGAGTATTATTCTCTAGATATTTAAGAGTACAAATTAGTTTATTCATTCAAAAGCATTCAATGGGCAACCTTTGCATCGCAAGCATTTTTCAGGGGCTTGTTAAAAATATATAAAAGCTACCCTGCATGTAAACAGTTTCTAAAATACATGTTTTTATTAATAAATTCTACTTTCTTGTAGATTGTTGAAAATTCAAAAAAAAATCTTTTAAGATTTTTGAAATGTTAAGATGAATTTATGTTTTTATGCAGTTGAATTAAGTGAAGAAAAGAATAAAGAACTGATAGAGAAAAAGGAGGTGGAAATTTCAGAGTTAAACGCAAAGTTAAGAACTCAAGAAAAGGAAAAACAAAGTGAAATAATCAAACTACAGCTAGAGGTAAGTGTTTAAGGCTCTGTAGATTTGAGGATGCATCCCTTAGTCTAGGCCATACTTTGGTTATTTGTCATCAGAGTGAGATAAATTTCAGGATTAGAAACAACCCTGTGAGAGGGCTTCACACATGCTCATTCTTCATCCATCACATGCAATGCTTAAACCTTGTACAGTACAACTGTTAGCTACACTGCCTTTCAGCACTTGGCCTCAAGGTGGGACTCTTCAGTCATTCAAAAGGTCCTGATTTCCAGAAAGGGTATTTTCCTCTGACAGCAGAGACAGATAACTCATATTACCTGCATTTTACAGCTGAGTCTATGCAGCCTTTTTAGGACTACCATTCCAGCTGTAGGGAGAGTGTTTCTAATCCTTAACATTACTCTCTCCTCAGCAGAAATTGTGGAACCCTGGTGAACTAACTGGAAATGTCTTTTTCTTTATTTAAAATAAAAAGAGACTAATTTGTTCCTAATAAATATGTAGAAATATAGAGGCAGACAAACCAGATTTTTTTAAAGGGACTTCAAATAGGGCATCTCAAAGGCTGAGGTTCCGGTTCTTGGGTCAAAAGCCTTCTCAGTTGGTTGTTTAATCAGATGTCAGGATCTCAAAGACATTGATATTTTGACAATATATTTGTCCTTTACATTTTTGTCTAGATCCTTCTAATCTCCCTTTCCATCATTCTTCCCTCAGCTTGACTCCCACTTTACCTTACATTGTTAGAATTCACCCAGTTAGTTAAGATAACCTAGTTTTCATGTTATTTTTTGTGTGTATGTGTGTGTGTGTGTGTGTGGTACGCGGGCCTCTCACTGTTGTGGCCTCTCCCGCTGCGGAGCACAGGCTCCGGACGCGCAGGCTCAGCGGCCACGGCTCACGGGCCCAGCCGCTGCGCGGCATGTGGGATCCTCCCGGACCAGGGCACGAACCCGTGTCCCCTGCATCGGCAGGCGGACTCGCAACCACTGCGCCACCAGGGAAGCCCAAGTTTTCATGTTCTTTAAAGTTTGGTATCCTGAGGTGCTTGGTGAGGTACAGTGTTGAAGATTCTATAATTATTGAGCAAAAGGGGACTGATGTTGACTTTCGAGGCTCTTTGCTGCTGTTCCTGCCTTCTGGTCAAGTGTACCCACAAACCACAGTGAGGGATGGATGGCCAACTGAGATACAATAGACTGTGTTTCAAGATTGGCCATCAACTTCTAATCCACTGATTGGGAATGTGCATTTTGTGTGCCATCCTGGCCCTGTCACTGGTCTAGCCCAAGTTTGTTGTTTGATATACAGAACTCTTTGCTATTTATCTTCATTATAACTATCCATTTCTCTCCCCAAACCAGAACACAATCTCACGTAGTTTATTCTTAGTTCACAGTGAGGCTACACTAAATTCAACCTGAAGGAAAAATTATAATGGAAGATTTTGCAAAAAATATGACTGTAACAATGGCCCATGAGAATTTTTTTAACCCAATTCACTTTAATGCCAAACCAGCAAGAGTTCAAACTAAATCAATAAAATCATATCCAAATTCTACTATTTAGCCTCGGAGTTTCTGCAGAAGGGTATATGTTTTTCTCCCATGACTGTTGATTATACTACATATTCTTTACAAAGTACACTCATAGTAACATGAAAATAGTTTTATCTATCTTTACATTAACTAGATTCTCAAACCTAATTAACTACATTCTTAATCCTCCATGATAGAATCAACTGATGTCTTGAGAAAAAAATGATGCTGACCCCTCCCCAGAATTTCTAAGGTAGTGTCCAGGTATTTGGTTCTTTAAAAAATCTCCCCAGGTAATTTTAAAATGCAGCCAGGGTTAATCTTGTGAGGGTATTCCTTGTCCTTTCTTAAAGACTTTTCTATCTTCTGTTATACAGTGAATACACTTGAATTACAGATTATATGTCTAAGGATACAATGGATTATACTTATATTTATAGAAACATTTGTTTCTAACTGTTTAACTAGAATGTTCTTAACTTTCTTTTTAAACTTGATTCAGTTTGATGCCAAACTAGCAAGAGTTCAAACTAAATCAAAATCATATCCAGATTCGACTGTTTTGCCACACAGTATCTACAGAAGGGTATGTAAGTTTTTCCTTCCACAGCTGTTGCTTACAAAAATTAATTCTCTTAACGTTTCCATAAAGGTTATATTTACTAACAACATACTTAACAGTTTTCCTTAAAATATATCACCCAATCAGAAAGATATTGGATTTTTAATAATCTTTATAAGTCTCTTTCAATTTAAACTAGTAAATCTTAGTAGTAAATTAAAACATTAGAGAAGTCCTCTGACTCTTTGGACCATCTAAGGGACTCCATAATGTACTTTGAACTAAGGCTGACTTACTATTCTGAAGTTATTTAGGTACTCAGATAGCAGATTACTTCTTGTTCAACTCCTTTATTTATGGTTTATAATTTCAAGCTATATAGGGAGAAGGGAACAAACTAAAACAAATGGTGCTAATGCGTGTTTTTGTATCCTTGTACCAGTTTTACCCCATTCAATCCCGCAAAAGCAGAATTATAGACCTTTCAAAATATGGTATCTTTTTTAATACCTAGTTCTACTTAAACCAGAAGCATAGTTTTTGCTGTTGTTTTGTTGTTCCTTGTACTTAATCTTATTATTTATGAACTGCGATAACAAAAGTTTTCTGCTCGATTTAGAAGCTTCAGCATCTTCAAGAAGAAAAAAACAAGGAGATTGCAGTTCTTCGTAATACCATTCACGATTTAGAGCAACGCCTCTCTGTTAGCAAAGATTCTCAATTTAAACTTGCTGGCAAAGATTCTCACTTTAAGCGTAGACGGTTTTGAGTATGGAAGTAAATTCATTAGTTGCCATTTAATTTCTTTGAAAGCAATTGAAAATTCACTTCTATTGTCAATATAACACACTACCTAAGTAATTACAATGAAAACAAAGAGACAGCTTTAAACTTCATTGAGTTTATTTAAACAAATGCACACTTTTGCCAATCATGTTCTGCATTCTTGCTTAATAGTATTAACCATAAAAAAGTTCAAGTTTATAGGACTTAGTTTACCTATTGAACCATCATTGACTATGGAAATACTTTCTAGGCAATCAAGAGATAGACAACATTCTTTTATCGTTTCCCATCTATCTTTCAAGACTGGCAATCTTAAATTTTAAAGAGTACGATACAATGCTAGACAAAGAAAGCAAGACATAAAGACTTCATTCATATATGATAGTAAAAATCAAGATATGAGTCTTGGATGTAAAAAAAAGTATAAATGGATATCTAAGATGTAATCATAGCAAAATATTCATGTATGAGTATTTCTGGATCTGAAAAGACAGAAAGCACTTCTTTCTTTAAAGGTTTAATTTGTTAAAAATGTGAGATTAAAAAGACAAAGATAATATTGTTTGAGAAATAAGTAAAGAAAAAAATGGAAAACATGTCTTTGTTGTTCTTCCTCCATTCTAAGTTGCCGACCATCCAACAGAAACCCCTAGGTCATAGTTTATGTTTCTGTTCTCATGAATGCAAGCAGAATGCTGGAGAAAGAAAAAGAAAAACATATTAACCAAATGCTGCAACCACCTTTCAGTTTCCCTGTAATAAAAATATGGTTGGGGGTCAAAATTTTTTGACTTAAATTTTAAAATGTGGAAGCCAATTTCTCCATGTTTACACAAATCCAATTCCTATTTTTGGATCACTATTAATTAGGTAGCTTATAAAAATGCGGGAAATGTAACTGTCTAGACTGACTTAGGCAGTATATCAGATTTTAAATATTTAATTTGAAGGTCATTTTCACATTTCTGCCTTCTTTTTTCAGCTTCATTTGGTGCTGGCTTCTGTAGGGTTGAGCTGCTGACTTGCCGGGCAGGCAGCTCGAGGCAAACGTCACTGTCAAGATTCAGTGACGTGCTCCTCTGCCAGAAGGCCCTGTCAGCTACATAAAGAGGGGAGGTTTTCTTTACACTGTCAGGTGACTGCAGACCCTGTTTTTTCAAATATCAGATGTCGGCAGTGTCATCATCAGCTACTCAGAGCTGATTCTGAATCTCTGGGAAATTTTCAGAGTAACTGATTTACGCATCCCCTTACTCAGAGCTTCTTTTGTGGAAGAGACAGTTGTAATGTATCTCAGTTCTCTGAGTGCCCCTGTCTTTGGTGACCCCTGTGCCTATGGTCGCGATGAAGACCTGAAGGAGGGGTATGCTCAGGGTTATCTGGTGCTTCTGGTATTGGATACTCTGAAAGATGACCGTTCTCAAGATGGTGATGGTGATGGTGATGGTGATGGTGATGGTGATGAGGCTGTGGAGCCTCGGTTGTTTTTTCCTCAGTAGCCAAAGACACATTTTTACAGAAGCCTTCATCTTCCAGTGTCTGGAATAAATTTATAAATCACTTACCAACAAATTTATAGATTTAGCAGGAATGCGTGAAAAAATGATTTGTAAAGGTAACATATATGAAATTCAAACTGGTTAATTAGGATTGAACTGGCTTTGTTTTTCCAGCATCATATTAATCAGAAAAAAAATTGATGTCAGTCTCAACACCTAGACTTTTTATTAAAATTTGGTTCCCATCCATACCTAATTATAAACTGCTTCTTGTGCAAAGTTTGCATTTAACCAAAGAATCCTCAAGCATTTTGCAAACGAATCAACATTAAGGTTTTGAAAATAGATAAAAAAGGATGTAATACAATTAAAGTTTTAACAATTCACCTAAGCTTCTATACTAGTTAAATCAACAGCAGAATTCAAATTTTCTTTTTCTTATCAAGAGCATTTCCTAAATTTTTAAGAATTCTGAGGAAGAATTTGAGAGATACATAAGGCTTAAAAAGAAAGCCAGACCACTATATTTATATCTGCAGAAGCAACACTTAATAAGCTGGTTAAAAGAACTTAGGATTGATTGCAGTAAAGTCAAATAAATATCAAACCCTAAAATCAGTTTACCTATATGGAACACCTGTGTCAACAAGGCATCAAATCTAATATTATATTCTGAAACAAGCTAATTCCTCTCTGATAATTCAAAAATGCCAATAAAATAAACTTTGCTCAAAATCAATAGATTTTTATACCTCGGCTTTTGCCAGGAAATGTTTTGAACTTCACCAAAGCTTTGTTAATGTGTTTCTACTATAGTGCTGTCGGCTGAAAGTAGCAAATCACTGCCCATTTTTGATTGAGCATAATATTCCACTCTGCATGAATGTAGTTCTTTAATTTGCTGAAAGTCTTTCTTCGTTGTTTTCTGTGCCCACACATCATAGGCTCAAAGCTTATAGATATGGCCATGTAATATTAAACCTCAAACTAAAATTATTTGTAAACAAAGTTACAAAATCGACTTTAGCAACCAAACACTCACTAAATGATATGATTTGGTATTTTGAAGGTTTTGAAGTTATAAATTCCGCTGGATTTTAGCATGCAACTAATAAATGGTACATTTTTTTGGTTGTTTCTGAATTACTTTTGAGAACTTAATAGTGTTTAATTAAAAACATAAACACCCTGTTTGGGAAATGCATCTTAGAAACTTGTGTAGAAATCAGCGATTTTTAGAAGATGGCTGCTCTCAACTGCCGCGATTTTTAGAAGATGGCCGCTCTCACCTGCCGATGCTGGCCTTCAGCTGCAACATTTCCAGCCTCCAGCCAGCCCTGCTCACCTCAGACTGACCCCCAATCTGAATTGGCTCTGGCCAGTCCATCCTGTTACTGAAGGCAGTGGTTTTTGTATACTGACAGACTCCCTCGGTCTGTCTCAAGTCTGAAGTCAAGGGGAGATTCTGTCAGCAGACAAAGACCTCTGTTCAGTCCTGAATGGCAGAGCAGGTTTGTCCTCCAGTTCCAGGGCTTGTTCCTATATTTGGTGCTCCTAAGGGTATAGTCATACCCCTTCGATTGTCTAGTTGGTGAATATATTGTGCAGTGTTCAATACATCGCAACCTTAAAGCTGTTTGCCCATTTTGTCTTTAAAAATCTGAACAAATGGCTAGCGAGCTCTTGGTGAAATTTAAATGTTAATAAAATTGTATACCCCAAAAAAAACAAACAACAAAAAAAAAACACATAAACAATTTGATATATGTATTGGTTCCAAAAAACCAATTACTATATTTCATTGATTCTACAAGGTATTTTTTTCACATTTTAATATCTTTAAAATTGGAATGCATCCTATTATTGATAGTGTTATAGTATTGTATCCTACCCTGACAGCAGTTTTTAATAACACATAAATAATGTGTCATATAATTGGTGGCATCGAGGATGCAATGAAATAGAAAAACTCCAATTTGATTTGACATATCAGATAATGCAATATATTATTTCCATTTACAGATGTTTGTAAACTTTACACATGTTATGAGAATTGTTTCTGCCTTTGTTTCAATATACCTAGGTATATTTACAACTATTAGGCATTTGTGAAAATGCAAAATACTGAAAAAAAAGTCCCAAAATATGAGGAATCAATATTGCTAACATTCATTAAGCACTTAGTATAAGTTAGACATTGAGTTAATACTTTATTTGCAATACTTCAGTCTCCTCATCTGTAAAAGCAGTAAAAAAAAAAACCCTCACGGTATTATTATGAAGATTAAAATGTGAAAAATGACATAACTAGAGTAATTAAACTGTTGAGCTTCTTAACAACTTAAGTGAGTCATTAAAATTTGAATGGCTTTCTTTAGAGTTGGGAAAAATATAAAGGAAGCAGAGCTTCCCTTATTTTAGAAATAAAAATTCAAAATTATTTTTAAACCTGAGTTCGAATTTTGCCCACCTGCTCTGTCAAGGAAACACTGTTTGGAATTGTTTTCCTTCTCAATTTGAGAGGAAAAGAAGTTTAGTTAATATAAGTTAAAATCAATTCCTTGAGTATCTTTATAAACCGCTTGTAAATATAGTGTCTCTCATGACAAGGAATAAATATTCTCATGGTTGTCAGAGAGGAATATCAGTAATGAGTAAAAAAGTTATTCCATTGTGAAATAAATGCAGTAATTCCAAGTGCACTGTGTAAGGGCTTCACAAAAAAGCTGACAGTTTTACATTCTTGGTAAATTAAGTAGTTATCTGGGCCCCAATTCCACTTCAGGTAATGCCATGGATAATCTCTGCTATCACTATGCTCTTATATGAGCACATTCAGAATATTGCAATAATGTATTTTATGTTGGCTTAATTCTTTAAGCACTTATATTCATGCAATATCATTCAGTGGTAATTTAAATACATAATCTACGTTGATTTTTTGCTTTCTAAACTTCTTCTAGATAAAAGCAGCAATATGGATCTTGAAAAGACGTTTTAAAGTATATGTTACATAAAAGGAAGCATATGTAATTATATTAATAAAAATTACTGTTGTAGTTTATTTTTAGTACACCAACAGAAACATTGACTAGATAATTAGTCATGAAACACTAACTTATTTAAATAGTTCTTAAAAGATTTCCTCTTTTCTCCAAGTAAAAATAATTGAGAAAAATACCTTGAGAGAGCAGTTTCCACATTTACTTTCACAGTAAACAGTCTTAATGGAGTCTTCTACATATGAGAAATTTAGGAAGGAATAAGGCAAACCAAGATGATATACAAGGCGGCCACATCTGAAAAAAATAATAAAGTCATTACAATATTTTCTGTATCATGATCTTACTCATGCACCATCTGGGATAGGTACTGTAGGTTCAATGGTCTTATAACTAAGACCCTTTCATAACTTCAGTAAATTTCCTTGAATGGGGTCTCAAATGACCTCCCTGGCACTGCATACCAGGTCAGGTCATGACAAGACTATAGTGAGTCTGATTTTGAAATGTGAAATAGATATGTCACAACAAATAATGTCAAAACTATGCAGTCTAGTTATTGTGACTTGGTCAAATACAATTTTGTAATTGACTTGTAAATTCTATCAATGCTCAAACCACTGACTTCATAAATTGGGCTCTGCAAATCACACGATCCTTTCATAACTGCTAAAGCAGCACAAATTCCACACAATAAGAAATCACAGCATAACAAAAAGATCCTCAAGTCTTGGCCAGTAGCCCACTGATTTTAAAAAATATCTGATGCAACAAAAATTTCAGTACAGTGAAAGAAATGGAAATACAACACTTGGCATTTTCAGAAATAGTGGAGTTGAAATGTCTTTCTTACCCCTATTTTACCCTGTATATACAATTTTATATGACTATCAAAGGGTTATACTTTGCAACAGAATAAGAAGTTTGCAATCCTAAAACAATGACATGTAATATTAAAAATATTTAGAGTAAGGCCAAGTAGGTCTTAGGCCTTGGCAGAGTCTGGCTTACCATTCCTGAAGAGCCAAAAAAAAAAAAAAAAAAAAAAAAAACCAGCACCAACGAGAAATGTTGGTGATGTCAAATTTATTTATTTTATTTATGTATTTTTTGGCTACATTGGGTCTTCGTTGCTGCGCGCGGGCTTTCTCTGGTTGTGACCAATGGGGGCTACTCTTCCTGGCGGTGCTCAGGCTTCTCATTGCGGTGGCTTCTCTTGTTGCAGAGCACAGGCTCTAGGCATGCGGGCTCAGTAGTTGTGGGTCGTGGGCTCTAGAGTGCAGGCTCAGTAGTTGTGGCACACGGGCTTAGTTGCTCCGCGGCATGTGGGATCTTCCCGGACCAGGGCTCGAAGCCATGTCCCCTGCACTGGCAGGCGGATTCTTAACCACTGCACCACCAAGGAAGTCCCAGTGATATCAAATAATGTATGCATTGAGGTTCCTTGAAAATACAAACGTTTTACGCATTCATGGAATCAAAAGCAGATTCATGCCGATTATACCTAAATAATTAACATATTTTACAGTTCAGAAATGCAGGCATGTAAACTTAAAATTTAGTAATTAGAGATAAGCAAGTGGCCTGCAAAGTATGGTTATTCATCTGCAAAATTTTTAAGTTAGAATTGTATGTGAGGTACAAATTGATCCTTCTTTTTATTTAATCAGAATGCTAATTTACAGGGGAAAAAAGTATAGTCAATTTTCTTTATTTCCCTACTGGAGGGGTGAATTCCCTTGTGTGAAAAGAAGTCATTTCAAAAATACCGAAACCAAACATTTGAATGGGCTCACTTTGAAACTGAGTATGTGGTAATAAAAGCAGATGTGTTATTTTAAATTACTTATTAAATTAAATACAAAGCAGGTATCTTTTAATTTGGGGGGTGGGTGTGTATGCATATATGTATACATGTGTGTACACACCTGTCATATATGAGGAAGTCATCTTTCTTTCCATTTAAGAGAGTCCAGACATCTGTTTGGTTTTCTTCTTGTTGGTAAACAGGAATATGCTCTGAAACCTTATTTTTAAGATGCACATATTTTAATCGAGAAGAGATTCCTTGATGATTAACAACAACATAAGAGATGTTCGAATATCCTTCTTTCTCCAGTTTTACTCGCAGGTCTTCCAATCTAAAATATTTGGAAAAAATACAAAAAAAGGAATAATTTCATTTAATTTTATTTTAGTGACTTCTCCCTTTTTCCTCACTCTATTTTCCTAAATGAAACTCTTTTGTTATTTTTTACTTAACTCATACCTCTTTTTTGCATTGTTTTAAAAGACTAAAACTTTTGTTTTTCTAATTATTTATTGAGCACTTATGCTCAGTTAAAACAATATGCCAAGCGCTTGCACAAACATCAGCTCCTTTAGTCCTCAAATTAATCCTATGAAGTGTATATTTTTAATCCATCTCGCAGTTACAGAGAATTGTACCCAATAAATATTTGGCAAATAACCCAACAAATATATATTTATAAATTTGTTACATGACTCAAGACCTTTGGTGGCAAGTCTAGTGTTCATTCTACTCTAGCAAAGCTCTAGTCTCTGCTTCCTATATTGAAACAACTAATCCATTTCCAACAGTACAATTTAGAACATTTTCATTATACAAGTAATACATATTTAGTAGGGTACTATAAAATACAGGTACACAAAAAGAAGAAAAAGCTTCCATAGCCCCAGGAAAACAACTGTAAACACCCTCCTAGTCTTCTTTCCTCTAACATGTTCTAGGCAAACTTGTATAGTTTTTCAAAAATGCAATTTAATAAAAATATCTTTTCTATTTTTATTTTATTTTATGTATGTATGTATTTAATAGCTATCCCCTTAAGAAATGCTAGACCACAGAAAGACTACCTTACCTAGATGCCTGCAGTATGCACAGGTATCAGCTGGCTTGAAGAAGAGCAACCACCGTCACTGAACCATAGGAGTTCAGCATGGGGTCTTGATCCTTTATGCTCCAGGCTGGAGGTTGCTTACAAAAGGAGCTTTGCCCCTGGCTCTCTGTTCCTCCCGTGGGGAGGAGACAAAGAGCCAGGGCCAGCCCCAGGCCTCTCCACATTGCTGGGGCTGTCCTGTAAAAGAGGAAACCTGTCATCTTCACAGTCATAACAAGGAATTTCTATAAACCCAGCAGGTACAATTCTACTTTGTACAAATATCTAGCCAGTGGATTCTGTCTCCATGTTGTTGGACTCACTACATTGGGCCTCTTAGCCCCAAATCTTCCTGTAAAGGGGAAAAGATCAGCCAGAGTCAGGGAAGCTGTCAAAGTACCTCTTAACTATCTGGCTTAGCAAGATACTTTAGTAAGCACGCAATGGAGATCTGCCTGAACAGGCAGCCAAGTACTTCTCTAGTAGAAGATATATGTCTAGGAGAAAATACACATCTAGGGAAATTTTGAGAATGTGGCCTCTACAATCAAGTAACGTTCTGCGAACATGATTTGGTTTTTATTTGAGACACACCAAGTTCTGCTTCTCTCTATCCTCTACCAATCTAAGAAAGGAAAGGGTAAGTAGGGGATTCTCCACAGAAATGAAAAGACAGCATGGAAAGAGAACCCAGGAAGAAAGAAGGTGGCAGTGAGGGCAGTCTACCAACGTGAAGAGATTCAGATGTTACTGCCTGCCAAAATGTTGCTATCACATCCAAGACAAACACCAACCAATGAAAAAACACCAGACCAGGAAGAAATACTACAAATTACTGGCCCCTGTACCATTTAAGATTCACTGGAATCTACACTCGATTAGTCTACTTACTGGCTACCACTACATTCAGGAAGTTCCTGTGACTAGATGGCACATTCTTGGGTAAAAAAGATGACCTCTCTAAGTAGGAAATACTCAGACAAGAAATGTACAAGTATTAAATACATGACAAGAAATATTCCCAAAACAAGGGCTAGCGCTCTCTGCAGAGAGGCACAAATAAAACACGTGATTTGTAGACAGGTGGTGGAAAAAAGAGCATATTCAGCAGAGATGAGCAGAGAAAGAAAAAGCCACACATTTATGCAAACATGATTTAATTTTTATTTAAGACACACTAAGTGAATCAGATAAAGTAATCAGGCTCATTTTGATATAAGAGTCTGAGGGAGAGAGATCAGGACAAAATTCCAGAACTAGGAAGCTGGCACATTTTCAGGCACTGATCTGGGATTAAAAAAGTAAAAGTACTTGGGCAGCGGGGAGGGTGGGCAGCTACCAATAAGTTACCTAGAGTGAGCCCAGGGTTAAGAGGGGAGTAGAAAGGCTAAAATCAGATTGATTTGGGCTCTAATGCACTGGTAGCTATAGATAGAACTTTTAAAAACCTGCTTATCTTTCACATTATTTGACACCACAAAATTCCTAGCTATACAGAATATCTTGATAAGAGCCTAACTAAAGGAAGAGAAATAAAGGGGGGGGTGTTAAGAGAGGATAAATTAAATAATTTATTAAGGCCATCCCAACTATTCTAATATCGTTAAAATTCCAATACTTAAAAAAAGGAGAGGATGTATCTGGACTAAATCTAGGGAATTTCTTTAGGATAGTACTTATACTGATGATACAATTATCCTTCTTATAGCTACCATTTATTGAGCATTTAGACAACTATTTGCAGGTGGCACAAAGCACTTTTTTTTTTTTTTTTTTTTTTTTTGCGGTACGCGGGCCTCTCACTGCTGTGGCCTTCCCCGTTGTGGAGCACAGGCTCCGGACGCGCAGGCTCAGCGTCCACGGCTCACGGGCCCAGCCGCTCCGTGGCATGTGGGATCTTCCCGGACCGGGGCACGAACCCGCGTCCCCTGCATCGGCAGGTGGCCTCTCAACCACTGCGCCACCAGGGAAGCCCGCACAAAGCACTTTTTTAATATCATGTCAGTTAATCCTTACAACTATGTGACCATTATCTCCTTTTGCAGTTGAGAAAACTATGGCTAAGTGACAGTTTAGGCATCTTGCCCAAGTCCACACAGGTACTAAGTCACAGGGAAACTGGATTCAAACCGGTTCTACTAATTCCAACGCATGACCTCTTAGCTACTGCAATATATTGACCGTTTTTAGCTGGGTCACCTTTAGTAACTGTAGTAGCCAGGATCTGGGTTTTTTTAATGCCCTAAGATGACAAAGAAAACATCAAAATTATTCGAGCTGTTTTGTTTCTTACTAGAATGGCTAGATCTTCCCTACTTTCTAGAATATAAATTCAGTAGTTATAGACCCCAGCATAAACTCAGCGCTTGGCGCCCTTACTTTGCATACCATTCCAATTGGCTGAAGAGTGAATACAAATGAAAAGGTTATCTCACCCATTGCTCTCATTTAGTTTTTTGATGAAAAAATAACAGAAGCCATTGGCAGAGTGGATTACAGAGTTCACACTTTCAGATTTTCCTCTGTTACTATAATCAATAGGCTGTTCAACTTTGTTTCCTTAAAGTCACTTTTTACATAATAAACTTTTGATTAATTACAGTTGTCAGGCAACTATATAAAATAATGTAGATAAATAACAAAACTAGGTTTACTGGAAGCTGATGCAATACCGTTAAAATGTAGTTATGAATCTCACTAATCTCACCACTTTCAATCACAAAACCTAGATTCATTGGCCACATACAGAGCTACATTTGTTTAAAATTTCCCATCAAAAGGCAAAACATGCAGAAACTTTTTCCACCCTCTTCCCCCGACCTTGAGACCCGCATCTGAGGGTCCCCCCTCATTCTCCTGAAAGCACCCATCACCACGTAAACTGCAAAGCACTGCATTTAATCGCAGACCACCCGATTCTGACGTGGGTTTTAACTCTTTCAAGGATGATCATTGGACAAACACAGTGGACCAAACCTGCTCTCCCTTCTTTTTTTTTTTTTTTTTTAACCTTGAAACTGCTCACAATATCCCTGGCCATTTCTACAGCACTGTAGAAAGGCCATATCTCAGTCTCTGCTCTTCAAACCCACAGGCTGTTTTGCCCCTAGAGCTCTCACTCTGCATTTCGGTAGGAAATATTTAAGCTTGAACATATAGTATTGCCTACGTAACATCACAACATTTTTGCAGGGGAAAAGAATTCAATTTCTCCAGCCTCCTCTGCCCCCATCTTCATCCTCAGCTGTGCAGAAAGCAGGGCAAAAATCAGCAAGAACTGTTAGTGTCCCCACTGCACCCGGCGTTTCGACTCTTTTGTTCTTTCTTTTGTATTACTTTTCTTTACCCATCTCTTTTCTTCAAATCTATTCTAAGGACAGAAACATTTTATCAAGACTCAAAAATCAAATCATTTACCAAACTGTCAAGGAATCAAGTTTGGAAAACACGAAGTTTCTACTTACACAACCCCTTCCGACTAGCTTGCTTCCTTTCTCTTGCTCAGCTGGGGCGGCTCCACAAAGCCACAGCCAGAAACTCGGATATTTATAGTCCCTGTTGTCTACCCACCCCTCAGCTATAGTCCAAAGTTCAATGCCCACTCAGGCTGTGACCTGGCTAGCAGAGACAACCTCTGACTGATCATTACAACCAACTTTAAAAAAGTAGCAAGTGCTGGCATGCACAAAATGGGGGCCTGGGGAGATTTTGCAATTACTGATTTATTCCCTAACCTTTTTAGTCACCCCAGTAGCTAGGATTTAATGGTACAGTCGGGGGCGGGAGGAAGGGCTAAGGGTAAAGAAGGCCTCCAAGTTATGCTCTTTTCCAAACTACAATAGGGAAAAACATTTGCTGAGCCAGCAGGGTAAGCTGTCTTTTTAAAAAAAGAAAATAAAAAAATTTTACTTTGTAGTGGTCAGGTGCTAGCCTAACCCAAATTGTGTGAATTTTGTTAGAAAAGTCACCTGGCGTTTCAAATCTTTCCCGTCTCCTGCTGTTACAGACCTGCCTAGATTATTTTGCAGTGGTTAAAACTTGAATCTCTGTGGGATCTCACAGGACTCTGCTCTTTTCTTTCTCATTTAAGGAAAGGAATAAGGAAAGAGACCTCCTATCGGAGAGAAGCCAGGCCTCATTTTTCTCATCACAGAAGTCCCACTCCCTGGAAGACCTAGGTATCCCACAGAAGCTTTTAACAATCTATTGTGAATTCTTTACAAATTTAAGTACCATACAAATAAGTTAGCTGTGATAGTAGCTGAACATGGAAAAGGATATGGAAATTTCAAAATGTACAAATAAAATGGAAAATTCCTACCCTTTCAGAAAGGGATACATTCTCTCCACTAACTGCTACAAATGAGCAAACAGCATGACAGGTAAGGCAAGCAGCAATTTCAAATGACTTCAGCCCTGGATAGCGATGGTTTTCAAGTAAGCCTCGCTTTCGCTACCGATGCATTTTGTCCAAACAAACCTCTATTGATTGCTGTGGGCGGAGTACTGCTGTACAAGGTGCAGAAAGTACAAAGAGGCTCTGATGTGATCTTTCCTGTAAAGAAATTATCAAAGTAGAAACTTGGACTTCCCTGGTGGTCCAGTGGTTAAGATTCCACACTCCCAATGCAGGGGACACGGGTTCATCCCTGGTTGGGGAACTAAGATTCCACATGCCGCGTGGCGCTGACAAAAAAAAAAAAAAAAAAAGAATCCTTCCACACTTGCTTCCATAAAGTGGGTTGGTTCTAAAATCCTCTGCCACTTAAAGCACTATTGAATAAAGCAGGAACTTTCTTTTAAAAAAAAAAAAAAAAAAAGGAAAAGCTTGACATTTGAAAGCCAAATTCTATTTACTCACACCAAGCAGTAGGTATTAACCTTTTGGGGTCCCAGATCTCTTTGAGAATCTAGTGAAAATGCTTAGTTTTTCTGCAGAAAAAAAAATGCATATATACATACTTGTTTTTTAAAGAACTGTGTGAAAAAATTTTGTATGAAGCAGATAATCCCCCTATAGTTCATTTTCTTCACAAATGTAAATAGTCATGTTGGGTCTGTCTGCGGCAGGAAACTGAGTATTTCACCATCACCACCTTCCTTTACATGTGGCTTAGCAGCTGCCTCCTGTGCCAGAGAATTCCCTGCAAGTGTGCAGTGAGCTCCAAAGCAAAGTGCCTGGGAGTGTGTGTGTCCAGGCCAGTGTATATCTAAAACCCCCAGATGGCAAAAAGAGATGACGGGGAGCTTTCAATGTTTGAAGGGAATCCATGGGTTTTTTTAATTGAAGTATGGTGGATTTACAACATTGTGTTAGTTTCAGATGTACAGCAAAATGATTCAGATATATCTTTTTTAGATTATTTTCCATTAAAGGTTATTACAAGGTATTGAATACAGTTCCCAATTTTTTTTTTAATTTTACCTATTTATCTTTTGTCTGCATCGGGTCTTCGTTGCTGCACGCGAGCTTTCTCTAGCTGTGGCGAGCAGGGGCTACTCTTCATTGCGATACACGGACTTCTCATTGTGGCGGCTTCTCTTGTTGCGGAGCACGGGCTCTAGGCGCGCGGCCTTCGGTAGTTGCAGAATGCAGGCTCAATAGTTGCAGCGAGTGGGCTCAGTAGTTGTGGCGCATTGGCTTAGTTGCTCCCCAGCATGTGGGATCTTCCCAGACAAGGGATCAAACTGGTGTCTCCTGCACTGGCAGGCAGATTCTTAACCACTGCGCCACCAGGAAGTCCTACAGTTCCCAGTGTTACACAGTAAATCCTTGTTGCTTATCTACTTATGTACAGTTGTTTGTATCTGTTAATCCCATACTCCTAATTTATCCCTCCCCTTCTTTACCCTTTGGTAAACATGTTCGTTTTCTATGTCTGTGAGTCTGTTTCTGTTTTGTATGTAGATTCATTTGTATTATTTTTTATATTCCACATATAAGTGATATCCTATAATATTTGTCTTCGTCTGTCTGACTTACTTCACTTAGTATGACAAATGGCAGTATTTCATTCTTTTTTATAGCCAAGTAATACTCCATTGTAAATATATACCACATCTTCTTAAACCAATCCTCTGTTGATGGACACTTAGGTTGCTTCCATGTCTTGGCTATTATAAATAGTGCTGCTATGAACATTGGGGTGCATGTATATTTTCAAATTAGTTATATTTTCAATATTTTCAAATTTGCCTTTTCTGGATATATGCCCTGGAGTGGGATTGCTAGATCATATGGTAACTCTATTTTTAGTTTTTTAAGAAACCTCCATACTGTTTTCCATAGTGGCTGCACCAATCTACATTCCCACCAACAGTGGAGGAGGGTTTGAAGGGAATCCATTCTTAACAGCCTCTTCTGTGCTGGGCAATCTGGGTCTAGTCAGCATACTTAAGAAAGCAGAGTTTTCAAACAAACCTTTATTGACTATTAAATCAAATTACATTAAATTGAACAAAATCAAACATTTATTAGGTGCTTATGCTAGGCACAATGCTGAGTTCCCTGTTCTTAAGGACCTCAAAATCTAATAGAAGAGACAGACACCTAAGCAGTGAAAACACATTGGAAAGTGAGACAATGTCTAGGATGGCTGTAAGCAAAAGGCTCTGTTGGAACCTTGGAAATGCAAAGAGGAGCGTTTTAACCCAGTCTGGAGATAGGGCCAGCAGGATAGGTTAGCACAAGTTCAACAGGCACTTTATCTTAGGTTTCACACTCTACCTCCAAAGCCCCCAGCAAATCTGATCATAGCGCTGTCTAGAAAAATATTTTGTTTCAATTTTTATGAATGATTAAAATCTCCTGATAGGTTGTTCCAGGCACCGCCATACAATGAACCTTAAGATTGCTGACTGTATCCTATCAAATTGAACTTTATCCTAATGATCTCATCTCCCACAACTTCCAACCCTGGAGTAAAGAATCTACCTTTCTCCGTACTGTCTCATTCTTCCACATCCTTATCATTTTTCCCCAGAAGGTTTATGCATCTATTTAATCCATGTTTTTAAGAAGCATTCTCAGGTTCTTAGGGGTCGTGGGTGACTTCCATGGAGAATAGGGCCCTAAGAATCTGTGAGTTCATTATATACTTAAAAGAGAAAAAGACTATGAACTGTGATTTTAGAAATCAGCTTATTCGCTACAGGTGATAATATGACATTGATCCATTAACATTTGTAAAACATTGATGTCTCAAATTATTAAAAAGCATCATTACCATATGAAGGGCCTATATAAAATATTAACCCCCTTAACTTGGTTGTTAGGTGGTGTTTTACACACAAAGGGAAATGAAGACTTTTCCAATATTTGGGGAAATGGACCTTTTGATCTAAATTATTCTTCCTCCCCTTTCTTGTACAAGAAGGTGCCCTAGACCTCACCTTATACATTGTACCCAGTATAAGATTGTTTGAGCATCCATGTTTAAAGGTAAGCTATTGAGTATGCAAGGGGTACCCAGGAAAACAATAAGATGTTTTCAAAGTAAGCAAGCAAACTAAGAACAATGGCCAGAGGAAGGCATGGACCAGCAGTTTGGATTAGGTAAGGAGTAATGTGAGCCTTTGAGATTCATATGAAATATGCTTTGAAGGGAGCTCTTCTTCAAGCTCTCAAGTTTACAGATCTGAGAACTGTTTGATATATCAAACATGAATGCAATTAAGGGAGTAACTACATAGAGTGCCAAATTTCATGCGGAACTGAGCACATTCAGAGAGTAACAGATATCAGAAGAATTTTTGTTTGAATTAGGATGTTATTAATTTTTTTTTAATTTTAAAGAAACTTGTCTAAACCAGAGCCGGCACCTGCAGCTCCTCACCGGACAGAGAATTGGCACCAACATACAAGAAGCAAGGGGGCATCAAATAGCCTCCAGACGACATGTAAGGGAGGAAAAATAATTTCCCTTTGCCCTTCTGGGTTTTTGGCTGAGACACCCCCTGTAGTACAAGATAGAGCAACAAGAGAAAAACAAACAGAGGTTTAATAACACGTGCACCTCCTGTATACACGGGAGGTACTCAGAAAAACTGAGTAACTCCCAGAAACGGCTCAAGTCACCACCTTAAATACCACCTCCAGCTAATGGCAAAAGAAGGTGTTGGGAGGTAGTTATGGGAGGCGACCGGGGAAAGCACAGTAAACGAGGGTAAGGTTACTGCACAGATTGAGGTCATTGTCTTCTCCATTGATAAGTTTCTAGAGATTCGGTTGTCCTCCGCCTCCTGTTACAGAGAGGGAGATACCCTTACAGACGGAGTTTTCCCTTATAAATGTAAATATCCCTTACAAAAGAACAACTTCTCCTCAGTTTTCAGAGCTTCTCCTGTGTCTGCAGTTTCTCCAAAATACAGCCCAAAGTAATTCTTGTTGCCAGTGAAGCTCAAGTGATTATTCATTTCCTCACATATCCTAGACATGGAAAACACAGGTCAGTCTAATGCATTCCTTCTCAACACTAATAATGCCTTAGACTAGCTGCTAAAAACCTTTTACACCCATTTTCCCTAAAACTTAGAGAGCTTTCTGTTGTGCGTACACCATGCTATCCATTTTGCAAAGAGGCCAGTTTTGTATAGTTGAAACATTTCAACTACACAAAGAGATAAAAAGTAAAACATTTCAACTGTACAAAAACTGAAATATCTCCGTTAGATGGATATCTCAAGACAACCTACGTTAATTTTCTG
This sequence comes from Physeter macrocephalus, assembly GCF_002837175.3. Classification (NCBI taxonomy): domain Eukaryota; kingdom Metazoa; phylum Chordata; class Mammalia; order Artiodactyla; family Physeteridae; genus Physeter; species Physeter macrocephalus. Next base: position 52,133,977 of record NC_041221.1, read on the forward strand.
GGGGTCTTAATTTGCCTCTTCACTTTACATATTACCAAAAAGTCTTCCAGGACTTGTGTTGATGATTTCTCAAATATTAAGAGTTTTATCATAGAATCTGAAAGCAAATATTTTGAATTTTCTGAAAGAACAGTCAAGTAAGTGTAATAATTTCAGACCAGGTAGTTTTGTATAATGCTCATTAAAAATTATTCAACTTTTCAAAGAAGGAAACATGGTCTTAATTTGTATCCCATACTGGTAGAAAAGTATGTATGTGCTGCGTATAAATAATTATAGTCATTCTCTACATACCGTTTCACAACTAATTTTTTTTACAAGTATTTTTAATTTAATAATATATCATGGATATCTTTCCAAGCCATAGACATCTTTCCATGTCAATGTGTACAAAGTTACCTCATTCTTTTTAAAAATGGCACATTATTTCATTCTATGACTGGTCCATAATATGTACTCCCTTTTAATGCAGGTTTTGTTTCCAGTTTTCAAATTTTAATTGACCATATTTTTATATGTATCTTTGTGAATGACATATAATTTCTGCTTGAAGTAAAATTGCTGGTGAAAGGGAATGCATATTTCAAATTTTGAATGCTATCACCAAATCGCCCTTCCAAGTATACCAAATTATACTCCCACCCAAAAGTACATGGCAGTACTTATTTCCACTGTCAAATTATTGTTTAATTTGAGTTTATTTCATTATTTGTAAGTTTATTGATTGTGTTAGTTCGCTAGGGCTGGCCATCACAAAGTACCACACATTGGGCAGCTTAAATAACAGAAATTTATTTCCTCACAGTTCTGGAGGCTAGAAGTCCAAGATCAAGGTGTCAGCAGGGCTGGTTTCATTTGAGGCCTCTCTCCTTGGCTTGTAGATGGCCATTTTCTCTCTGTGTCTTCATACGGTCTTCCTCTATGTGTGCCTCTTTCCTAATCTCCACTTCTTATGAGGACACCAGTCATATCGCACTAGAGACATCTATGTGACCTCATTTGACCTTAACTACCTCGTTCAAGGCCCCAACTCCAAATACAGTCACATTCTGAGGTACTGGGGTTAGGACTTCAACATACAAATTTGGGAGAACACAATTCAGCCCCTAGCATTGACCATTTGTACTCTCTTATCTGTGAAATGCCAGTTCATGCCATTTGTCTATTTTACTATTAATCTTTTAAAATTTATTACAAACATTATTTGTATATTAAGGAACGTATTCTTTCTCTATGTTTTTCTTTGCTGTTTCATGTATCAACATACATGAATGCATCTTTTAAATTCTGGTTTATTAGCAATATAAGGCTAAGTGCAGAAGGGATTTTACTTTTCTCACATCCTTAAATCACCACCTAGAAGCATGACACCTCAGTTTCCCTTGGAATTTTCAGACTAGGTTTTGCTACAACTTATTTTCAATGTAATGCTGATAGCGTGGGACCATCCTAGCTGTTAAAGGCCAGCACTCTTATTTAGTGCTAAATTCTCCTCCTTTATTGCCCCATTATTAACCCTCTAGTGCTGGTACAAGCAGTCATGTCATTCTGAAAAGAAATTTTTTAATAAAGCAGTTGTTTCCCGAACCAGCTGTCTTTGTAGACAGGTAAATAATCATCTATATGGTTTAGTTTGAACGGCACAAAAATCACTTCCTCTGTGCCTTAAGTCCTCCCAATAAAATCTTCCTTGTCTCCAGAAAGGCCTGGGATAAAGCAAATGGTAATCAGAGAGGGAAGGGGGCCATTCCTAGTTACTCAGTGCTGCAGCACGGTTGGCGCCTAAGGAAATGAGGCCCGGAGGGTCAGATGATGAAACTTAGGACTGAGAACTGTGGAGAATATAAATAGCCAAGTTGTCATCATCACACATTATTTACCATGTACTTATGGGGTGACGTTTTTCACTGATGAGACATATGGTCCCTGGGCCTGTGGGAATCATCATGTGATGAAGTGAAGAAACTGGGTAGAGAATGTTCCTTCTGGAGGACAGACAGCAAACAGGAGACATACCCACTCCTAGTTCTCCCTGGAAGCTGGGACTTTATCACCCTCTGTTCCAGCTTTCTGATCTGTATAACAGCATCTATGGTTCTTTACCGCATTTTAGGAGCCTCGAATCACAAACTGTCAGAGAAGGGAGAGATCACCCCTCTCAAAGATAAACAAGTAAGCAGAGGCCCACCTGACTTCTCTACATGGAGAAGGAAAGTGAGGAAGGTAGAAGCAGAACAAGGTAGGAAAAGGGACGTGTTAGCTCCTTGAAACACTACTGGCAATTCATCGGGAATTCACGATTACAGCTGGTGATACACTCACTTTCCCTTTTGAAATGCAACATGGGTTGTATAAATGAGGCATGTTTCAGTTCTAAGGTCGTTTATGTTTATGTAACTCAAATATATACTCAACAAAGCAGCCAATAGTAGGACACACGCTTTCCTCAATTTGAGGATTAATGGAAAAATGGCAAAATATTTGTTCTTTTTGAAAAATGACTCCATAATAACTTTTAAAGTAAGTTTTGATCTTTTAGTGCATAGCTTAATCCTGAATGCATACTTGTGTAGGGTTATTTAACCAGTAAAGCACATAGTCTAATCTTTGCAAGAAGCATAAAAAGGTGTGAGTGTGCGTATATGCCTGTGTGTGCATGCCCACATGCCCTGGAACCCTGGACACTGGAGTGTGACTCCAGAGTGACAGTAAACAGAAGGTGAGCACGTGAAAGAAGACTGGGAACATAGAATTAACAGTGGTTCTCCTTTAGTATAAGGATGTTTTAGTTCTTCTTTGTGCTTACGTGCTTTTTTCTAAGAAGTCTATAGTAATGATGGCTAAGAAGTCTATAGTAGTGGTGGCTAAAAAGTCTATAGTAGTGGTGGCTAAAAAGTCTACAGTAATGATGGCTAACAAGTCTACAATAATAGAATAACTATCATTTATTATGTGCCTGTCACTATCCTAAGTCTTTTCTAGGTAATAGCTCATGTAATCCTCTCAACAGCCTATTACCCTTGCTTTATAGTTGAGAAAGCTGAAGCAAATGGAGGTTAAGTAACTCTCCCCAGATTCAGATCTGAAAAGCAGAGGAGCTGGGATTCAAACTCAGCAGTTCCAGTGTTCAAGAGCTTAACTGCTACAATAAACATGAATTTACTTTTCTTCATAAATGTGTATGGATGTATATATGTGTATACATATACGTTTTTTAAGGCTAGGCACATACATGCTGAGGCTTGGTACATTTAAATAAATGCATAGCACCTGTAGCTGAATTCCATTCTCTTGTTTGCTGGAGAATAGTCATCATAACTATTTTCCAAAATACTTTAACTGCTAGGTTTTTCAATTGGAGAAAGAAGAATCTTGTACTAGGCAGAAGGCGGCTCTGCAATCCCTCCTCCTACTGTTTGGTTGCCACCTGAGTCAGGACAGAAGTGCTCTCAGATTACTACGTGGAGCCTAAAAATCAGATTAGTTTCAGAGGAGCATGCTGTACGGTGATAAAAATGCAGATTTTGGGCTTCCCTGGTGGTGCAGTGGTTGAGAGTCTGCCTGCCGATGCAGGAGACGCGGGTTCGTGCCCCGGTCCGGGAAGATCCCACATGCCGCGGAGCGGCTGGGCCCGTGAGCCATGGCCGCTGAGCCTGCACGTCCGGAGCCTGTGCTCCGCAACGGGAGAGGCCACAACAATGAGAAGCCCGCGTACCACAAAAAAAAAAAAAAAATGCAGATTTGAAATCCTCAAACTCCATCCTCACACTCCATACAGGGAACAATTCTGAAACCTCTCTCCTCAGCAGTCTTCTAGCCTCTTCTCAAACATTTCTAGAATGAAGAGCTCACCCCTCCGAGAGCTCACCCCTCCATGTTCTCTCATGGAGCCTCCCACATTGTAAGTGAAGTCTCCCCACGTGAACCTGAACTCTCGCGGTACAAGCTCTGCACTCAGGAACTGCACAGAAAAGTACATAGTCTAAAGCTGATGAGGTTACCATTTTGCCCAGCTCCCTCCTTCTGAATTCTACCTTTCTCTTTGGGTTCCCACTCCAGTTACCCTGGGAGATAACACAGGCGAAGCTAATATTTGAAAGTAATAAGTTCCAATGGAAAACACTTCCCTCTATGGTGCTCTGGTGCTGTCGTAGTCTGGGGTCATCACATCCTCTTGAATGTTGTGTTTAACTAGAGCTGCTGAAAGCTAGTGCTGAGTAACGTGCCAACAATGTTGCAAAGGTGCAGGAATGGACAAATACTGCCATAAAATGAATCAGGCCTTAGGTATGTAATAGACCAGGGTTCCAGTTCTTCAACCCTCTGAACCCAAACCATCAGACCCAGACCCTGGCCTCCAGCTCCTATATCTTTAAGACCACTGAGGCATCTGAACCTTCAGAACATGGCCGGACCCAACCTTGGCCGCAGCTTCTCAGCGTGTCCCAGCTTCCACCTTGGATTTGCCACAAACCGTGGGCTCTGCCTCTGCCCACATTTGGCATCTCCCAATGTACTGACCCTGGTCATATTCACTGACCTGGATTTTGCCTTCTGGGCAAGGTTTTCACTTCTTGCCAACACTTGCCTATTTATGTCATCATTATTTCAATCTTGGGACTGACGAGGCTCATGACCCTGAAGGTTTAACCAGGCAGACGGAATGAAGCCAAACCACTTCTCTCACCTTATTTGCCACCACTCCTGGGTGCGGCTCCCCTATCCAGCCTTAGGGCTTCACCTGCTTCTGGTCCTCCCCACTTTGTCAACACCATCCCCCTGTCCCAGAGGCCCTTTCCCTCTACTCCCCAGTTCAAATCCTAGCACAGCGTTAACAATTCAGGCTCTGGGCTTCCCTGGTGGCACAGTGGTTGAGAATCCGCCTGCCGATGCAGGGGACACGGGTTCGTGCCCCGGTCTGGGAGGATCCCACATGCCGCTGGGCCCGTGAGCCATGGCCGCTGAGCCTGCGCGTTCGCAGCCTGTGCTCCGCAACGGGAGAGGCCACAAAGTAAGAGGCCCGCGAACCACAAAAAAAAAAAAAAAAAAATTCAGGCTCTGGAATCAGATTGCCTGGGTTTGGGTCCAGTTTCTCTACTTATTAACTAGGTGGCCTTGGGCAACTGTGTCTTAACTCTCAATACTGAGGTTTTTTCCATGTGTAAAATGAGAATTGTAGCAGCACCAGCTATGGGGGTACCGCTAGCTGCCGATCCAACATCCAGGTCCTTCCTCCTCCTTCAGCTCTGTCCTTAGGCTGCTCTGTGCTCAGACTGACAGATAGAAACCCAAAAAAGCCTCCATTTCTCAGCCAATCCTGCCACTGGGGTGTCTGTATGACACAGTTCTAACCAATGAGATGGAGGTTGAAGTCTGAGGTCGGCTGGGGATCCCTAGGGAAGTTTTTCTTTCCATTTATTAGCATTCATTGTTTTCTTTATCTTTCTGCTGGGATGCCAATGAACAGCCTGCACTGGATCGGCCCTGTTGTACCATGCGAATAACCACACCCAGAGCCTGGAGCAAAAAGCTAGAAGGAGCTGGAAACCTGATGATTTCTCAAGCACCCATATCAGCCCAGACTGCCTACTCCTGGACTTCTTATACATGAGGAAAAATAAGTCTCCACTTGATGATGCCACTATGGCCAGTTTTCTGTTGCCTAACAACTTTGTAAGAAGAACTAATGACACATAGCCTTCTGTCTTTCTTATCAAATGATACAATATTCTAACAAGCTACCCTCACCTCAGGAATTGGACTATGAACGACCTAAGGCTGGGAGAGAAAATGCACTGTCCACAGTGACCTCTTCATATCTTGCCTCTTCTTCACGTGCCTAGGCTGGCCTGCATGACCCCCTCCATCCTGGGATTGATGCAGGAACTGGCAGACCAGGAAATCCTTCCCTCCTTAGATCCTTCACAGCAATATTTTGACACCTTCCGCTCTTGGTGTTAAAACCATATTCTGCCTCTGCTCCAGCTATCTGTTTATTTTTTGTCACCCTTCCAGATTATGAACTCCTAAGGGCCAAAAGTGTGTCTTACTCAGTTTGTATCCTCTGCAGCCACCATCCCAATACTTGGCACATAAAAGTTCCTCAGTAAGTAGCTACTACATTTCATTAAGCTAAATTGCTTTGAAACTGACCAGTAAAAAGGACCAGAAATAATTAGTCAGACACCTGGTTTCCTGTTACTTGTTGGTTGGGTGCAATTTGCTTTCTTTATAGCTCTGCTCACCTGAATAAGATTTGTTTCCCTCTACTATCCAGAAATGGCATTTCTTTTTAAAGTATGTCAAAAATTCCAGGGAATCCCAAGAAGGGAAGATACCATGTTTGTAGTATCTTGGTCACTGTCCTTACAATGTGTTTTTTGTTCATTCAACAAACAGTTATTGAGTATCCAAGTGCTGCCATTGTTCCTATGCACTGTATATACAAGCAAGCAAAAAAGAAAAAAGCAGAAGAAAACCCATTCCTACCCTCATAGAGCTTAAAGTCGGATGGCAGAACAAATGTCAAGTGCTCAGTAGCAGAGAGTAGAAAACAGGGAAAGGAGCTGGTCCGTAGGGTAAGCAAAGGCTTCCCTGAGGAGGTAGCAATTGAGCTGCAGTCCGCATGAGGTACAGGAGTGGAGCAGAGACAGCTGGAGGGAGACAGAAGAGCAGTGCAAAGACCCTCAATGGGAGGGAGCGGGGCTGACGGAAGGAACTGAGTCCGTATAGCCGGAGCAGAGGGTAAGTGATGAAACAGGAGATGCGCGCGGGGGCCAGGCCATGCCAGGCTGTGCAGACCTGTGGGAGTTTGTGTGTAACATGATCAGATTTGGATTTTCAGAGATCACTTTAGTGCACAGTGACTGGAAGGCAGCAAGAGGGGCAGTGTTCAGCCTAGACAGTGCAGAAAAGCTTCTTCAAAGGCCAATCTCTGCCTTTTCAACCATCAGCCCTCTTCTTGCAGGAGCCCAAGGGCTCAACAAGGACCTGGGACGGGCCACTGACCCACTTGGCCAGAAAAGTCTGGAAGTGGAAGATGCGTCAAACTCAACTGAAAATGTTGTAAGGTTGTTTCCAGACACAGCTACCCTCCTAGCTTTCAAGGGAGACTTAAAACTCACACCTTGCCACCTTGGTGACCATAATTATGTACCATGTGTGGTTTGTTGTCTTGAGAAAAGGGAGAGCTGTTTTTCCTAAAGTAATGCAATTTAGGGTCACTATGAAAAGTAAAGAAGTGACTGATAAAAGGAGTCAAGAGTCTTAGCAAGATTCTGTGTTTGTGTCAGGGAAAGATATTTAAATTAAGGAATTTGTGAGTTGGTGTGACAGCCTGGGGGAAAACAGATATAAAACTGACTTTCTGGCAGGTTCTCAGCAGGCTCCTATCTTTCTGGGTTTCCACTGGCAGAGCCCAGACACAGCCCCTCAGGCCCAAGGCCAGGTAATCATGTGTTTTGATAAAAGTCAACAGAGCATTCCTTGGAGCTGAAGAGTTCAGTCAAAACCTTACTTGCATTTACTCCAAGAAAAGCCTGGAGTTTTCTTTTTTTTGATCTTAGTCCAAGGGCGAGGTTTTCCGGAAAGTCTGAGAAGAAATTTATGCCTAGCAGTTAGAGGCCTATAGGGAAAGAAAACAATATGCTCCTTTTTTTCTGAAGAAAAGTCCAGCAAACAGCCTTGCAATCAATTTCTCTGGCATTCCTAAGCCCTTGGAGGATGCACATTGGCCATCTTGTACCTACACACAAAATATCATTTAGTCCCATACTGATACCACAAGAGCTGGGTCTATATACAATGGTAAACGTTGCTTAGCAAAATAACTGGTTGTATTCCTTCATTCACTTATATGTTTCTAAATAATTAAGCATCAGTTAAGTAGCCACACACTGCTAGATATTGGGGATTGCAGTGGTATGTCCAGCATCTTTGATTTCACTAGGGTGCCACCAGGGCAAATGTCTCATGAGTTCTGAGATCTGAGTCCCCACGAGTGAAGGCCTTGTTCTGAGCAATCAGGTTAGAATTCCCATCCTGCAAACTACTGCAAAATATGTGTTGTGGGTCACAACAATGTGAATATACTTAACAATACTGAACTGTACATTTAAATGTGGTTAAAATGGTAAATTTTATATTATATCCAGACAAAACTATAACTCAAAAAGATACATGCACTCCTATATTCACAGCAGCATTATTTACAATAGCCAAGACATGGGAACAACCTAAATATCCATTGACAGATGAATGGATAAAGAAGTGGTACATGGGCTTCCCTGGTGGCGCAGTGGTTGAGAGTCCGCCTGCCGATGCATATATACAATGGAATATTACTCAGCCACAAAAAAGAACAAAATAATGCCATTTGAAGCAACATGGATGGACCTAGAGATTATCATACTAAGTGAAGGAAGTCAGACAGAGAAGGATAAATACCCTATGATATCACTTAAATGTGGAATCTAAAATATGACACAAATGAACTTATCTATGAAACAGAAACACACTCAGACATAGAGAACAGACTTGTGGTTGCCAAAGGCAGGGGGGTTGGAGTGGGAGTTTAGCGTTAGCAGATGTAAGATTTTATATACAGAATGGATAAACAACAAGGTCCTACTGTATAGCACATAGGGAACTATATTCAATATTCTGTGATAAACCATAATGGAAAAAATATAGAAAGGATATATATATATATATATACACACATACACATATATACATCTGAATATATGTGTGTGTATATATATATATACATATATATATCTGAATATATGTGTATATATATATATATATATATCTGAATCACTTTCCTGTACAGCAGAAAATTAACACAAGATTGTAAATCAACTATACTTCAATAAAATAAATTTTAAAAATAAACTTAAATATATACAAAAAATAAATTAAATAGCTGTCCAGTTACCCATCACCCCATCTTATTTTAATCCATGGGACAGCTCATACTATATTTGGATTTTTCTAGGTATTTATTTATGTGTTTGTTTATTATCTGTCTCCCCACTAAAATCAGGGAGCATGGCTGTCTTATTTACTTCTGTAGCCTCAGTATCTAGGAAAGTGGCTGGCACATAGCAAACACTCAATAAAAATTTGTTCATTAATATTACTAAATTGCATCATTATACAAGGCAACATAGCAAATACATTAAAAGCACATATTTTGAGTCCAAACCAATGTTTGGGTTCCATCCCTTCCACATTGTTATTGGCAAAATGAAAATTTAACCTCTTTGTCTGTTTCTACACCCTGAAAACGGGAATAGTAACTACTTCACAAGATTGACATGAGAATTAGATAATGTCTTACCTTTACATGTGTATAATATGTGTTAGCTATTAATATTACAGAAAATTAAAAAGCAAAAATGACACTTAGCCTAACTATAGCTCTTCCAAATTTACTTCTATTGTTTGCCTAAAGGCTTGCACTCACATATTGTTGTAATTCATATGCACATAAGAAAACTGATTTTTATTGAGAACTTACTATGTACCAGTTACCATTTTAAGCACTTTATATCTGACTTATTTAACCTCTATTGATCATATGAGAAAGCTACTATTACTATACCCATTTTACAGGTGAGAAAAATTGAAGCCTAGAGGGGTTGAGTAATTTGCCCAAAGTTATACAACTAGAAAGTTTGCTCAAACTTGAAAGTTGTGCTCCGTAGACTCTGTTCTTAACCATTATTAGCATGGGACTCTCCATATTTTGATTAACTTTTTCAAAAACTTAACATTATAAACAGCAAGGTCCTACTCTATAGCACAGGGAACTATATGTGTGTGTGTGTGTGTGTATAACTGAATCACTTTGCTGTACAGAAGAAATTAACACGTAAATCAACTATAGTTTAATAAAATAAATTTTAAAAATAAAAAACATTAGTTCATGCCACTATTTTCATATATCAAAAAAGTCAACATGATTGTCATCTTTTAAAAATAGATTATCCAGTTGTGATGACGGAAAGCAGTTTTTTAAACTGTTGGTGGATATAAATTATTTTAGTTGATCTTAAAAAAAAAATACTGTAAGGTCACGATTATTAGCTTCACTTTATATAGGGACTCCAAGGCAGAAGTTTCAATGATTCTCCTAACATCACACAGCAAGTTTAAGAGCCAAGTCTTCAACATCCAGCTCTAGTACTTTTGGTCCTTTTGTAAGAGCTGCTAACTGTCTACATTAATGGAATATTACATGTTTAATATGGCATACCCTGTTCAGTTTTGAATTAACAAATGGTGGTCGGAATTTGATATCTGGAGCATAAGTATTTCTTACCCCAACTCTAAAAATCCTCTCAACCTAAATCAAGATCATGCAATGGCATTCTACAAAATCAAAGTTTTCTCCTTTTGGTTTCTGGATGGACTTTAAAAGTTTGGTCAATTTGAAACCATAATGGCCTTCATAGTGACATGGTGGGAGAAATCCTACAAGGGTAATGGATCAACAAGAAACCCAGAATTATAGTTCGGCCTATAATTCCATAAAGAGTAAAGAAAGCTAAAAATCCAGGCCAATCACTCAAAATAAAGCCCAATCAATGCCATGAAAACGAAAGAATAGCAGGAGCAAATGTTTGGATCTTTCTGAGGCCTTCTTAAATTAAAGTAACAGTTATTCATTCAGACTTTGAATTTATAAACCTAGCCCGGAGTTGGGTCCCCCAGAAGCCTGTTTTATGGGGTTAAAACTCACTTCCTAGAGGGAAAAGTACCAAGTGCAGCAAGTAAAAATGCCTGTTGAGAGTGGAACTGGGACAGGCAGCTGCTAAGCAGGCCCCAATGATCCCTTCCTCCTGGATCTCATGTCCTTGTGTAATTACCTTCCCTTGAGTGCTGGTGGGACAGGGATAAAATATGGCAAAAGTGATGGGATGTTGCTTCCAATATTGGGTTACAAAAAGACTCTTGTTTCCATCCTTCTTCCCTCTCTCACTGGCTCGCTGGCTCTGAGGGAAGCCAGCTGATATGCTGCGAGTTTTCCTATGGAAAAGTCCATGTAGCAAGAAACTGGGGGAGACCCTCAGTGCAATGGCCAGCAAAGAAATGAATCCTGCCAACAACTGCATGAGCCAGCTTGGAACCAGATCCTCCCCCCGTTGAACTTTCAGATGAGGCTGCAGCCCCAGCTGTCACTTTGACTGCAACCTTGAGAGAGACCTTGAGGGAGAGGTATTCACATAAGCTGTTCCCAGATTCCTAACTCCAGAAACTGAGAAAAAATAAATGTTTGTTACGTTAAGTGACCAAGTTTTGGGGTCATTTGTTATATACCAATATATTTCTAATACAGAAACTTTGCCAAAAGCAAAGGCCCATTATCTGAGGCTCACTCATTTATTCATTCACTTAGTACCTATTTATTGAGCATTACTAGGATAAAGTCATATTAGGGACAAGAAGAGTTCCTTGTCTTCAAGGAGCTACGTTCTAGACAAGTCTACAAATATCTAAGAAAGGCAGCAATATTGAAGGTCCAGTCCAGGAAAGCATTCCCAAAGAAGTGAATTCCCAAAGAGGTTCTTGGCCAGACCTTGCTGGATAGACAGTCCTCAACTGGCAGGCAGAGATGGCAATAGGAAAAGCCAGAGAGTGAAGTGGATGGTGGCAGGTAGGAAGCAGGTCTAAACCTCTGAGAGTCTACAAGCTAGTGGAAAAGGCATGAGGAAAAGCCACAGGGGAGAAAGAACAAGGTTCATTCAGGGTTTCCTTTCTGGCCAGTCACCACCAGCATCAGGGACTCTGGAGAAAGAGCCCATCCTCTGCCTGGTCCTAATACTGTATACACAGTTTGTTGATCTTGTCAAAGATGGGGGCAGGGAGTGGAATTTCTTCCCTTCAGTTTGTACCATCTCTGAGGTCATTGCTATACTGTTCCATTGTTCCTAAGCTTGAATGAACCATTCATCACTGCAAATGACTAGGGGAAAACAAAATGCACAAAAGGCATTTTCAGTTGCAGCAGCTTGAGGATTTATGTCTCATCACTTGGAGGCTAAAAATTTAGCTAAAATGATGCATATGTCTCATGAAATGTGGAAGAGAGAAATTTTGGAGTCACAAATTCAGACCACTAATAAAGATGATCTAATGATGATTGTTGTAGGAGTTTGAATTCCTAGTGTATGACAATTGCACATCTGTATTATCATCATTAGACCTTTCTTTGGCTCTTTTTGGAGTCTTTGGAAAAGTCTTATAAGGTTTACTCTAAAAATATTATTTCACAAATGAAGTATTTGAGTAGAAGACATAGGATACCCTCAAACTTCGGCTAATGTTGTTTTCGTCACTGGTGTTAATTTAATTTCTTGAGTTATTTAGGTCAAACATTTCTATCATGGAAATTGTTACAAGCTGAACTGTGTAACCCCAAAATTCATATGTTGAAGTCCTAACCTCCAGTACCACAGAATGTGGCTGTGCTGGAAGACAGGGCCTTTAAAGGGACAGTTAAAGTAAAATGAGGTGATGTGGGTGACGGGTACTAATTCAGTATGACTGGTGTCCTTATAAGAAGAGATTATGACACACGCACACAGCGGAAAGACCGTGTGAAGACACAGGAAGAAGACTGCCATCTGTTAGCCAAAGACAATGACCCTCAGAAGAAAACAACCCTGCCAATACCCTGATCTCAGACTTTTAGCTTCCAGAACTGTGGGAAAATAAATTTCTATTGTTTAAGGCACCCAGCCTGTGTGGTACGTTGTTATGGAAGCCCTAGCAAACTAATAACTAGAAGTCTTTATAGTTTCATGAAAGGAATAAAGAGAATTCTCCCAAAACTTTTTAATCATCCTTTCACAGTAAATATATTTAACTCATCTATAAACTATTCGGTATTTGGTATAAGTTATTCACTTATAAAAAACTTTCTGTTAAGAAGAGATGTGCATTGGAGTTAAATTAGAAAATATACATAAGCAAAATGAAGAAAATAAAAATCATTCATCCTTTATCAACCAATATTATGATTTATCACCAATGATTTATCCTTGCAGATATATCTAGTAATGGTTCAAAATATTCTGATGGAGCATGGACTTTTCCCACAGGACTTTGGTCAAGTTTGGGCAACTGGAACCTTCATGAGTTTCCATTTTCTCATCTATAAAATGGGGATAGTAACAACTGCCTTCCTGGGTTTTTGTCAGTTGTACAATATATAATAAAGTACAGTATATAAGCACTTAACAGAGTGCCTGGCACATAGTAAACAAACAATAAATGGCCTGTATATTTTATATAGCCTGTATTTTACTATAACAAGTCATTCTGCACACGCTATTTTTACAGTCTGCTTTTTTTTTTTTTCATGCTTGGTATAGTTTCATTACTAGCTGTTTATGAAGTTCTGTTTCTGGGTATTTAAGCACCCCACATATAAGAATATTGTTTTCTGGTTTCATGGTGTTTTCATCTGAATAGCCTTTCTTCAGGCCTCTTGGTGTAGAATTTCACGCCGCTTTAAGACTCTTGGTCTTTTAGCAGCCTCCTTGCGTTTAGGAAGACCTCCAAAAGCACAGTTGGGGATTGAGAACTCGTTCAAATTTGAGACGGTGCCAGTGGCAAAGAGAAAACAGAACTGTTCCTGCTGACCCTGCACTGCAGCTGCCAGATGCCTTGGTTAACTTGCAGAAAGGGAAACAAGAGGGAATGGCGAAACGAAATGCTTTGGAGACGACATGGTGGTGACAGAATAGGGGTTTCTTCCGCTGGTGCTGTTAGCAGTGGTTCTAAGGGTCAGGATGCCCCAGGCCCACATGTCTTGAGTCAGAGCCAGGCCACCCCATGATGCACTCAGCCTATAGCCTACAGGAGGGGACTCCAGCCGGACTGCCAAGGGTACTGGAAGTCACCGCCTCAGTGCCCCTGTACCACCACTACCCCCAAAAGCGACCTCCTTCACCTGCAGCTTTGCTCACTGAGGTTCTTAAAGTGCAAAAACTCAGGACAGTATTTAAACCCAAAGTTCTTAGAATGAATGAGTTTCAAGCCCCTACCTAAAGCAGGGGAAAGGTAAACGGCTTGAGAGAATACACAGCATGTGTGGGTAAGAAAGATATCAGTTCCAAAAGCGGAGGCTGGAGGCTGAAGTTAAGTCCTGTTTATCTCCAACTGTGCAAGGGTCATCGGAAGCTGTGCAGGGGGATGGGATGGCGCCATAAGTACTCAAGGTCTCTTACAAATACTCTACAGCTATCACGAAGAAAAGACTACATCCTAACCTGGCATCAGGATATTTCCTAAGGACACGCAGGCCAAGGCTGCTTCCATATAGAAAAGAACTGCTTTTATCCATAAAGTGGCACTTTATGGAACAGCCTTGGGCTCTACGGAAAACAGGGAGGGAGGGCGGTGAGCTCCCACCTGTTAGCAGCAGTTCTTTCTTCCAGTAGTTCCATTATCACCTCAAGTCAACTCAACAAATATTTGCCAGGCGTCCAGTGTGAGCAGGACATTGCATTAAGGAGGACGTACCGAATGAAGGCTGCTCCAGGGAGCTGGAGCTTGTTCGGGCAGCAGCTTTGGCACTGGAGGCTGTGAGGAACCCACCCCGCCACACTCCAAGGTCATCTGCTGGGCTCCCTGCACTGGAAGGGAAGGATCACTATAATACCACCCGCTGGGGCTTTCCTGACAACCAGCTTTTCTAAGGACAAAGTGAGAATCTCTCTAATCAAGATAAACAATTTAGCACAGATCTTGGAATCACCCTGAGAAACACATGTGACTGTTTATTTCATAAGAGAGCGATTTTGTGGAAGACCATATTCAGGACTGTGTGTCAATGGCAATATATTGCTGCAGCTGGCTATATATATTTTAATGTCTTTTTTTCTGCTGGTTTTTCTACCAGAGTTTGGAAGCACAGAAGGTCACCAACATAAACTTTATGCTATAAAGATGCCTCAGTAGAACCCCTAAAATGACACAATTCCCAGAGTCTTGTTTACAACTAAGCAAGTCCACCCATTTTGGGGGGATGCCTGAGGACACGGGGTCTTCATTTCTTCATGTGAAAAATGAGCACTGTGCTGGCCAGATGAATCACGATGCCTCCCAAGCCTACAGTCACCTTCCAAAGGAAACTGCCACTTGGAGCCCTGAGGAGGGAAACTGCTCCAGGCCCTCAGCCCCAGCTCTGGCTGCACATTAGAATCACTGGAGAGCTTTTAAAACATGCCACTATCCAGGCTCACCCCACAGATTCTAACTTCAGGGTTCCGATTAATCCTGGATGGGGTCTAATTTCTAAGTCATCACAGAAGATTCTGTTTTGCAGCCTGGGTTGAGAACCACTGCTTCAGACCATTCCATAAGCTGGAGAGACCAAGCACGACTCCACCCTCCCTCCCCCATATGCAATTAATGGGACCAACGTCGAACTCTTAACCCAAGGACAGCCAAGACCTAAGTTGGCCTGGGTCCTCTGAGGTGGCCTGTGTTGGGATCCCCAAGGCAATCCCCATATTCAGAGATTTGCTACAGGGACTCATGGGACTCAACACATAGTTGGACTCATGGTTAAGACTTATTACAGTGATGGAGTAAGGATACACAGTCAGATCCTAATGGGAAAAGACAGGCAGAATCTAGAGAAATCCGTGCACAGGCTTCCTATGCTCTCTTTCTATGAAGGGACACACTTGAACACATTACTTTCTCCAGCAATGAAGAATGTAGTAATATGTGTGCAATGTTTCTTCCAGGAAAGCCCAATAGAGACAGAGCATTCAACACGTTTACTGGGGGCTGGCCACATCTGCACTCTCTGCCAGCATGCATCAAAATTCCAGACTCCCAGAAGGAAAGCAGGGGCTCAGCATAAATATCCTTGTTTGCACAAACAGTCTAGGCACAGAGAACCACCCTTATCAGTTTTGAGAATGGTGGAAACACCCACATACCAGCCAAAGGCCAATCCTGCAAGCAGGCCTTTCCAAAGAGAGCAGTCTCAGGCCTGCTGTGTTAACTCTTTTCTGCACACGGCCCAAAACAAAGATGCTGATTATCAGTTAGATGGGTAAATTCTGTCTCAGGAATTTGACTTGGGAAATAAGAACAGCCTCAGGAAGTTGTTTTGAGAGGAGAAGCGACCACACACAAAGAGAAGCAAAGATAAGAAGAGAACCGAGTCACATGATAGCAATGCTCCAGCGAAGAGCACAAACTCCAGGGCTGAGGATTCAGCAAGGTAGCTCAGCTATTAGATCTCTGTCGGCTCTTCTGCCTCCCAAATCCTGTTGTTCTTCTTTCCCTGAAACCTGTCACCCCAGCCGTTCCTGGTTTTCCATGAATATTCTGTGGAGCCCCTTGATAAGTCTGTCCTCCCTATATGTAGCTTATCCTTGCTCTAAACCTCCATCGCTCAGCCAGAGTACGTCTCAATATCTTTTAACTAAAAGAGCTCACAAGCTCGCTCATCACACGATACTGACCCAGGACCACCTCAAAGGTAGGCAGAGAAAGAGCAACCAACCACACCCTCAAAAAAAGGAAAAAAGGCGTGTGAGTCGTCATCCAGACTAGGCTTCACAAAGCCACAGCTATTCTTAGCCACACACTGCCCTCCACATCAGGTGGACTTTTGGCTGAATTGGGTGATACCTTTGCAGAAATGATTACAAAGTTCTGGTGATGGAGACCATGAAGATTTGGTCTCTGTGGTCCCGGAAAACAAAACAACTAATGGAGAATTGTGGAAAAGTTCCCAGCTCTATGATATTCATCCAGTTATAACTTGGCCTCACTCATTTAATGTTTAGCTGGACGTATCTATGGGCTTCAAAATCCTTTTAAACAGTGAAATAACCACATAAATATTCAGTTCAGATGCTGTGAAATTCAAACTTTTAGTCTGAAGGATTAAGACCTTCCTCTATCAAAAGAGCACGAGTTTATTCCTCTCCATTCTACAACCCATCTTTCCAGTGCTAACACTATCACCATTACATGTTCTTCCTATCACCATGGTTGTTGATTCAAGTAAATCAGAGAATGTTAGAACTGGAGGAGACATTACCAATCACCTGAAATTCAAGCCTCTGGTTTCAGAGATGAGAAGCTATAGGCCCAGCAAGATTTATAGGCTTATCCAAGGTCTCACAGCTGGCTTGAACCAGAGAAGAACTAGAACTCTTAATCTCCTGACTCCCAGGCTAATTTATTGCCACTCCGGGCTCTTTGTGTTGGTCTTTTCCTGGGCAAGAGAATTCAGGCTCCAAAACTGTGGATAACTTCTGACTACTCTTGCAGCTGCTATCTTTCCACAGTCTATTATCATTCCCAGAAAATATTAACATTCACAAGGCTGTGGATTTGTGATTGTGCAATAAGTAAATAATATATCGTTCTCAAATGTGCTAATCTTTGCAAACCAAGATCACGTGTTTGTAAATACCAGGAAGCTACACTCAAAATATGTACTTTTGAGTCTCTAAGAACAAGTCAGCACGATGTGTTTTCTGCTACAGTTACACTTAAAAGAGAATTTAACCTTCACTCACTCACTTACTTTTAAAACTAAGTCACATGACAGTATTCAATTCAAATAAAGGTAAATGTTACCTGTATAACAACTTTACTCAGACGTTAGGCATCAGTTAATCTATCAGTGATCAATGAAAAATAACTTAGTTAACCATTATTAGAATCCCAGCTGTTCCAGGATTGGGCATGGTGAAGGGAGACAAAGCAATACAAAATAAGATACTCTCAGAGCATTTAATGTGCAGAAGACAAAATGCAGAAAGATATTAAAAATGTGTGCAGAAAAATATTAAAAACAATAAGCACTAGATCATACAGTCTATCTTACAATAACATCCCAAGAACTCAAGGACGAGAGAGAATAGCAGAGACAGGATGGGTCCAATTAATAGTTTTCTGACTGGGCATTTGTGATAGGACGTGGTTAAAATAGAGCATTTTTGCTCCGAGGCATAGTAGAAAAGCAGGACGACTTTGGTGTCAATCTGATTTTTATTTCTAATTTTTTCATCCACATAATGAGTATTTATTGAGCACATTTTTATGTGCCTAACACTTTGCTGGCCATTGCAAAGGATCCAACTATGGGAGCATTGCTTAAATTCTCAAGGCCTCAGATTCCTTACCACTGAAATACGAAAAGTGTATCAGATAATATTAGGTCCCTTCTAGGTCTTACTTTCTATGAGTCTAACATCTCCAAGATGAAGAAGGAATTCCTGATAAGCTCTTATAATATTAGGTCCCTTCCAGTTCTTACTTTCTATGAGTCTAACCTCTCCAAGATGAAGAAGGAATTCCTGATAAGCTCTTACAATCTGTTTGAAACAACAAAATTTGTGTGCATGGAAACAGGAATACACAATACCCGATTTTCAAGGGTTCTAAAGTTTTTTGCCCTCCTAACACACAGGAGAGTTATAACACATTTCTTTCAGTGGCTCAGTCAGTACACTTGGAGAACATGCCCCATAGAGGGGAGAATCAAAATGGCAGTGGAAAACTAAATAGGTTTGAAAAGTTCTCCCAGGTGATCCAGACATGAGCCTCTCTTCTCAGAGGGGCTCTGCCACCTCTTTGCTCAAGTAAGAATCATTGGATTAAATGTTCAAACGAATGGAATAGTTCTGATGAAATGTGCTGACATGATAAGAATAAAAACTTTCTTCTTTCATTCAAGATAAATTCAAATACCTACTGTGTTCCAGTCATTGTGCTAGGTACTACAAATTAAAAATAAAGAAGCAAACCAGAGACCCAGCCCTTAAGGGACTTAGAGCATGGTAGCCTAGGTCAACTACAGGACACTACAGGCTACCAATATCAGAAAACCTGACAGGCTTAAACACTAAGGACTGTGATTGGATGATGTAGCTGGAATCCTAAAAGCAGGGCAGGCATCACAGTTGGCTTCATCTAGTGATTCAAATTAGTTGGTTTCAAGGAACCTTGGCTTCAAGTCCCAGCTCCTCACTTACTAGCAACATGACTCCAGCAAGTTGTTCAGTTTCTCTAAATCTCAAGTTCAACATCTGTAGAATAGGAATAATAATTGTTCCTGCCTCACAGCATTGTTATAAGGATTAAATGGGACAATGGTAATGAAGCACTTAGCCTGATGCCTAGAAAAAAGCAAAGGCTCAAAACAGTTATTATCACTATCATAATTAAAGTGGCTGACTTTGTGCAAAAGTGAGACTTAAAAAAATACAGAATTTTACAACCCACAGCTAAGCTTGTGAAAAAAGACAAAAAGTTGGTTGAAAAGTGATTTGGGAAGGATAATTTGCAGAATGTAGCAGAAGCCCTTTCAGAGAAAGGAAGATAAAAGGGTGGTAACTGGAGGGAGATCTCAGGATGGAGACAGAACTTGTTATTTTGGAAGTAAAGACTATTTTTATAGTCTGCGAGGTGGGATCTAGTAGAGGTGAAGAAGCTGAAAATACTAGAGAAAAAGAGAATATTGCTAATTGCAGAGGAGATGGACACCAAACACAGGGGCAGGGATTTGCCTTGAGCAGATGATATGATGACAATTTTTTAATTATTCCATTTTATTAAATGCTTACTATGCCAGGCACCAGCCTAAGTACTATGCATGTTATCTTATTTTAGCCTCACAACAACGTTAAGAAGTAGATACTTCTTATCTCCATTGAGCACCTCTGTTCAAATCTAAAACTGAGGTTTGGAAATTGTTAAATAATACCTAGTAAAAATGGAACACAAATATGAACTTGACTTTCACACCAAAACCTGTGTCTTGATACCTAAGTTAAACTGAGGTAAAGAAATGAGAAGAGGTGCATATATTACATATATTAAAACATCTGTAGCTTGGGGACAGAAATTAGTGGGAGTCTGTACTGGATAGAATCCGTATTCTCCAGGAAGTATACAAAATTAACTACTGAGATAGAGGAGTTCAGACAATGTCTAGAAGTCACAAAGGAAGGAAAAGAATTACTGGGGCAGAGGCAATAGTCAATAAGAATTTTCCAGAAACAATGAAAGACTTAAATGTTCAGATTTAAGAATCACAACGAATACTAAGCTAAACAAGTAAAAATTAAGCCACACTTAGATTCACCTGGGTAAGACTGCAGAACACCACTGACAATAAGAAAATTTTAGTATTCAGAACAAAAAAAAAAACAGATTACCTACAAAGTAACAATTAGACTAAAGCAGACTTCTCAACAGGAAAAAACAAAGACCACAAAATAATAGAAAGTGCTGCTAATATCTGCTAATATCATTCAAGGGGAGAGATAAAGTTTGAGTGTGTGTGTTTTCAAACAGGCCCTGAAAGAACTACTAAAGAATGTACTTTAGAAAGAGGAAATTTAACAGAAAAGGAATGAGTGGAGAGCAAAAACCAGTATGGATCAAAGAACTTGGTAAATATTGATACTTTGGTAAATATTCATTCACTATTTGAAATAACAACAATAATAATGACTACTGAAGAGAGGAATTTAAATGAAGTAAAACTAAGATACTTAAAAAATAGAAGAAGGGGAAGGTGATTTAAATTAAAGAATTCTAAAGTCATTATTTTGTTCAGAAATAGTGTAGACATATCAAATTTTGACTTTTTAGAGTATGTTTCTTTTTAATGTAAGAGTAACCGTTATCAAATTACAATCTCTAATTTTAAAGGGAGAGAACTTCAAAATCATGGTTTTAGAGTGAACATAGGAATGGGTGTGACTAACTGTAGGTGTAATTAATTTCTATAGAGAAAAGGATCTAAAGGAAATAGGACAAAATGTTAGTATTTGTTAGTATCTATTATTTTCTGTATTTTTAAAATATTTTGCAATTAATTTTTTTTAAAAAAGAAGAAGCTTCTAGTGCTTTTAATTGACAGGTTTTGCTTGATCACATATCAAGACACAATCGCTGAAACTTCACTAAATGAAGAAGCTGAACCAGCGAAGCTCATATTTGTCTAGCTAGGGCCTCACAACCTGCAGAAGCGGAAGTAATGATATGTTCCTTTCTGTTTCTGTAAGCAAAGTGTCCCTGTGAAGCATCTGGACTTCGAGCACATGAGTCAGGCTCATAGTTACAGCCTGTCTCACCAGGTCACACTGACCTTTGTGATTATCACTTAGATGCTTCTGGAAGGATAATCTTAGTAGTCTTTCAAAGTCCTTTCCAAGTCTCTGTCAGTCTATGTTTATCATTTTCATGGTCTAATGGGGCAGTTTTCATAAATTGATACAAAGTGTCTTCTGCATGAGCACAGTCAAGCTTTACAGCTGTTGTAAAGAGAGAATCACTCTTACTCTGCCCGGCTAGAATTGGTTGGTTGGTTGGTTTTAATGGGATATGAGTCCTTTAATAGCAGTCTAATCCCTTCAATTTACAAAAAAAGTGAGGGCTAGAGAAATCAGTCTTCTTGCCCAATATCTTACAACTAATAAATGAGAAAGCTGAAAATCAAATTTTGGACCCATCACCATCATCATCCTCTAAGATAATGCCTACATTCCTAAGCTGTTACAGGAAGAAGTATGTTACCTGTGAAGATCCTGAAAGTATCGATCACGAAGACACCATGATTTATAGCCACCTGATTTAACCCCAGTGGAACAGCAACGTGCAGTGCCTCTGGCATTCGAGGCCACCTCCCCGGGCTGTTCGTGTCTAGCCTATGCCTGTCCAGTGCAGCCAGGCTCCTGGGATCTTCAGAGATAAGTCCTCCTGCGTGACTCCAAGTTGTGAATCCAAGAAGAGTTTGAGGAAGACACATTTGCTGACAACACAACCTTAACAACAGCCATAATGTTGCTAACATGGTTAGACACACCTCACTGGAATGATCAAAACTGCCCAGGTCACCTGCTGTTGGGTTAAAGAACCACTGCCCTGGAGAGGACTCTGAGAAGTCACAAAGGACACCTAGATCTAACCACAGCACTTTTCAAACTTCAATGTGCACATGAAGCATGCAGATATCTTAAGAAAATACAAATTCTGATTGAGTGGGCTGGGGTAGGGCCTGATATTCTGCATGTCTAGCAAACTTCCAGGTGGTACCCATACTGCTGGTCCCACGGGTACCCTTCAAGTAGCTAGGCTTTTCCCCGTGCACAAAATTCTCACAGGGTCTGTGATGAGGAGACTGTGCTTCTCTAAGGCAGGACTTTGGCGGCCAGGGAGGGTTGGAAGCAGGCGGACTGTGCGAGCAGTATGCACAGACCTAGTCATGTGCCGCAGGAGTTACCGGGGTGAACGCGTGACCATGAATGATTAATGAACCTGAAGGAGACATTTCCTGAAGGCTTCTGGGAGAGAAAGGTTTCCTTTTTTTGAGAGAGGTTTTGAAAGTGGCTCTTAATGGTTCATTCACCTTCCAGCCAAGATGGAGTAGCCAGGACCAGTACCCTCCTGCCGGAAACTACTAAAACACAGGGTAAAAATATATAAAACAATGATTTTCAGACATTGGACATCAAGTTGTGCAGGACAGTAATCACTGGGAAAGGGGAAAAACTGAAAAAAATAAAACAGAGTGTCAGTGAGCTGTGGAACAACTTCAAGCAACCTAATTTTATGTTACTGGATTAACTGGGGTGGAGTGGTGATAGAAGAAAACATTGGAATAGATAATGGTTGAAATTTTTCCAAATTTGATTTAAAAAAAACAGAAACTCAAGATTTAAGAATCTCAGTGAGCCCCAAGCACAAGAAAAAAGAAGGAAAGAAAGGAAAGAAAGAAAGAGAGAAAGATCAGATCATTATAGTAAAGATAATTTGTCAGTGGTGGAAATCTGTAAAATATTTTCCCTTAAAAGAAGTCTGTATGTTAACCAGTTTTGAAGAACCTGTTTTAAATGAATTGCTGTTCTCCTTTAAGTCAGTACTGCAATGATGATAGTTTGATTTCTGTTTCTGCAGAACTCAAAACTAGCTCGGATATGTGAACAGATCTCATTGTTCTGCTAATGTATGGTTCATCTTGGTCACATGTTCAGGCCAGACCAGGCTCAAAAGGCAGCCACAAATTCTGTGCCCATGAAATTATCCGTCTCACCACAGCTACAAATCCTATATTCCTTTCATGTATGTATTTAGGGGCTAGATTTCCATCCCATTCTTCATTTAGATATACCGAAGGCCGACATGGTCTATATGACCTCCTGCAAACTATTGTGAGTGAAAATATGATGATGATTTTTTCTTACTTAATTGTTCCAAGTTTCACATACCCTTCATGTCCGGAATGTCCTCTCAAGCACTGCTTCCTCCCCCCTCACAATTTCACAATACACACCACTTATTGTCCAAGAGCACACAGAGCATCCAGGAAGCAAATGATGAAAGAGGGAGAGAGAGAACTGGACATTGTCATCAGTTGCCTAGCATCACTGTCACTCTTGGCCCTGCTCCAGCTAATGACTGCTTGTCCCTGCTCTGGGTTATAGTTCCAAGGTTTCAGCTCTTCCACCCTTTGATGCTTAGCCATTTTTTCTGCAAAGGCGTGAAATCATGCCAGAGTGAATGTGTCATCGAGGAGGGGTTCCTGCCTTCAACACACTCTGCCCTGAAACCAGCCTTCACCCAAAATCCTTAGACCCCTGCACTGAGTCTTGAATCCCTTGTCCTCCTGGTAAGGTCTGCTTTAGAGTCCATGCTGTCCTTCCCTGTCAGCAGACTCCGGTTCAGCCTAAAGGTTTCTCTAATCTACCTTTAGCAGATCCAGGGCATTCCCATTTCTTCCTCATAGGAAGGCCTGATCTCTTTATGTAATTGGTCTCCCCTTCTCCGGAACTCTGCATACCAAGCGAAGGGCTTGTATAAGGGCTTGTATCATCAGATACAAAAGGTTCTGTCCCCTTTCTCAGGATATCAGCTCATTCGAGTCTCATCTTTGATCATTAAGAGAAGGCCACTCATCCTTCTCTTAAGGAGGACTTCATGCATAAAAGTGAAACAATTGTCAATGCTTAGGTGATTTTTTTATCTCTTTCTATAAATATGGAATTTGCTCACACAACATTTTAGAATTCTGCTTCAGCCCCTCACCCCATTATTCAGAATCTCCACCATACTAAGAAAGCTGAAAGAATTCCAAAGGACATATATCTATAGGTGGAAAAGAATCGCACTGCTTTTGTTTGCTTATTTTAATACCAATGATCATTTTTAGACATCAAGACCTTCTAACAGATTCCAATTCCAAGGAATCCCAAGCTCCCTATAAGTCCTCCCGGCTCCTATCTTGCTTATCTTAACATAAATGAGTCCTCTCCTACCGACTTGGGTGCACAAGAGTTTCCTTTCCTCCCTGCTCCCAGGCCAGAGCCTCTCCACCAGGGAGTTGATACTCATAGTTTGGAACTCTTCCCTTGCCCTTCCTGGGTGTGACTGAGGAACAAAAACTAGGAAGGAGACATCCCAGAGAGTGGATGTTTCTCATTTAGATCTAAAAAATCTCTATCCCAATAAACAAGCCCTTCACAAACGACCAATCAGAAAAACTGTTAGTACCTCTAGCATCTAGCCATTGCCTAGCACATAGTAGGCACCTGTTCGATACTGAATAAATAAATGAACAAATCTATGCCTTTCCATGTGTCTCTGACTGCAGCAAATATCATGAATTTCAATCACTTAATATATTATACTTCTATATTCGCACTTTAACAGGAACCTCCCAAAATCTTAAGGCAAAAGAAATTATTATTGCTCCGAAACACCATGGTTACTCTAATAACAGGATTCCAATACTGGTTATTTTTGCTGTCTGAGGATCATTAACACTAGCTTCTACAACAACCAACCCTAAAATTTCATCAAGCCACAGCTGTTTTATTTCTAGTCCACTCACATTCTGATGTTGATTGGGTGGCTCTCCCAGATGGATTTCTTCTAAGCTTTAACTCAGGGATCCAGGCTCCTTCCATCTGTGGCTCTGCCTCCTGGAAAGGAAAAAGAAGAGTAGAAGATCTAGGAAACGTTAGTGGCTGTATCACTTCTACTAATATTCTATTGTCCAGAACTAGTCCTGTGGTCCCAGCTAGATGCAAGAGCATCTGGTGGGAAATGTGATTTTCTTGTTTGCTCAGGAATTGAATGCATACAGTTTGGTGAACACATTGCACTATCTTTGCCATAGGGGCTAAAGGAGAATTTCATGTTGGGGGGCCAGGACCTCACTAACATTGTAACCTTTACCCTATTTCTCCTATGCCTTTCTCTTTGGTGCAGATTCATCATGCATATCCCCTCAGTCAGTCACTTAGAATATAAAAGCTTTCACTATGATCTGAAAAATTATAGTAAACACACTATACAAGTAGGGCTGTTCCACGTAAACAGTTTGGTTTCAAAGTCCATGAGTGTGTTGTTTATGAGACAAAAATTGTCTAGAGATTCAGCAAATATTTGCTGTTGATGGTGAAAGTGACAGCAATGATTTCCTCTGCCTGATCTCTGGCCTTAACCCTTTCCATCTCAAAACTCTCCCTACGGGGCTTCCCTGGTGGCAAAGTGGTTGAGAGTCTGCCTGCCGATGCAGGGCACGCGGGATCGTGCCCTGGTCTGGGAGGATCCCACATGCCGCAGAGCAACTGGGCCCGTGAGCCACAACTACCGAGCCTGCGCGTCTGGAGCCTGTGCTCCGCAACAAGAGAGAGGCCACGATAGTGAGAGGCCCGCGCACCACGATGAAGACTGGCCCCCGCTCGCCGCAGCTAGAGAAAGCCCTCGCACAGAAATGAAGACCCGACACGGCCAAAAATTAATTAATTAATTAATTAATTAAAAAAAATATATATAGCAATTGAAACCAGTGGAGTTTCAATTTGAAAATCAGCAACAATATTTAGGATGACACTTCTTGTCCACTCTTGCTGGGCAGGTGCTCCCACAGGAGGGCCAGGGAACTGGCAGATCCCCTGGGCTTCCTGGGATCTGCCTTCTGACAGTCACTGCAGGACAGGGGCAACCAGTGCTTGGGTGGGGTGACAGGAGCCCTACCTCACCCACCTCCACATCTACTCCCATCATGATGGAGACGCACTGAGATGAGAAGGGAATTATCTAATGCAGGAGGGAATCCATACAACCACCTAGTTTATCTTCGTTTTCAGTGTTCAAAATCTCATACCACACCACACACACACACACACACACACGCCCACCCCATGTGTGCCAAACCCACTGAGCTGCGGCTTAGGTTCCACAATGTAAGTAGCAGATGTCATGTACTATCTTGCTTCGTGGTTTATCACGTGCTGCACAGTTGCAGCTGCTCTACCCGCTCTGAGCCGACAGGACATCATGAGCTGCTGTGGCACATGGGTGGGGTGCAGTGGGGGGATGCCCCTCCTCCTTACTACTACGTTATTGAGGACACCTTTTAATGCTATTAGTACAACAGTTTTTACTGACAAGGAGACCAGGTTGCTGAGTATCTAAGGATCACTGTCTGCATCTCCCTGAGAGGACCCTGTCAGGGAAAAGAAAAAAAAGACAAGAACGGTATCGCGTATCAATATCAGGTTTTTGGTTCAGAGGCTACTGTTGCGTAGAGCCGTATTATGTGTAAGGATTCCCACTTCTAGACTCTTTTTGAGCTGTCATTTGATCTTCATCTACACCGTGATTCTAAGCCATTACTAGTCTTCATCACGCTCCCCTGGAGTTACTGACTTGCATTCTAGAACGGGGCTGCAGCTCGCCTGTTTCGTACCTGCAGCACCTTGCACACGCAGGGAACACCGCAGGGCGCTGTCACAGGTGTTCTCCGTTCGCCCCGCCCTGCTCTGTGCCTGCATCAGGAGGGGTTCCTTGCCTCCAGCTTCTGGATGGATTCCACCCGTGGAGCGCATTGGCAGGAAACTGGACGGAGGGAGGATGCAGCGACAGAGCCCCTTCCGACCAGGCTTTAGTCTGGCAGCAGCTACATCCCTCTGCTGAAGCCACAATGGCCACCGGCAGCCTCTCCTTTGGCTGCGGCCCTCACTAGCTCTCACCGACGATTACTCCCTCCCTTTGCCCGGCGGGCCCAGGATGAAGGTCCCCTCGGCTGCCCGCTTTAGCCGGCACAGGGGGTCTGGGCGGACCTACCCACACAGTATTTGCCAAATCGGGAGTCACTGCATTCTCACATGCTAAGTGCGTGTGAAGAAATTTCTAGAAGTAGTTCTCAAACAGTGCTCCCAAAGTTCACTGGAAACTGGGGCTGGAAGAAATCCCTGCTCTTAATTCCTCTTTATTTATTTTACATAGTGGATTTCCAGGTATGATTATAATTGCACCTAACTTTTTTTTTTTTTTTTTTGTGGTACGCGGGCATCTCACTGCCGTGGCCTCTCCCGTTGCGGAGCACAAGCTCCGGACGCGCAGGCTCAGCGGCCATGGCTCATGGACCCAGCCGCTCCGCGGCATGTGGGATCCTCCCGGACCGGGGCACGAACCCGTGTCCCCTGCATCAGCAGGCGGACTCTCAACCACTGGCCACCAGGGAAGCCCAATTGCACCTAACTTTTTTTTAAAAAAATACTGAAAACCACAGATGCATTATGGAATGGAAGTGGTTTGACATCAGAGCCCTCGTTTATCTTGTTCACTGAGAACCCCCAAACTCTGGAGAAGGGTGGGCACAGAGTAGGCTTTTGATAAATATCTGTTGAAAAAAAACATAAATGAACAATCTGTTAACCCACTGAATCCTCACAACAGCTGTATGTGAAAGATGAGGCGGGTATTTTCTCCCCCACTTTCCTAGGAGGAAACCCAAGCTTCAGAGACTTGACCAAAGGCAAAGTCGCCTGTGCCCACCATGAGTTTGGTCTCGGTGGTTTATTAAGAATAAACATGCCTGTGCATGGGGGCTGTGTTCACACCCCTTCTCCCAACCATGTTAAAAGGTGCCCAGAAATGAACAAACAGCAAAGATGACAGAAAATTCGAGTATTTTGTGCGGTGGAAGATTAACAAATCTAAAGTTAGTAACTTGGTATAAAATAAAAAGTCTTTCATCTGACGTGAGGGCACCCTCATGGTCACCCTCCTCACCCCCTTCACTAGGTCTGGGACTCTGGTCCCCTAATTGCAGCGCTGGGACCTCTTTTACCAGATCCTATTGGTCTGATTGAGTTCTTCTTCTCTCCCGTACCCTTTCTTCTGCCCTCAGATTCCCAAATATTTAAGATCCAGAATCTACCCTCAGAATGTCCACTCCCTACCTCAGTGAGAACTGCTGAGCCAATCACCTAAGCCCCCAGACTCTGCAGAGCTTCTGTTTCCTCCAGGGCATCACCCTTCCTTTTCCCATGCTTCCTCTTCCTCAGGCCGCAGAGCAGAAGCGGGAGCCCAGGGGTCAGAGCTGAACACGGGAAGTGGAGGGGCACAGGTCTCAGTCCTCAGCAGTAAGAGACCAGGAGTCAGTCCAGGGACGGCAGTCTTGGTGAGCAGACCATCAAGCTATTACTTTAAGATGCCTCAGGGCCTGGGCCACCTGCCTCAGGTATAAACCAAAAGATAACTGAGTGGGGGTGGAGAGGTCCCAGCATCCCTGGGTCTAGCCTCTCCTCCCACCCTGGGAAGCTCACCAGCTCTCCTTAAGCCCAGGACTTACTTTACTCACTCCTGGAGCAGGTGGATGCCCACCTGGTGTGTGATTTCAGAGGAATCAGAAAACCCTCTCAGCCAGAAACCCCACCAACTCGAGGTTCCTTTCCGGTGGTTAATCACCTTCCTTTACAAAGTCTATTATTAAAGAGGAGAAAGAAATTAACAGGCAACCACATGGTGCTGTACTAACAAGAGTGCAGACAGAGGTAGGCTTTGAATCTGCTGGAAAATTGGGCCTTTGGGTCCTTACTCAGGAAGAAAGAGGAAAAGAGTGTCTGTCAAATTAGCAATCACATATGCTGACATTCCACCTAAAAACAGTAACAGGAAAACCAAAAAAATTCTCGAGCTACCCCATGATTTGAGGCCCTCCCCTTTTCACCCCATAGAGGAAAACAGAACACATCCAACACAGCAGCCTAACTGGGATGACTTATTTCATCATGTTTCCTTCCTAATGACTGGCTGATACCCACTCACCGAACTGGGGCATGTGGGAGATGGGACAAGAGGTCAGTGTGAAATATGAGTATGAATATGAACGTCTCCCAGTTCATTTGGGACAATACTGACCTCAGATATTCTATGAGAGGGTCCCATTGTACACTATATCTGATCAGAACGTGTGTTTTAACTTTTAGCTAACAAAGCAAGGTCATGATAAATAACCGTGGGAAGGCAATGTTTTTCTTTCAATCAGGAAAACCGGTTTGCCTTTTACTAGCTGGGTAACTGGGCAACTCAAACGCTGAGCAACAGTTTTCTCAAAAGCAAATGGGGGGCTTCCCTGGTGGCGCAGTGGTTGAGAGTCCGCCTGCCGATGCAGGGGACACGGGTTCGTGCCTCGGTCCGGGAAGATCCCACATGCCGCGGAGCGGCTGGGCCCGTGAGCCATGGCCGCTGAGCCTGCGCGTCCGGAGCCTGTGCTCCGCAACGGGAGAGGCCACAGCAGTGAGAGGCCTGCGTACCACAAAAAAAAAAAAAAAGTAAATGAGGTAATGCTAGTTGACTCACAGTGTGATGAGGAATAAATCAAGTTAGATAATGTACTTAAGGCTGCTATTAAAATGCCTGGGACTTACACCTTCAACAAATGGTAGCTTTGAAATGGAGAGTAATTATCAGTTAGAATCTATTATACCTGTAACCTGCCTTCACTGATCAAGTTCGCTTTAATTGTCGCTACAAAAAACTTGCAAAAAAGTCCAAGTGTCACATAGCCTAAACAATAAGCTGTTTGTTTGCCCAAGTTGTTTTTCAGGAACTTGGACTCAACTGTGCCCAATTTGAGCTCGAGCCAGTTAGGACTGGTTAAGACCACCAACCCTCCAACTGGACATTCACGAACCTCCGTTCCATGACCTTCTGACATCAGAGGGCCCAAAACTCACCCTCAGAAGGTGCTAACACCACCACTTTCTGAACATGTAGCCCATGAGAAAATCCTGTAGCTTAGTTGCACCTGCACAGGACAATGACTACCTCACCTTTTCTTATTTCCAATCACCTTCCCTCACACTCCCCACGCCTCAGCTTTATCTCATAAATATCCCAAGCTCCTCGCCTTCAGGGAGGCGGATTTGAGATTTGTTTTCCCATTTTCCCACTTGGCTGTCTTATGACTAAACCCTTTCTCTGCTGCAAACCTCAGCGTCTCATTGTTTGGCTTGTTGCACATCGGGCAAATGAACCTAGTCTGGTAACAGTTTTATTGTTACTTGGGTGTTCAGAGAGCAACCTGTAGGCATGGGACACAGGCTTTGGGAAAAAGTTCTTCTTGGTGAGTTATATGGATGGATGCAGAAAGCTTAGGTACAGGACTTCCTGGTGGCACAGTGGTTAAGAATCTGCCTGCCAATGCAGGGGACACGGGTTCAAGCTCTGGGCCGGGAAGATCCCACATGCCGTGGAGCAACTAAGCCTGTGCGCCACAACTACTGAGCCTGCGCTCTAGAGCCCATGAGTCACAGCTACTGAGCCCGCATGCCACAACTACTGAAGCCCACACGCCTAGAGCCCGTGCTCCGCAACAAGAGAAGCCACCGCAATGAGAAGCCCATGCACTGCAACAAAGAGTAGCCCCTGCCCGTTGCAACTAGAGAAAGCCCACGCCCAGCAACAAAGACCCAGCGCAGACAAAAATAAAAATTAATTAATTAAAAAAAAAAAGAAAGCTTAGGTACAGTAAGCCCCTTGCACTGCCAGGAGCGCTGGAAAGAGTAGGAAAAGGACCTTGTTAGCACAGGAACATGAGGTTCCAGGTAGCAGGAGGCTCTGGCTCCCAATGGCAAGTAGGGGAATCCATTTGGGTGGAGCCCAGATCCCAATGAGTTCCTTCCTTCCCCACCTACACCCTGCCCATGGCATTGTCGACTCCCACATGAGGGGTACAGAGGCCTCTGGGGACCTCAGGTCAAGGCCAGGTGCACTGAAGGGGAGGAGAAGGACATGGGGAGGGAGTGCCCTGAGGGCTCAGAACAGGGGCTCCAGCTCTCACTTCACCAACTAGAGCCCAAAGGACAACGATCCCTGGAGATTCGCTCAGACTTGTCCCTGGCCTGCGTCAGGCACACATCATTCATCTACACGAGCAGGTTATCCGAGTCTAGCCTGCGTCCAAGCCTTCAAGAATGCAGGAAAACCTGGTCAGCCTTCCCTCCCCCTGCCCAGGAGCTTACTGATGCAATGCCTCCTTCCTCCCTGTGTCTAGACTTGGGGGACACCAGAGCCTTGGCACAGCGGGGGCCTGAGATGTGGCTGAACCCCTCACCTTGTAGAGGAGGACGCTGGGGTTCTAAGGGTTAGGACACTTGCCCAGTCACACACCTAAGTGACGGCACCAGCCTGGATCGAAGGCAGTATCTCAGTCGACTCTTAATTATGCTGCGTGCGGGTGCTTGTCCTGCAGCCCCCGAGAAATGTGATCATTCTCACAGTGTCCTGCAGGGAACACACTTCCAAGTCTGGAGTCAAATCCAGGCTCTAATCGCTGAATGATCTTAGACAAGCCACTGAACCTCACAGAACCTCAGCCTCATCATCCATAAATAAACATAATAATCTGCACTGGTTTCCTTGAGGATTAAATGAGACAGTATCTAACATAGCGAGTGCGTGCACACAACACCAGAGATACTCAGTGCTGCTTACTACTATCATTAATTAAGCTGTGATCAGTCACTGAACTTCAGAATCCTGGAGAAAGCTAGAGGGTCAGGAATCTGCGGAAAGAAGACTCTTCTGAGAAGGAGAAAGCAAAGGCCGGTTAGCTTCACGTCTTCGGTAATTCTGAGGCCCGCTAAACTCAAGATCCTACAGGGGAACTGGGTCCAAGGCCAGAGAACAGAGAGCTCAAAACTTGAAGTTTCTCTTGGCAGTTTTATCACGTTCTTTCTCAAGCATTTGACCTTGTAACATAGGGGACTCAGGGTCAGTTGGAAGAGCACCGAAAGTGACAGGCACAGTGCAGCAGAGCTGTCCTTGGGATGCAAGCAGAATCCCTGGGACAGCGGCGTCCTCACTCGGATGATGTGTCTAATAATCCTCCTACAATGACTTCAAACTTTAAAAAAAATTAAAAAAATGAGAGACAAGAGGAAGAAAATTAACCCTGAAAATTATTCAATATCAAATTACAGCAACTCATTCTTTGTCAACAGCCATAGAGCTAACAAAACAAAACAAAAGCTGCTGAAACAAGATGGTGTCTGCCCCACTGACGAGTTTTATGCTGGAATTCCAGCTGCTGCCTTATTGACCAAGATACATTCACACGTTTTTTGAATTATTATTGTCCTAAATTTAACTACCCAAAATGCAAAAAAAAATCTTTCTTATGGATATTTTTTAAAGGGAGGATTGAAAGGAAAAAAAACCTCAAATTTTAAGGACCAAAGCCAACTACTTAAAAATCTGAGTGTTTGATCTAGAGAAAGATAACCTGGCTTCACTCTAAAAATTGTGTTTCCCACTTAGAGAAGTTTCTTTAGTGTTTGTTGTAAAGCTGGTTTGGTGGTGCTGAATTCTCTTAGCTTTTGCTTGTCTGAAAAGCTTTTGACTTCTCCATCGAATCTGAGTGAGATCCTTGCTGGGTACAGTAATCTTGGTTGTAGGTTTTTCTCTTTCATCACTTTAAGTATATCCTGCCACTCCCTTCTGGCCTGCAGAGTTTGTGCTTTGCCATAACCTAGAGGGGTGGGATAGGGAGGATGCGAGGGAGGCTCAAGAGGGAGGGGATATGAGGACATGTGTATGCATATGGCTGAATCGCTTTGTTGTACAAAAGAAACTAACACAGTATTGTGACGCAATTATACTCCAATAAATATCTATTAAAATAAATAAAAACTGTGAATTCAACATTTAGCCCTTTCAATGAGAAAGAAAGATCAGAAAAGGAAGGGAGCACGTTTGTTCTAATATTTAGCTCTTCTCAAGGTATAACCCACATCTGGAATCATTAGATGTCAAAAATGAGAAAGCGCTTTGTAGACATGGGCTTAGCAAACCATGTCCTCGGTCCACTCCTGCTCCTAAGTACAAACAGTGTGAGTGTGTGTGTGTTGAGAGAGAAAGAAGCTGAGGACTGCATTCAGGACTCTTCTGATGTCTTACTTCTCTCTACTGGAGAGAGGCCCGAATATGTGTGCGGTGTGTACATGGCGGGGCTGGAGGTGCGGGTGGGAGCATGGGAAGATGGGGGAAGGGAGAGTGTAAAAGCGGAAAGACTAAAACTTAATCTGTCTCAGGCTTGAAGTAAAGCTTCCTTATGATCTACTGCCGGCTTATGATCAGGCCCCAGCATAGGCATGAGCAGCAGACAGGTCAACTCTGACCTCACAAAGGGGAACTTCAGTCTAAAAATGCTAATCAAACATTTTCTCTGCAGAATCCGCTGGTAAAGAGTTACCTCCAGCATGGACTCAACCATGAACTCATCTCGCAATGGTCAGGGCCCTCTCTCTGAGACTATTTTATGATCTTAGGTTACAAGATAGTCAGGCATTGGAAGGGTGATAATTTTGAATTACCAGGGCCTTAGCCTTGATTGGCACCAAATGACCCAGGGAGACTTCCAAGAAATAGAAAAGTGATCTAAACCAGTGAGCCTTAATCTGGGGTCTTCAGATACTAAAGACTCCTTGAAAGTAGTTAAAAAAAAAAAAAAAAAGTCTGAGAAATTTCTTTAAGACTGTACTTCAAAAAAAAATGTATCTTTGGATTCCATATATATGTGTTAGCATACAGTATTTGTTTTTCTCTTTCAGACTTACTTTACTCTGTATGACAGACTCTAGGGGCAGGGCAGGAATAAAGACGCAGACGTAGAGAATGGACTTGAGGATACGGGGAAGGGGAAGCTGGGACAAAGTGAGAGAGTGGCATGGACATATATACACTACCAAACGTAAAATAGATAGCTAGTGGGAAGCAGCTGCATAGCACAGGGAGATCAGCTTGGTGCTTTGTGACCACCTAGAGGGGTAGGATAGGGAGGGGATACGGGGATATATGTGTACATATAGCTGATTCACTCTGTTATACAGCAGGAACTGACACAACATCATAAAGCAGTTATACTCCAATAAAGATGTAAACACACACACACACAAATAAATTTTGATCAGCCATGCAAAAAAAAAAAAAAAAAAAAAACGTATCTTTGGGACTTCCCTGGTGGTCCAGCGGTACGACTCCGCACTCCCAATGCAGGGGGCCCAGGATCAACCCCCAGTCAAGGATCTAGATCCCGCATGCTGCAACTAAAAGATCCCGCACACCACAACAAAGATTCCACATGTGGCAACAAAGATCCGTCGTGCAGCAACTAAGACCCGGCACAGTCAAATAAATAAATAAATAAATATTTTTAAAAAACTGTATCTTCCCTTGCCTACTCTAATGCTACACTTACTAGACTCCCAAGGTTTTTTTTTTGCTTTTAGCTAAAATTATGTGAATTCATTTCAGTAACAGAGGTACTAACAGTGACTCCCCATGTAATCCAATATTTTAAAAATCCAAGCAGAAATTAGAGGGGTTCCTTACATGATAGAAGTATTTCTCACTTCATCAAAATAGTCAGTGCTTAAAAATTAGCATTTGTATATGCATTTCACCTTAACCTTTCAATATACATTGAGTCACAGTAAATTTATAATTACAGTTCTACCAAGTGCCTTGGGAATTGTATTTTCAGTTTAGCTCTGACACAAATATTTTAACTGACAGCTGTTCTGGGAGATTTTAATGAGGATAAAATCTAAATCTGAAACTATCCCATCTCTGCATGAGCAAATGGACATCCTCCTCCTCCCCCTCCATTTTTATAGTGATTTAAAAAAATTTTTTACATACAAAAATCTGTGCATAATTAACGTGTACAATTTGCGTTTAGAGATAAGCATAGTGACTTTAAACAGTGATAACATGTTGATGAACTCAGAATTTTTTCACGTAGATTTCTATTGCATAAAGTAAGGTATAGCCATCATTTGTAAAGACATGTACAAAGAGGATGAAGGGCACTGATGGAACAGATGTCTTCCCTCCCCTTCTCCCATATGCCCAGGGTAATTGAGATTTGTTTTAAAGTCACTCCTCAAGCAATTGGATTCTGCATAAAGTTGTAGGGTTGGTACATGGTCAGCCCAGGAGACGTCAGATTGTTCTTTGTACTTTGTTGACACATCAGCAAGCTGGAAATTGTCCTGAGTAGTAGCTTTGGCATGTTCTAGGTCTGGGCCAATGAGGACCGCAGCCACGGTAAACCCTTCTTGTTTAAATGGCGGTATCTCATTCCCTAATGACCTTGCCTGCCAAAGGGGCTAGAGGCCTTGATTTCTCAAGAGAGAAGATGCTACGTATGGCGGATCTAAGCTACTTGCTTTTTCTTGGAGGAAAACCCGTGTGAATTTTGAAACATATAGCTTAGAAAACTCCTGTCTGGGAAGTATTGTTTTCTATTAGCATCTATTACATAGCCTGTTGTAATGTGTTAAGTAAAGGAAATAAGGAAATGATGGTTCTTAATCCAAAAGCACAATAAGACAAAGAATGTATACAATGTCCCACATATTTCATAGAATAGCAAAGAATCCTTGGTCTCTTCTGGGACTTCACAGTTAATTCAACAGGATGATTGCTATATAATTATAAAACCCTGCTGATTTGTTTAGTATTCTCTTGAAATCAGACCTTGAGTTAAGCACTTGGTGCAAGGAGTTTATCTGAGAGGTGATGCCAGAAAGCAGGAACCAGTGATCTGGGAGAGTGAGACAGAGAAGGAGAGTTCAGGTAAGGGTGCATTATCTGTCTCCCTGTCTCTCTCCCCTCCCCTTTTCTCTCTCCTCTTTTAGATCACTCTGCAACCGATGGCCATGTGAGTGAGCTTGGAAGAGGAGTCTCCAATCCCAGTCAAGTCTTCGAGAGCTGCAGCTCCAGCTGACAGCTTGACTGCAACCTCATGACAGACCCTGGGCCAGAACTACCCAGCTAAGCCACTCAAAGGTTCCTGAGATTCAGACACTGTGTGAGCTAATAAATTTGTTGTTTCAAGCTGCTAAATGCTGGGGTAATTTGTATTGCAGCAATAAATAACTAATACAGTGTTAGTATTAAGTAGAATATTAAGTGGTAATCAAATATCAGATTTTCAAAGAATACGTGATGACATGAAAAAGTGATGAGTATGTATTAGGTGGAAGCAGCAGGAAGCAGAACCTGTGTAGTGTCGTGTGCAGTGTGCTGCATAACTGTTGTTTTTGTCTGATTAGCCCATGTCCATCCCCTCCTTCTTCCACTAGCAGAATTTCCCTTTCTCATAGGAAAACAGCTCCACGTGTTTCAAGTGGTGCTGACTCCAACCCATGTAGGTCAGACAAGTGAATCAGACCAAATTTAAGTTCCTCATTCCCTTGACACCTGGACTTTTTCTTCCTAGAGTCGTTAAGGGAGAGAAGGGCCTTAACCTCCAAAAAAAATTAAAGATGGCAAAGGTAGCAGATGCCCTGGATTGAGTAGCTCTCCAAGTCAGAACCAACCTTAGAATTTTCAGTTAGGAGCCAGTAAACTCTTTTTGCTTAACTGGGATTGGAGTTCTGTTGTAACATACAATATTAGCCCAAATTTTTATAAAAACAAATAAAATTACTTGCAAACAGAGAAAGTGGTAGAATCTACAAAATCAATGAACTTGCTGCACCAGAATTTCTAAAACACAGATTCTCAGGCTTCACACTTGGGAACTTCGACTCAGTAGCTCTGGATTAGAGACCAGAAGTGTGGATTCTTAACAAGCTCTCCGTATAATAATGATCAACAAACAGCAGTGGAAACAACTGAGCCTACAGGACTAGATTATAAATGAATATTTCTTTTCCTCTACACGTATCTTCCAATTTTATAACGAACAAGTAGTATTTGTGTAGAGTACATTTCTTAAAAGGACAACTGTAACTTAATAATGTTTAATTTTTGACCTGAAACTTTTATTGTGAGGAATCAAATACCCCATTGGTTAGTAGATCAGCAGACATAAAATACTCAGACATGCATTCACTGTGATAGTAAACATTTTCTTGTCTCTGATAAAGAGTACGGTCCAGCTATTAGGGCAAAGTATACAGCAGAAGGGAGAGAGAACCCAGCTCCCCAGGGCCTTTCTTATCTCTCAAAAGGTGGATGAGGGTCACACCAGATCAGAGGAGTCTTGAATCTCCTCACCCTCAGGCTTCTATTTCCTGCTAATGCCAGAAGCACATCATTAATATCCTAACTCCAGCCCCTTCCCTACAAGACAAAGAAACTTCCCCATGACTGTCACACAGACTTACTATCCGTCCTGGTCAGATTTCTTCTTTCTAAGAACCCACAAGAGTTCTGCTGCTGCCCAAGGGACTTCCTGCTAAGGGCTGACCAAGGCAGCAGACCTAACCAACGCCCATCTCCACAATGTTTAAATCTGTGTTTTGTCTACATGTTGATTTTAAAAATTGAAAACGAATAAGGAACACTTATATTGTTATGTCTATGTAATATTGATCACTACAGGGCCAAGCAATGTCCTGGGATTGCAATTCCTTCTCACACGTCCAAATGATCCCAAAGTTTAGATCTAATGGCTTCTCCCTTCTTACAGGCTATTCATTCCTCAAAATCATCAGCATTTTTGTTTGTTTGTTTGCTTCAAATTTGGACCTTGGCTTTAGGATGTAGATTTTTTTTTTTTCCCCACAGAGTTTTAAATACTCTCTTGGTTGATCCAGAGGTCCAGTCTCCCTTGTATCCCACATATTCTGCCTACATGCTTCTCATATTCATTTCCTTCTAGGACATCCTCAAGTAATTTCTCCAGAAATAGTGCATAAGAAAAATGTCTGAGCCACTGAATGTCTGAAAAGTCTTCGTTTTCGTTGACAATGATTCATATTTTTGTCTGGCTATAAAAGTATAACTTCGAAATCATTTTACCACTAGTTTTCTCTTGAATAGGAGGACTGAGTAAAAGCTCTGTGTATCTATAGCAGAGTTTATCCATTAACAAGATTTTATAAGGAAGGATGAAAAACATAACTGATTACTCAGCCACAAAAAGGAATGAAATTGGGTCATTTGTAGAGATGTGGATGGACCTAGAGACTGTCATGCAACGTGAAGTTAAGTCAGAGAAAGACAAATATCGTATATTAACGCATATATGTGGAATCTAGAAAAATGGTACAGATGAACTGGTTTGCAAGGCAGAAATAAAGACACAGAGGTAGAGAACAAATGTATGGACACCAAGGGGGAAAGCAGGACTGGGGGATGAATTGGGAGATGGGACTGACATATATACACTACTGATACTATGTATAAAATAGATAACTCATGAGAACCTACGGTATAGCACAGGGAACTCTACTCAGTGCTCTGTGGTGACCTAAATGAGAATGAAATCCAAAAACGAGGGGATATATGTATACATATAGCTGATTCACTTTGCTGTACAGTAGAAACTAACACAATATTGTAAAGCAACTATACTCCAATAAAAATTTTTTAAAAAGAAAAAGAAGAAGAAAAACATAACTGAAAAGCATTGACACACATGTTAGTAGCCCCCAGTTTTCCTTGCATGCTCAAATTCTTTAGGGAAAAAACCTCCCAGTTTTTATTCAGGACGTAAATTATAGCTACCTGCTCTCAAATGGAGACATAAGAAAGGGAATGGGAAGCCAGTGGGCACAGGCTTTTATAGGCAGACTTTTAAGTAAACACTGTGCTTCAGCACCCCCTTCTCTACCTGCTAACAAGGTCACAACTTTTGGGGGTTTGCCATGGCAGAAGACTCCCTCTTTCACTGCATTTTCCCACCTTGGGTTGCAAATTCCTCCTCTCTTATCTTTCCCAACTTGCAATAGTAATTGAAACATCTCATCTATTGATACCTCCCCATTCCCATTATCTTTACTTTTTTTTTTTACATATGCTTGTTGCTTATCTATCTTTTAAAATTTATTTATTTATTTATGGCTGCGTTGGTTCTTCATTGCTGGGCAAAGGCTTTCTCTAGTTGCGGCGAGAGGGGGCTACTCTTCGTTGTGGTGCACGGGTTTCTCATTGTGGCAGCTTCTCTTGTTGCAGAGCACGGGCTCTAGACATGTGGGCTTCACTAGTTGTGGCACGTGGGCTCAGTAGTTGTGGCCCACGGGCTCTAGAGTGCAGACTCAGTAGTTGTGGTGCACGGGCTTAGCTGCTCCACAGCATGTGGGATCTTCCCAACCCAGGGCTTGAACCCGTGTCCCCTGAATTGGCAGGTGGATTCTTAACCACTGCACCACCAGGGAAGTCCCTTTACTTTTATTTATTTGATTTTTTAAATTATTTGTTGGCTATTAGTTTAATGAAGCAATGAAAAGAGACAAACATATATCCTCAGTTTGCCATCTTGAATAAGAATCTGCCTTCTTTAAGAAGAGCTTTTAAGGTTGGCAAGAAATGGAGCAACTACTGTATGGACTCTAGCGACACATCTTTTAATCAAGGGCAAAACTCATTTAGAGCAAAGATGAGACATCCTTTTTAAGATGAAGATGGAGATGAAGACCAGGGATTAGCTAATATCTAGGCTCATACATATCTACTCAAGAGGTATTAGACAGTTCCAGCTATCCTGGTTTATCTGAGAGCCCGGGGCCTCCCAATTCCAGCTTGGATGACCAACCAGCCATCACACAGACCTCTTTGACTCCTTTAAGAAGGAAGAGGGGGAGTTTAAGATATTTGAGGATTTTCTCTACAGTTTATAAATTATTTCTATTAAAAAATAAACGTTATTAGCTTAAAAAAGACTGTTATAAGATGTTTTAGATAAGCTTCATGGAAATCACAAAGGGAAAACCTGTAGTATTTGAACAAAAGATAGAGAAAAGGGGGCTTCCCTGGTGGCGCAGTGGTTGAGAGTTGGCCTGCCGATGCAGGGGACACGGGTTCGTGCCCCGGTCCGGTAGGATCCCACATGCCGCAGAGCGGCTGGGCCCGTGAGCCATGGCTGCTGAGCCTGCACATCCGGAGCCTGTGCTCCGCAACGGGAGAGGCCACAGCAGTGAGAGGCCCGCGAACCGCAAAAAAAAAAGATAGAGAAAGGAATAAAAGCATACCACCAGGAAGAAAAATCAGCAAATCACAAAGGAAGACAGCAAGAGAGGAAGAAATGAACAAAAGAACAATCAATTAGTCAGAAAATAATTAATAAAATGACAATAGTAAGTCTTACCTATCAACAATTACTTCAAATGCAAATGGATTAAATTCTCCAACCAAAAGAATAGAATGGCTGAATGGATTTTAAAAACAAGATCCAACTATATGTGCCTATAAGGGACTGACTTTAGCTTTAAGGATACACATAGGCTGAAAGCAAAGAAATGGATAAAGATATTCTACACAAACGGTAACCAGAAGAGAGGAGGGGTGGCTATACTTACAGCAGACAAAATAGACTTTAAGTCAAAAACTGTCACGGGAGACAAAGAAGGTCATTATATAATGATAAAGGGGTCAATTCATCAAGAGGGCATAACAATCGTAACTGTATATGTACCCAACATAGGAGCACCTAAATGTATGAAGCAAATATTAACAGAAACGAAGAGAGAAATACACAGCAATACAATAATAGTAAGGAACTTCAATACCCCACTTTCAACAATGGATAGATCATCCAGACAGAGAATCAATAAGGCAACAGTGGACTTGAACAACACTATAGACCGAATGGACCTGACAGACATATAAAGAACGTTTTACCCAACAGCAGCATAATACACATTCTTCTCAAGTGCAACACAGTACATTCTCTAAGCTAGATCATATGTGTTAGGCCACAAAACAAGTCTTAACAATTTAAGATTGAAATCATGTCAAGTATCTTCTCTCACCACCATGCTGAGAAACTAGAAATCAATCACAGGAGGAAAATTGGAAAATTCACAAATTTGTGAAAATTAAACAACATACTCCTGAGCAACATATGGATCAAAGAAGACATCAAAAGAAAAGTAAAAAAATATCTTGAGACAAACAAAAATGGAAGCACAACACATGAAAACTCATGGAATGCAGCAAAAGCAGTTCTAAAAGACAAGTTTATAGCAATGGAAAACAGAATGAAGGTTCCTCAAAAAATTAAAAATAGAACTATTATATGATCCAGCAATCCCACTTCTAGGTGTTTATGTAAAGAAATTCAGATTAGGATATTGAAGAGACACATACACTCCCATGTTCATTGCAGCATTATTCCAAATAACCAAGATATGGATATAACCTAAATGTCCATCAACAGATGAATAAAGAAAATGTGGTATATATTATATATGTGTGGAACATTATTCAGCCTTAAAAAAAAAAAAAGAAATCCTGCCATCTGTGACAACATGGATGGACATGGAGGACATTATGTTAAGTGAAACAAGCCAGACACAGAAAGACAAATGCTCTATGATCTCACTTACTTGTGGAATCCAAAATAGTCAAATTCATAGAAGCAGAGAGTAAAATGGTGGTTGCCGGGGCGGAGGGGGGTGGGGGGAATGACGAGGTGATGGTCAAAGAGTACAGAGCTCCAGGTATATGAGATAAATAAGTTCTTGAGACCTACTAAACAGCATAGTACCTACAGCTAACAATACTATATGGTATGCTTAACATTTGCTAAGAAGGTAAATCTTAAATTATTCTCACCCCCCAAAATAATGATGATGATGATAATAATAATAATAATAATAAAGAGGGCAAGAGAAAACTTTGGGAAGTGATACATATGTTTATAGACTTGATGGTGATGGTTCCACAAATGTACACTTATCCCCAAACACATCAAGTTGTATATATTAAATATGTTTGGATTTTTACATGTTAATCATACCATAATAAAAAATGTTAATACATAAATAGGTAATAAACAAGAGTTTTTTGGGGATTCATCCGTTATGGTTACTGGATCGTCTAAAAACAAAGGGGATAACTCTAGCCCTGAGGAAGGAGGGTGCAGGGGGTTACATTCCTAAATGAAGTTTTAAAGAGACCTCTGTCTTCAAAAGTCCACCCACTGTTCCCTACTTCTGTGAGCATGTCCAGATTTTAATAATTCTTAACTAGGCATTCTATTCAGTTAAATCACTCTGGATAAAACCAAATGAAGTCCTACTGACTTTGTTTTAGAAAGAAAACTATAACCCTACAAACTGATCTGGGAATAATTCTAGAACTCTAGATAGGAAGCATTTAAGTGTAATTTGTCCTGATGAGATTATCACATCTTAGAGTTGAATTTCCCTCTCATTTTTATGCCTAAGTTTAATCTTCTTTGGCTGTAATACTGAGTGGTAAACATCAAACACTGTTTACTCATTCAGTATTTTTAGATCACATATACCGAGTGATAATTGCTGATTTTATGCATATGTATTTTATATTCACAAATCAGAGGAAGCTACTTCATGGTGCCATTGTTAGGCAAATTAGTGAAGAGTTAGACGAACATTCCCTTTTTCTAAAATTTTCTTTAATATTTTAATTTGAAAGTAAAGTTTAAAGTTATATATGGAAAATAAAACAAAAAATTCTAAAATACGACATCTGAACTATAAACGGATGCTGCAGATTTTTTATAGAAAATGCGGATTATAACATTTACATTGTAGGGTTGTTGTAACCTTTAGAATAATTATAGACGTAAACATGTTTCTTCAATCATAAAGTGTGACACAAATGGAGGACATTATTGTTAACTACACAGTGATTGGGCTTCTATGGAAGGAAAATTTTTGTAACTGGCTGTGGTGTACCAAGCATCGCTGGGTTCAGATGGAGGTAAGAAAGCTAGGGAGAGGCTGAGCAGAGAGGCAGCACCCCTAGTTTTGGAGATGAAACCCATTTACCCCTCACTTTTCCCTGGTCTATTCACCTTTGCAAGTAAAACTCATCAAACTCAAAGCCAATGGGATGGGAAACCACAATCAGGTATCAGAAGGGCTTCCACTGGTTTAATCCATTTCTTGGAGGGGTCAGTCAGGTGGAGGGGTGAAGCACAGGCTACCTATCAATATACAGTAAGAGCCTTCAACAGACTGTTCTCACAAAGGCCAGTTAAGGCTGGGGCAATGTAAGGACAAAAGCAAATTAAAAATAAGAGGCTTACAATGAGGTATCACCTCACACTGGTCAGAATGGCCATCATCAAAAAATCTACAAACAGTAAATGCTGGAGAAGGTGTGGAGAAAAGGGAACCCTCCTGCACTGTTGGTGGGAATGTAAATTGATACAGCCACTATGGAGAACAGTATGGAGGTTCCTTAAAAGACTAAAACTAGAACTACCATATGACCCAGCAAT
>NC_041221.1:52177594-52199457 GCF_002837175.3 Physeter macrocephalus
TATCACTTACAGGTGAAATCTTTAAAAGTGATACAAATTAACTTATTTACAAAACAGAAATAGACTCACAGATATAGAAAACAAACCTATGGTTACCAAAGGGGGTGGAGAGGAGATAAATTAGGAGATTGGGATTAACATATACACACTACTATACATAAAAATAGGTAAATGACAAGGACCTATTGTATAGCACAGGGAACTACACCCAATATCTTGTAATAACCTATAATGGAAAAGAATCTAAAAAAGAATATATATGTGTGTGTGTGTATATATATATATATATATATATATAAAAACTGAATCACTTTGCTGTACACTTGAAACCAACATGACATTGTAAATTAACTATACTTCAATAAAAAAATAATAACAAGAAGCTTAATTCTCCCAGTTGAAAAGGGAAGAGACATCTTCTCCTTCCCTTCTCTCAGAACATTTACTTTAGAAAACTTATCATTGTAAGTTCTTTCTCTGTCTCTTTGTAGTGTGTACAAATTTTTAAAACCTAAATAAGCCCCTTGTCAGTTGTCCGACCCAGGAATGTCTTTCTCAAGGACCTCTTGGAAATGGAAACATCAAGGAAGATAGGGCCCCAGTCCCTGTGAGAGGCTAGGAGCCCAGCTTGAGTGGGTGCCTTGCTTTAGATTGTAAAACTTCATGTCATAAAGTTTGTTTCTCCTTTAGGTAAAGCCAGTTAGCTAACACAGATGGTCATCCCAATTACCAGGTAAATTTAGGATGAACTGTGCGTGGCAAATGGTGTTAATTCCTCTTTCTGAGGACTAGTGTTA
Organism: Physeter macrocephalus; assembly: GCF_002837175.3. Lineage (NCBI taxonomy): Eukaryota > Metazoa > Chordata > Mammalia > Artiodactyla > Physeteridae > Physeter > Physeter macrocephalus. Next base: position 52,178,392 of record NC_041221.1, read on the forward strand.
TTTTTTTTTAATTTAACATCTTTATTGGAGTATAATTGCTTTACCATGTTGGGTTAGTTTCTGCTGTATAACAAGGTGAATCAGGACTACTTATTGTTTATCTAGAAGACATTTATGGAACAGGTTGTATCCACTTGACTATATAAGAGGGTAAGATTTCCTCTGTCTTTGCAATCTCTTAGTGGATTGCCTGGGATGGTCACTGAATTCTGGTTTAATGCGTATTCAATAATAAAACTGTTTTCTTTCACTTCTACCTTTGTGGAGAGGTTTTCTAGCTTGAGAGAAGATTTTGTTTTTAATTACATGTCCTCAACAGCAATTACGTCTGTACACGTGAGCAGTAATTACTTAGCCTGCCTCAGAGAATCACATAACACAAGATAGCCATTACTATGAACCGCTGAGGCAGAAATTGATCTGGAGAGAATTCAAATGGCGGCATGAGTCTCACAGAGCCACATAAACAGGCTGTAAATGTTATCATGTAGCCATCATGTTATATGATTGTGTTTTCCTCTATCAGATTTCTGTGAAACTTAAGGATAAGGGGCAGGAGATTAAAATGTCTCAGGTAAGTGTGCTATGGACAATTCAAGAAGACCAGAGGGCAGGAGGTTTTTTTTTTCAGTTACAAATTCTGGGTTGTTCAAGGGGTTGGGTTAAATTATAAAAGAACATATTTATTTTAGAAACATTTTGAAAATAGAAAAGTGTCTACTACTCATGGAAGACTGCTGTTAACATTTAGATGCATATCTTTTCGGTCTTTTCTCCTTGCATAGTTTTGAGCTTGTTTTTGTTTTGTTTTTGTTGTATAGTTCTCATCAGACTGTGTATACAAGTATATACCTTGCTCTTCATTTTTCTTAACTAAACATTGACATGGGTCTTCTTTCATGTTTCCAAAACTTCATTGTACCTGCTTGAAAATCAACTGAGTGAATGTAGTAATAATTTATTTAACCATTCCCCCATTGGGAACACTCGAGTTATTTTTTTTTTTTTTTTTTTTTTTTTGGTGGTATGCGGGCCTCCCTCTGTTGCGGCCTCTCCCGTTGAGGAGCACAGGCTCCGGACGCGCAGGCTCAGCGGCCACGGCTCACGGGCCCAGCCGCTCCGCGGCATGTGGGATCCTCCCAGACCGGGGCGCGAACCCGGTTCGCCTGCATCGGCAGGCGGACGCGCAACCACTGCGCCACCAGGGAAACCCCTCGAGTTATTTTTAATTCTGGTATTTTTCAATACCAGAAATTAAACTGGAAAGAAAATATGCATGCAGAAAGCTAAAACTTAGAATATATTTACAGAAGTCAGGTGCTTTCACCAGCAATTTTCATTCTTTTCTAGTAAAAGGAATGAGTTTAGTATGTTTCTTGTAGTCACGATTTACTCATAAGGGAATGATCATGCATTTCTTGGGTATTGTTCTCCGGGTTCACAAAGCTGGTTCTTCACAAATTTGACTTACTAGAGTGACATCTGGCGTTTTGATTTGATTTAACAATTCATTCCAGGGAAATCTTAAAGTGTGCTGTCTCCAGTGGATGTCAGCAAAGCCCTAAAGCAGCCTCTCCAACCCTCCAGTGCATGCAAATCACGTGGGAATCCTGATAAAATGCAAATTATAATTCAGTAGGTCCAAGTGTCTAACCAGCTGCCAAGTGATGCCTGTGTTGGTGATCCTGGCTCTAAAGTGGTCCTGCTACCTTGCCTGCTGCATACTGGGATCACCGGGGAAGCTTAGGAATTTTTAAAGCTCCCCTGGATGATTCTAATGTGCAGCCAAGGTTGAGAACCACAGCTCTACTCACAACGCAACCGCAAAATGTATACATCACAGAGCTCCAGCCTGATAAGCAAGCGAGACTTTAGATACTGTCTTGTCCTCCCCAAAATTTCATTTGGTAGGTGAAGAAACTTAGCCCAAAGATGATAACACACTTGATCAAGGTCATACCATGGTTTTAGTTTAGTACAATTTCCACTAAAACATAAGATAACTGGGATATTCTATTCTCATCCGTATGCTTTAATCACACTCTCTAATGGGATTCTTATGGCTAGTACCTCAGCTGAGGTCAGTCCATGTTAATTTACTTTTCTTGTGGAATGGAGATGTAGAGGGTATGCTTGAGACTCTCCTCCTTCACAAACAGGGCAGAGAAGGTAGAGAGAGAGAGAATAACTCCAGTAGATCCTCCCTTGTTAACCCCATCTTGAGAAGGAAGCACGTGGATGTGTCCTTTGCCCTTGAACTCTCACCGAGAACACAGCCCTACTGCCTGTAATAGTCCATAGATCTCAAAAACGACACATCAGCTGCTTAGATTCAGTTTCACCAATAACGGGTTGGGGGGAGGTGCGGAATAACACACGTGGAGCTCCTGAAGGCTGCATGATCAGGCCACCCAATTAGAAGTTCACAGTGAAACTTCAGGACAAAATGGGGATCTGAAGACCAGACCAATCTGCCCAGCAGAGTTGTTACGCTGGACCCAGTCAATGGGCTCCATTGCTTCTATCCAAGCTAAGTTCTCAGGCAAAAGTCAGTCCCTTCTGAGTGCCCCTGCTGGGAGCAGGGAGCAAGCTCTGTCCTCCAAGCCCTGTATCTTTGCTCTTAAAAATGAATTCTGAAAGCAGAACCATTCTGCAATATCTCTCAACGTTAGCAAGCCAAGATGCCTCCTTAGGCCCTTCCTCCCCCTCCAAGTGCTGCTTCACTTCTCAGCTCAATAGAGCTGTCTATACTTGTATCTTCACTTCTTTACTTCTCATTGTGGTTTCAACCCACACTGATTAAGTGTTCACCCCTACCACGTCCCTGAACTTGATCTTGTCCAGAAACCAGTGGTCTCGGTCTTAATTGACCTATTGAAGCATTGCTGAAGCAGATAATCACCCCCCTTCTCTTGAAAACTCTTCAGATATGACCCCTCCTCCTTCTTGCAACATCTCAGGGCTCAGCCTTCAGCTCTCTTATGTATATGCTTTTCTCCCCTTGGATGGTCTCACTCACATCCAGGACTTTAAATACATCTAGACACTCAAGAATCTCAAATCCACACCTTTATCCCCGGTCTTTCCCCTAAATTCCCAGGCCATATCTCTAGCTGTCTATGTTTGGTGAGCGCCTCACCCTCATCAGCCCTCCCCCTTCCTCATTTCAATAAACATTCCCCTGGTTTGTCAGACTCAAAATATAGGAGGCTCTTTTTCTCTTTCCGCCCACATCCAATTCATCAAATTGGATTCAAACTTTCAAACCCACCACCTTTCACCGCTTCCACTGCCACCATCTAGACCAAAGCAACCACCACTGTCCACCTACATCACTGCAATAGTCCTACACCTGGACTACCTGATTTCTTTTTCACTCCTCAGTGATCAGGTCTCCAGAGAGCAGCCAGAATGCTCTTCCTAAAATATAAAGCAGATCTGTCTCGCCCCTGCTTCCATGGCCTCTCATAATACTTTAAATAAACCCCAAACACCTTATCACATCCCATAAGGTCTAAAACATCTGGCTCTTGCCTATTTCTCCAGCTGCAACTCCTTTCATTCTCCACCTCATTCCCTTCAGTTTGGCCAAACTATCCTGCTTGCTTTTCCTAGAACGAGCCAAGGGACTTCCCTGGTGGTGCAGTGGTTAAGAATCTACCTGCCAATGCAGGGGACACAGGTTCGAGCCCTGGTCCCGGAAGATCCCACATGCCGCGGAGCAACTAAGCCCATGCGCCACAACTACTGAGCCTGCGCTCTAGAGCCTGCGAGCCACAACTACTGAAGCCCACGTGCCACAACTACTGAAGCCCGCGTGCCTAGAGCCCGTGCTCCGCAACAAGAGAAGCCACTGCAATGAGAAGCCTGTGCACCACAACAAAGAGTAGCCCCCGCTCGCTGCAACTAGAAAAAGCCCGCACGCAGCAATGAAGACCCAATGCAACCAAAAATAAATAAGTAAATAAATTTAAAAAAGAAAAAAGAACAAGCCAAGCTGACTCTTGTGTTGGTTGGCCTTTCTGTCTGGAACATCCTTCTCCCTAGACATTCACAGGTTTCATAGTCTCCCATGGTCCCAATCTGCTCAAATGTCACCTTCCCAAAGAGACTGTCCCTAACTCCTCTCTTAAATCACCATACCCTCTGTCTCCTTACTCTCCATCCCACTTACATGTTTTTACATTCCTTCTTACATATATAATATGTCAGGAAAAGTATTTATTTATGGCTCTTTCTCCCTTGCTAGAAAGCAAGCTCCATGAGGGCACAGAGATATTGAATTATGAAATTCTATATGCCCAGCACCTAGAACTGGGCCTGGCACCTAGTATGTGCTCAGTAAGTGTGAGGTGAATGAATGTATGGAGGACAGGTGACTGACTGGAAGACTGTCAGCAGGTGAAGGTGGGGACTTGGAAGGTTGGGTCCCACGAGAAATGAACTCCCAGGCGACAAGTCTCCATCTCAGGAACAGACCTCCCCCTCTGATTTTCAGACATATTAAGTCCTTTTACTGAAATTTCACTTGGGGATTTCCAGTGACATGTGCATTAAACCAGTCTCTGAATAACGGCCGAAAGCCCAGATTTCACATACCGTTTTCAGAGAAAAACAGAAAGTAGAAGAAGCGGTCAGGCGACCAGCTCAGTAGCAAAGGGCATGCAGGAAAGGGGACCTGGTATGTTTCAATGTGAGTTCATCCACGGATTTAACAAAGCAAAGCAATCTGCACCGGAAACTACCAACGGATCACAAAGAGAAAACAAAAGCCCACTCAGCACGGAGGGACTGTCCCAGAGAGTAATAAATAAAAACAAACCCAAGTCTAATTTTTTTAAATTTTGGTTTAAATTTTTAAACTTACATTAATATTTTAAGCAGTAAGGCTGACGACTTCGGGCGTCCACGTTATATGCTGTTGTATGTTACCCACGTGGGGGGTAAGTCAGATTGTTACTGAGCAAAATATGAGGGCACAGAATGGTGTCTCTGCTGCTGAACAGTCACAGGTGACATGCTGGCTGCTGTCAATGAGGATGCAAGAGACAGGCCTGCCATCAGAGTGTCTCTGCACAGCCAAGGTGTGAACTAACCCGAATGGAGACCAGACCGTTATGAGGCACTGACGTGACTCGCGATGCTGGATCGGACGCCTCGCCTCCAACTCCAGTGACCCCTCCTCACCACGTCCCCTGCCTCTCCCTGCCAGGAACCTCTGCCTTCTGAGGTAATATCTAGCCCGTATCTTCCTTCCAATTACCCTGACTTCTTCAATGCCCTGATTCCCCACACAAAGGCACAAAAGTCTCTTTGCTGATTTTTCTAATAAGATATTTCTTCCATAAAGTAATGAATACCTCCTGGTCTAGATCTGGGCAGCCCAGTATAGTAACCACTAGCCACATGTGGCTATTTAAATCTGACATAAATAGAATTTAAAGCGTAGTTCCTCTCGGGGGGCGGGGGTTCCCTGGCAGTCCAGTGGTTAGCACTCAGCGCTTTCACTGAGGTGGCCCAGGTTCAATCCCTGGTCGGGCAACTAAGATCTCGCTAGCTGCGCGGCACAGCCAAAAAATAATATAAAAATTTTTTTTAAATATATAGTTCCTCTGTCACAATACCCACATTTCAAATGCTCACTCTCCATGTATGGCTGGTGGCTACTGTCCTGCACAGACACAGAATACCTCCACCATCTCAGAAAATTCCATTAGACAGCCCTGGTCTGGATTAAATGGCAGTAAATGTATGGAGTAAAAGGACAAAAAAATAATAATAAATTGAAATGTTATTCTGCTACAGTGAGGGATTAAAAAGAACTGAAGGCATTATCCTGAAGAACGCCAGAATTTAAGGGGTAGACCAGAAACCCGACATTAGTGAATGACAAAGGATAGCTAGTGGGGCAGAAAGAAAAGCATGACAATGTGATATCACAGACACTGGGGAAAGAAGACATTTCCAGAAAGAGAGAGAGTGCTCAATAGTTCCAATGCTGTTGAGAAGTCAAGCAAGATAATGATTGAAAAGTAGACGTTGGATACAGTGACTAGGAAAAGATTTTGGTGGCACTGGAAATAGAACTTTCTGAGAAGTTTGGGGGTGTGTAAGCCAGGCTGTAATGGGTAGAAATGTGACTAGGAAAGGGAGAAAAAAAGATGAGGGCAAATATAGACAACTATTTTAAAAAACTGGTTATGAATTACAGGAGAAATGGGAAAGTTAGAGGGTGATATGCAGTCCAGAGAAAGTTTTTAAGGAAAGAATGTGAGTATGTTACAAGTTAATGGGAGAACTGTGCTTCTAAGCAGAGCATGGTAAATCTTGCAGGCCAATGTTTCCACCGTAAGAATCGGAAAAAGCTGGAAATATAAAAATATTTGCAGGGGATTCACAGAGCTGTAGAATCGAAGAAAACTACATGAGCTAAAATTCCAGGGAAAAAAGAAGTGTTCTGAGATGAGCTTACAAGTGTCAGCCACAACCCCCAAAACACACACACACTCACACCCCACAGGGAAATTTATCATTTCCAGGTGGAGCAAACAGACTCAATCTCGGCTCGGGCCAAGGGCCTCTGCAGGGAAAATAGGAGGACTAAAATGACAAATGGAAATCTGATGTGCCTCAAATACATAGGCTTTTCTTTCGAAGTGACAGTTACCAAGTTCTGGGGCTGAACGAGAGGCTGGGGAGTTGGCCAGAAAGCTTCTAAAAGGCAGAATGACTTATGCCATTTAGGCAACGAGACCCGTGAGCAGGGAAGACCATTATCAAGCCCATGGCTACTCTCTCCCTCAAGACATCTGACAGGAGCTGCGCGGAGCAGGCGGCGCTGGAGCAGGGGTGAGAACTTGTGAAGAACAGACCTGGATCTCCCTGTCTTTAGGGCTGCAAATGGAGACAAGCATGGCTCTCAATGTAAGGGACAGAATGGCCTCTTCTGAGAAAATGGGGCACAGACAGACTGCAACCCAGCTTCAATTTTCCTCAAACCCTGAAAAGCCCTCGTTCCCTCTGCCAAAGAGAGGAGAAGGGGACCCTCTCTGGTGGAGGTTCTACTTACCTTTCTTTTTTCCGTGCTATTTGGTACACAATCAACTGATATGTAATAAGGCAAGAAAATATCTATAATTAAGTGGAAAAAAACAGATAATAGAACTAAACCCACAGATGACCTAGATATTGATGTTAATAGAAAAAAGGAAAACAGTAAAATCAATATATATCATATTAAATAAATAAGTCCAGTTTGTTTTCATCCCTAGTGTAAACACTAAAAATATATAAATAACGTATGTAATAACCAATATACAATATAATATATAACCAATAATCTGTAATAACCAAAATATAATATAATATATAGCCAATAAGTCAATAAAGAAAATAATGGAAAAATTAAAATATTTGGATATTCCAAAGGAAGATAAGAAATGAAGAGAAATGGAACATAAAACCTATGGGCCAAATAGAAAACAAACAGAAAGCTGGTAGATATAAACCCAATTATATCAAATTATGTCAGTTCATCACCAAGGCCTGACTATTTTATGTGTTATACACGCCTGTGGCTTCTTCTCTACTCCCACCACTATTGCCCAAATTCAAATCTGCATAACCAGTCACCTAGACTATTTCGAGAAGCCCCTAACAATTGTCCATGCTTCTCCTATGGCCTCTTCCAATACACACTCCTTAGAAACACCACCATAACTTTTCTGATGTGAATGTGACCATGTCCCCCTTCTGCTTAAAATGTTTCCGTGGTTCCCATCAACTAAAGGAAGACATCACAAATTGAAGATCCCCTGAATATTCTGCCTTTCTGGAAAAGATAAAAGGGTCCAAGAATACTTGTGTTGAATTATTCTGTGACAACAATTTCCCAAAGAATTGTGCTTTTAGAGCAGGGGGTTTCCAGTTTGCTCTTCCCCATTAGTCCCCGTTTCCTGCCTAGCTCGAGAGCCAAATATCAGTTGTTTTTTAGCATCACCCTCATACAGTTTTTTAGGGCTGTTCCTAATCAAAGTGATAAAAAGAGAGACAGGGCAGTGTGTTTTGAGAACACAGGGAAGAGAACCTATTCCTTCAAAGACCCCTTCCTGCAGGTGTAATGTGTAAACTGTCAGCCTGCTTTCCTCCTTGGAAACATTGTCTGCCTGCCCCTATGGGCACGGCTCCTTAATAGAGCACACAGGCTCTTAGCAACTGGACTTCCACCTCGGTCCCCATCTTTGTCCTCTGCCACTCCCAGCCTGGGTCCTTATGCTCCCTAAAATGATGAACTTATCATAGGAGGTCACCTACCCATCCATGTTGGTCTGTTACTTTGTGCCTTTCCCACGCTGTTCTCCTTAATTAAATGATAATCAATTCATATGTCATCTGCTCCGAGAATCTTCCTTGAGTGTTCTCCCTGAAGCTGGGTCCTTCTCCATCTTCCCCAACATCTATTTAACACTTTGTCTTTATATTTAGCAGAATATACTGTAATCGCCTTTGTGTTTTCTTCCCTGCTGGTTTATGAGTGCCTTGATATCTGTCTTGTCTTTGTAGCTCCAAGGCCCAGCACAGGAAATGACACTTAATCTTCTAATAAGCGTTGTTGAAATGACATGAAAAGAAATCATTTGTACTCAAAATGTTTTGTCCCTGTCTCACCCCACCACAAAACCTAAAGATTTTGAAAGTAGATACTGTCTTAATAACACTTTACTAATTAGTATACTTTTAATTGGAAACATTTTCCAAAGTTTTCTTATACCAGTTATCTCGAAACGTACACTTGCTATGTATCCACCCTCCTTACTCAGGGCATTAGGAATCCGGCCTGGTCCAATGGCTCCGCCTGGTGGCAACATCGAGGAACTGTTCGCCTGCCTTGAAAGCAGCCACAGAACTGGGGAATGTTACTTGATTTAACTCTTGCCTTCCTCTTCTAGGAAACCATGATCAGCTGCCTTGAAGAAGAATCTGTGGCAAGTTGGACCTGAATCTCTCCTTACAGGCAAAGAGTGAGGACATTTTTGTTCCCAAGGAAGAAAAGGGAATCCCCATATTGTGGTTTGGGAGCTGGATATATTGGGAAGGTGTGAGTGGATCTTAAGTGGGAAAAATTTTAAGACACAAACTTAAGCATTTTCTTAGATGCCCTCAACTAGCCTCCTTTCTCCTTCTAGGTTGGCATGCCACTTTGGGTCTTGGGTGAAACACAAGCCCACCAAGTATGGAATCTAACATCCTGAAAAGCCTGGAGGACTGGGACGAAACAACCCCAGTGCAAGAGAGTTAGCTTCCTGAAAGGGAAAATTTGACCAATGAGAAATGGAGACACCATTCTTTCTTCGGCAGACCATCCAAGGTGTTGTTTCTCCCCACAGTCCAGCCAGAGAAGTCCTAAGCCAAGTCCCCCAACCTGCTGGGTCATCTGCTGTGTGTCTTCCCCACTCCTGGTGAAGGCAGAGGCAGCAATGATAACGTCCCATCACCTTGCTTACTGTCTTCCCTTTCCTCTCTTTCTTTCTTACCTCATAATCACCAGAGCTTGCACAACCCAAATGAACTGTTGGCGTCTTAATTCTTGCTTCAGCCTCTACTTTCCAGGGAAACCAGGTTAAGACAGTCAGTGTGTTTCTTAACTCTCTGTATCCCTCTTTATCTGTAACAGCTTTTTTCTCTTTTACATTGATATTTACTAAAGAAATTCCATGGTAATTTCCTGTGAAATAATCCACATTCTTCATCTGACTAATTGCATTCCCAGGGTGCCGCTTTCTAAATCACTAGTTAGATCTGAAGTTGGATTCGACTCATGTTTGAGTTTTTTGGCAAGACTGCCTAATAAATGGTGCTGCATACACCTATTGTATTACTTCAAGAGGTACATGTTGTCCGGTTGACCCCTTTGGGTAAAGTTAAAATTGATTATCGGTTTCAGGCCAACCCATTTATTCCAAAGTTCCCCATTAGACTTTCACCTAATGGCTTTAGGAGCTGTTGATTGATATTATCTAGATCCATTATTGAAAATTACAAAATGGCAATATAGTAATTTTAACATTCCACCTTTACTAGATGGACTTCTTTTAAAAGAAGGAACACTTCCTTATCAACTATATTTTTACCCTGAAATTTGGCTTGTGAAGAAAAATCAGGATAAACATTTATTCACCAGTTTCCTAATAATTATTTGGTGTGTTTAAAAACTTCCAATTTTGTGCAATGAGTTATTTTGTAATACCATTATGAATTTTCACATATTCGATATGTTTCAACCCATTGGCAGGTAGATAAAGAGGAATCAGCGGGGGATATTGAATTGAAGAGTCATCAGAAAGGTCAGGGAAAGCTGGTATACAAATGTTCAGCCAATTGAAAATATTTCAAGGAGGAAAAAGTAAACAGCTGGGTCAAATGCTACAGAGAGGCCAAGTAAGATGAGAACTTGAAGTTGGTAATCATGAATTTAAAGTTGGGTCAGTGAGCATGGTGGTGTGTTTTTCTTCAGGCATTTTTGGCTGTGAAGGTACAGGCATGATTAGAGAGATGAACTTAACCAGGGTCATGGTTTCACCAAGTACAAGATGGTAAAGGGGCAAAGATGTTGAGGGTTTATGCAAGAGTGCAGATATAATAATTAACCATGGAATTTAAGTTGGGTAAAGAGAACACATGAGGGGAGAAAGTAAAAAGGTGTAGAATTAAGAAATTAAAGGCCCTTGTGGGGTCGAAACTGTAGGAGTTCAGGTACTTGAGAAAAATGAGCTGGAAAAACAGAAAGAGATGGCCAGAGGGTGAGATGTTTAAAAGTGAGAGTATGGAAGCATTGAAGTTATCGAGTCTTAGAAACAGCCAAAGGTATGACTGATACACAATTATGAGGGAAGAGGACATCAAGGAACAGACCAGGTAGATTAGTTTCCAGTTGCTGCTGTGACAAAAAAATACCACAAACTTCGTGGCTTAAAACAACACGAATTTATCACCTTATGGTTCTAGAGATCAGAAGTCTTAAATCAAGGTGTCAATAAGGCTGCATTTCTCCTGGAGGCTCTAGGGGAGAATCCGTTTATTTGTTTTTTCCAGTTTCTAGAGGTCACCTGCATTCCTTAGCTCATGACCACTTCCCCCATTGTCAAGGCCAACAGTAAGCATCTTCAGATCTCTCTGATCCTTTCAACTTCCTCTTATAAGGACTCTTGTGATTACATTGAGCCTACCAGATAATCCAGGATGTTCTATTCTCAAGATCCTTAATATAATCATATGTACAAAGTCCCTTTTTGCCATGTAAGGTAACATTCACAGGCCCTGAAGATCAGGACATGGACATCTTTGGAGGCCATTATTCTGTCTACCACACGGGATGTCACAGCTCATGACACATTAATACAGGTAAGACTGCTACACTAGTACTTGTGGAGATAATTCTCTCTCCTGCCCTCCTCCCAAAAGATGCTGCCTGGGTCTAGAATTCTAAATGAAATAAGTTTTATTAATATGGTCTCTGAAATTTCATTTGTCAGTACAATTATATACATTTTAAACTATTTATACGGAAAGTTTTTAGACTAGTGAATGTAACTTTTTAAAAAACCATTTAATTGAGGTATGATTGACATACAAAAACCAACACATATTTAATATATGCAACTTGATCAGTTTGGAGGTAAGTGTACATTGGTAAAACCACAATCTATGCCACAAATATATCACCTCCAAAAGTTTCCTCTCACTCCCTTATTTTTTGCATGTGACAAGGACACAAAGTAAGTTCTTGCTTAGCATAATTTTAAGTATAAACCAGTATTGTTAATTACAAGCACGAGGGAGGACCGGAAGCAGGGATGAGAGAGAAAGGAAAGCGGAAGACACGGGGGCTTCTCAGGGTCACCCTGAGCTTTGCGTTTTAGTCTAAAACCACTCCCTTCCCCACCAGGGCATTCTAGTTCCTTCTCTCTTTCTCTCTCCCCAGCACCTCTTTTACAGCCGCATCTTTTGAAATCCTCCTTCATATACACTCTTAGCTCCAAAGACTCCAGCCAAAGGCGCATCAAGACTTTGTGGAGCAGAAAGCTTACATAACGGTGGGGGGGGGGGTCCTTTAAGAAAGACGGGGAAAAAAATCTCAATTTTGCAAATTTTACACTCCCTGAAAGCTAAAGTCTCATGAGCTTCAAGGTGAACCTTCCTCACGCTCCAACCTATGAATGTTAAAAGGATCTGAATGTTCCTTTCCCGCGGCATCCTTTTCGGGCGAGGATGGAAAACGCCAAGGAGGGCGATCCGAGAAAGGAACATGCACTGGAAGAGAATAAAGGAGACGGTGGGGAAGGAAGAGGGTGAATATTCCAACCTCTCGCAAAGCTTAATTTCTGCCGAAAGCCGCCCCCACGAAGAGCTGCCCCTTTCTAGAGAAGCTTCTGCCCTCCAGCTTCACCTGCTCACCCTAGCTCAGGCCCGCCGGTGCTCCGACGCTCGCTGTCCACTAGGTGGCCCCTCGTGGCCGCCAATCCCCGGCGATTTTCGGGAATAGCGCGGAGCCCACCCCGTCCCCACCCTCGCCCCCCGCACCCTGAGCCAGCGCAGCCCCCGGGCGGCCCCAAAGCAACAGGAACCCCCGCTCTCTTCCTGCGGCGCTGCTCTTCCGTGGGCCCGTGGAGGAGAGAGGCCAGCGGCTCCGGCCATCTGGGTGGGTGGTAAACGGAAACCGAGGGAGCGGGGACGGACGAAAAGCGGGAGAAACCAGGAGACGCGCTGCGCTGGGGCGCCGAGTGCGCAGGGGCCGGAGCGGCGGAGACCCAGCCCGCTCGCGAGCCGCGCGCCCTGGGCGTGCCCAATCCTGAGCGTGGCCCGGCCACCTCTCGGTTCCAGCTGCTCGTGGCTAGAGCCCTCTGAGAGGAGGAACTTTTCCGGCCCTTATAGGCCTCTAAGCGTCGGGCCCCCCCACCGACCCCGAGGCTTCCTGCTCCGGTTCCGGGCAGCCACCCCGCGCCCCCAACCCCCCGCCCCCGCATGCCTTCCCCGCCACCCCGGGAGCGTGGAGGGCGCCATCCGCCTCCCAGTTACCCGCTGCGGATCTCGGTCTTCCCGCTGTACCCACCGAGAACTCGTGGAGCCTGGGGAAGAGACTGCACCTCATCCTTCCGAGGCCGGCGGGGAGAACGCATCACCCCAACAACCAAGGTGCAGAGGCGAAAGGAGGCAGCGGCACAGGCCCGCGCAGGAGCAGCCGCCGGGGCCCCACGGCCGCCCCCTCTCCAGCGCGGAAGGCGCGGTTACAGCAACACAGCCTTAGATTAAGGGTTGGATTCCTAGGTCGGTTCGCTAACGAAAGAAAGAATCATTATTGAATGTGCCTGAGTCCCTACAGGTGGTATCATTTAATCCTCACTAGGAAGAAATTTATTATCCACGTGTAACAAGTAAGAAAACCTGCTAGGAGAGGTTAGATTTTAATTTACCCAAAGTCCTACAGCTGGTGAGAGGCAGAGTTGGAATTTGCAGGTTTATTTCCAGAAGTTATTTGTTACATTTAACGCATATTAATCCCTGTGGTAACCCTTTTTAGTATTACAAAAATAATATGTACTCATTGTGAAAAACATGGAAAATGAAAACAGACTAAAGAAAAAAGTAAATGACCTATAATTTCAACAGGTACTAACACCACTGTTGGTTGACATTTTCATATATTTGTCTCATATATATGAATATTTGTGGAAATGCATGTAATACATACATATTTAAAAATTAAGCTCATTCTCTATATTTTGTACCATTAGCACTTAACATTAAAGGGTCAGTTTTGATATTTTCCTAGGAATTTTTTATTTCAAATCTACTGACAGTAAATTTATTTCAAATTTAAAAACAGTTGAGACAGACACAAATTCAGTATTCTTTAAAATGTTGATAAGAATAGTCAATGAAAACTGCTCAGTAAGCTAAAGGATAAAAGTAGGGCTTCCCTGGTGGCACAGTGGTTGAGAATCCGCCTGCCGATGCAGGGGACACGGTTTTGTGCCCCGGTCCGGGAAGATCCCACATGCCGCGGAGCGGCTGGGCCCGTGGGCCATGGCCGCTGAGCCTGTGCGTCCGGAGCCTGTGCTCCGCAACGGGATACGCCACAACAGTGAGAGGCCCGCGTACCACAAAAAAAAAAAAAAGAAGCAAGTAAATATGGTAAATTGGCTTCCAGCAAGCTATTTAGCAGATTCATTATTTAATGATTTGCCTTTCATTATGCAAATTGAGCTAGAGGTAAAGAATAAGTAGAAGATGGATAGTTTTAAATGAGTGTTTTTCAGCTATATAAAGGGGTACTGGAGACAAATCTTGGACTGTGTAACCCACATTTTGATTTTTAATTTTCTACTTTTGGTTTTCCCTATGAAAGCAACTCCAGGAATTGCAACTAGTAAGAATGGTTCCATAATGGAATGGCCCAATTACCCCCTCAATTCCATCAATTCTGGCATTTTTAAATCGATGTCAACACCCCCCATGACAGCCCACAAAAACAGTGGAGTAAGTCCAAGGAGAATTCAGGGCTGTGGCTGAAGGGGATCACCCAGCTTGGGGTAATAAGGCAATGCCCACTGGCCCAGAAGATTCCTGGGATAGGGCTAATGACACCTGAGGCTCTGCCTCCTCAACTGCAGAATTCCAAGCCCGGTTTCTACAGGAAAAGCACAGCTGTGCCATAGCTTTGTCTCCAGGCCTAAAGCAGCAGTGTGTCTGGGCTAAGAGATAAAATGAAGTTTGTTCCAGGCCTCTTAAAGTGTCAGAAATCAAAAAAGGGCAGAATGGTGGGAAACTGGACCATCCTAGATGATATTTTTCAAAGTTGAATTGACTGTAGTATGGGTTGCAGCAGAAGCAGAGTTGGAAAAAACTTCAGTAGAGGGCCTGGTAAAGAAAGGTCATTTGGGGGCAGTTATTCACAGCTTCTAATCATGCTATAAAGTCTGCTCCAGACTATTCATGGTATCTACTTCTCATGGCATCTCTTCCAGGTAGCACTTGTCTGATTTTTTGCACGAAGTTCAGTTCACAGTACTAGTTAATGCTGGGCCAAGAGTGGAATTCAAGTCTCCAAGCAGCCTTATTCTAGCAAGAGGGAGCGACCTGGTACTTAGGTTGGGCAGTGGGGAGAGGTAAGAGAAAGGCAGGTGGAAAAACATGAACCCCTCTCTCTCTAAGATGGACTTACATCTACCTATTTTCATTTTCTACTTTTGAACATCCCAATAAAAAGGCACAGATTTTTTTTTTAAGTGCAAGTGAGCAAAATTACAAGATCCTGAGCTCTGGGATTCAAACTATCTGAGTGCAAGTATGGATCCCAGATCTTCCTCAACTTATGATGGGATTCCATTCTGAGAAACCGATTGCAAGTTGAAAATACTGTAAGTCAAAAATACACTTAATACATCTCACCTACCAAACATCATAGCCTAGCCCAGCCTACTTTAAATGTGCTCAAAACACTTAATATTGACTTACAGTTGAGCAAAATCATATAACACAAAGCCTATTTATAATAAAGTGTTGAACAGCTGGTGCAGTCTATTGAATGCTGTACTGAAAGTGAAAAACAGAATGGGTGTAAGGGTACAGGATGGTTGTAAGTGCATTGGTTGTTCACCAGCGTGATCGCATGACTCGGAGCTGTGCCGCCACTGCCCAGCATCATGAGGGTATCGTGTGGCATACTGCTGTCCCAGGAAAAGATCAAAATTTGACATCTGGAGTGTGGTTTCTAAAGCATGTGTATCGCTTTTGCACCTTTATAAAGTCAAAAAATTGTGTCATACCATCGTAAGTCTGAACCTGCCTCAGAGAGTTAACAGGTAAATTGCTTTCCAAAATGCCAGCTACAAAGAAAGTGCTCAATAAGTGTCTTGTCATTTCTTAAGGTAGAAACTTAGCAACAATGAAGAATAAATGCCCCCCCAAAAAAGAGTAGCTGTTAAAGAGTTTTAGTGTGTTCTTGCTGTGAAAGGATAATTTTGACTTTTTAAATCAAATATACCATGAAATTACTTTACAATTCTTATGTTGATAGTTAATTTCTAATCCTCTGCTTTCAGAAACATTGATGGAAACAAATACAGTTTTCCTCTATTTTGCGTATAGATTGACCACACCTTTTTTCTAATGGACTAATACTGTCCATTAAACATAGTCAAATTCAATTAACAGACATAGAGATTAACAGACATACAGTATCTACTTTATCCTGGGCACCCAAAAAATGAGTGCAGCCTGGTTCCCATCCTCCTTACACTCCCAGTCTAGTTGGAGAGCCAGGCAAGAAACACCAGGACCCCATAGGGTTGACTTAAAGACCAAAAAGACCATACTGAATTCTCATGAAATCTTCTATAATGGCTCATATTTTATGATGTGTACTGAGGATGAAATAATAAAAGATGTTTTTTAACCTAAGAATTTAGAAGAAGGAGTCCAAGAAGGCAGTTTAGACCCCCACAAAGTGGCAGCAATTAGAAGCTTAGGCAACAGGAGAGGGAGGTGGCCCAAGATGGTGCAGTAGGAAGACCCTGAACTCACCTCCTCCCATGGACACACCAACATATCTACTTAAAGAGCTGCTATCTATGAGAACAACCTGAAGGCTAATAGAAAAAACTTTTCCAACTAAAGATATAAAGAAGGAACCACAATGAGATGGATAGGAGGCACAGAGACAAGGTATAGTCAGGACCCACACCCCTGGGTCAGCAACCCACAAATGGGAGGATAATTACAATCATAAAGTTCTTCCCCAAGGAGTGAGGGGACCAAGCCCCACATCAGGCTCCCCAGCCCAGGGGTTCTGTACTAACAAGTCCCCCAGAAGGTCTAGCTTTGAAAACCAGCGGGGCTTACATTCAGGAGAACCGGATGGCTAAAGAAGCAGATTCTGCTCTTAAAGGGCGCACACAAAATCTCACATGTTCCAAGTCCCCATGCAGAGGCAGTAATCTGAAAGGTGCCTGGGTCAGACCCACTTGCTGATCTTGAAGAGCCTCCCGGAGAGCCAGGAGGCAACAGGGACTACCCCTGTGGATGGAGATGCTGGTGGCAACCATTTTGGGGAGCTCCACCAGTGCTAGAAAGCACCATTAGGAATCCTCCCTCTAGCCTATTAGCAATATATTCTTTGACATCAGTCTTAGCAGTATGTTTTTTGATCTACGCAGGCAAGGGAAATAAAAGCAAGATTAAACAAATGGAACTATATTAAACCAAAAAGCTTCTGCAAAGTGAAGGAAACTATCAACAAAATGAAAAGGCCACCTATGAATGGGAGACGTTATTTGCAAATGATATATCTGACAAGGGGTTAATATCCAAAAATATACAAAGAACTCATACCACTCAACATCCAAACAACAATCCAATTTAAAAATGGGCAGAGGGTCTGAATAGACTTTTTTCCAAAGATATATAAATGGCCAACAGACACATGAAAAAATGCTCAACATCACTAATCACCAAGGAAATGCAAATCAAAACCACAGTGAGATTCCACTCACACCTGTCAGAATGGCAATCATCAGAAAGACAAGAAATAAGTGTTGACAAGGATGTGGAAAAAAGGGAACCCTTGTGAACTGTTGGTGAGATTGTATATTAGTGCAACCACTGTAGAGAACAGTACGGAGGTTCCTCAAAAAAATTAAAAATAGTTACCATCTGATCCAGCAATTTCACCTCTGGGCATTTACCTGAAGAAAACAAAAGATATAACAAAAGATATAAGCAAAAAAACCCAAAAGATATATGCAAACCAATGTTCATTGCAGTATCATAAAAAATAGCCAAGATATGGAAGCAACCTAAGTGTTCACTGATAAACAGATAAAGATGATGTGATATATATATATATACATAAGGAATATCACTCAGTGATTAAAAAATGAAATCTTGCCATTTTCAACAACACGAATGGATCCAGAGGGTGTTATGCTAAGTCAGAGAGAGAGAGACAAATACTGCATGATCTCACTTATATGTGGAATTTTAAAAAACAAAACATATAAACAAAACAAAACCAGACTCAGCCGCATAGATACAGAGAACAAACAGGTGTTTGCCAGAGGGGAGATGGGGGAGCGAAATAGGTGAAGGAGATTAAGAGGTACAAACCTCCAGTTATAAAATAAATAAACGATGGGTATGTGATATAAGCATAAGGAATATGGTAAGTAATGTTGCAATAACTTTGTATGGGGTCGGATGGTTACTAGACTTATTGTGATGATGATTTCAAAATATATGCAAATGTCAAATCACTATGTAGTACACCTGAAACTAACATAATATTATGCATCAACTATATATCAATAAAAATAAAATACAAGTATCTTTAAACGTGTAAGAAATCAAAGAAACCATTTGTTGCCAATTAAATTAGAAAAAAATTGTAAAGACTACTATGCAGTGCTGCCCAAACCTGAGCTGAGATAAGCATTATTACATACTATTGAGGTTATAAATTAATAGAACCTTTCTGGAGAACAATTTGGAAATAGGTATCAAGAGCTCTAAAAAATGTTCACACCCAGTAATTTCAATAAATTGTAAGAAGTAATTTGAAATGTGGAAAAATCATTGTACAAACATTTCTCAAAGTTTGCTGTGTTTAAGAAACAATGTCCTGGAGATTATCATACTAAGTGAAGTAAGTCAGACAGAGAAAGACAAATATCATATGATATTGCTTATATGCAGAATCTAAAAAAAAAGACACAAATGAACTTATTTAGAAAACAGAAACAGACTCACAGACTTAGAGAACAAATTTATAGTTACCAGGGGGAAAGGGTGGCGGGAGGGATAGATTGGGAGTTTGGGATTGACATGTACACACTGCTATACTTAAAATAGATAACCAGAACTTCCCTGGTGGTCCAGTGGTTAAGACTCCTCGCTTCAGCTGCAGAGGATGCAGGTTCATTCCCCAGGAGGGGAAGTTCCACAGGCCGCACGGTGTGGCCAAAAAAAAAAAGATTAGATAACCAACAAGGACCTACTGTATAGCACAAGGAACTCTGCTCAGTATTCTGTAATAACCTAAATGGGAAAAGAATTTGAAAAAGAATAGATACACATGTATGTATAACTGAATCACTTTGCTGTACACCTGAAACTAACACAACACTGTTAATCAACTATACTTCAATATAAAATAAAAATTCTTTTAAATTAAAAAAAGAAACAACCTGTAAGTCCAGCATTAGGGAAAATGATTAAATAATTTTATAATCCATAAAATAATATATTATGCAGCCACTAAAATATTTGAAACAACCAAATACAATGTGTAACCCTGGATTGGATCCTGGATTAAATATATATATATATATATATATATAATACATATTATATATATAGAGAGAGAAGATATATATATATATACACACACACATATATATTTAGAGAGAGAGAGAGAGAATGAATTGGGGATTAAAAAAGAAGCTTAGGCAATAGCAGCAGATGGTAGATACAAAGGAAATGGGAACAACAGGCTATTCACACAGCTGAGCTGAGGCTGGGGATGAGATATTTGTGATAAAACAGTTCTGCTGGGGCAGGAGGGGATCATAGAGACACATGTACAGCAAAATGTAGTCTTGATGACCCAGCCATAGAGATCCTCTCTCCCGAGTAGGTGTGGATACCAAAGGACTGGGTGTATCCCAACGCTGGTATATCACTCACCTGAATTCAAGGCCAGGAAGAACCGGGGGTAGCGGGGGTCAGAAAGGGATGGCTATAAACAGAACAAGGTGGCATATCTATCAAATGGTTCAAGGAATACAGAAGAGGAGCATTAAGAGGAGGAGAAGATAATGAAGAAAGAAGCTAAAAGGGATCATTTATTAAAAAAGGGAAGACATGGGGCTTCCCTGGTGGCGCAGTGGTTGCGAGTCCACCTGCCGATGCAGGGAACACGGGTTCGTGCCCCGGTCCGGGAAGATCCCACATGCCGCGGAGCAGCTAGGCCCGTGGGCCATGGCCGCTGAGCCTGCACGTCCGGAGCCTGTGCTCCGCAACGGGAGAGGCCACACCAGTGAGAGGCCCGCGTACCGCAAAAAAAAAAAAAAGGAGAAGACAGGCTAGGCCTGGAAGGAAAACCATGCCTAGCCCCATCTCTAGCCAGTTTCCATTTGCCTAAAGACCATTTTCCTTTGGGGCAATGATTTTCAAACTTAGTGGCCATACAAATCACTTTAGGATCTTGTTTAAATGCAGACTGTGATCCAGTAGATCTGGGACCAAAGATTCTGCATTTCTAATGAGCTTCAGGTGAAGGTAATGCTGTTTGTCCACAACTTTGGCTGCACATTAGAACCACCTGTGCAGTTTTAAAGACAACACCAATGCTCAGTCCTCACACTAACAATGATTGAATCTTGGAGCATGGTGCCCCGGCATCAATGTTTTAAAAGCTCCCCAGATGATTCTAGCCCCAGCTAGAGCTGAGAAACACCACTCTAAGGAAATAGAGTGATTCCTGAGTCTCAGTACTTCCAGTAGAAATGTTCACCAACCTCCTTTCTCTTTCTTTACCATTTGTATCTATGCTAGTTCTCCCAGAAGCCCCTCCATCTCCCCCCAAGATTAACCTCTCTCCCTCTGTCCTCAAGCCATCAAGGTTAGAAACGGGCTGGGAGCCAAGACAGCTGCAGTGCCTTACTGCCTCCTCCACCCCAGGCCTCCCCAACTTCAATGGTTTTAATTAAGCCCCCACCATCTGTCAGGATGACCAGGGATGGGTGCCCAGCGTCGACCTCAGCTCCAAATTTGCTCTTGCATTTCAGGTCCCTCTCCCATCTGCTCCTTGATGGAGGATAATAAGTGCCACAGGTAAGTTCCCAATCACTTGAGCCCCAGTCCTAATAACCTGATCTTATTCCAGTTCTTCACCTAATTCCTAAGTTCCTTCCAGGATTTGATTTGGTGCTCAAAGAGTGAGATAATGAGGGCTTCCCTGGTGGCGCAGTGGTTGAGAGTCCGCCTGCCGATGCAGGGGACGCGGGTTCGTGC
>NC_041221.1:52200564-52213666 GCF_002837175.3 Physeter macrocephalus
CCGTCCGGGAAGATCCCACATGCCGCGGAGCGGCTGGGCCCGTGAGCCATTGCCGCTGAGCCTGCGCGTCCGGAGCCTGTGCTCCGCAACGGGACAGGCCACAACAGTGAGAGGCCCGCGTACCGCAAAAAAAAAAAAAAAAAAAAAAAAAGTGAGATAATGAATGAGCAACAAAGTGGTGTAGTATATACCAAGGATCTAGGGAACTTCATCTTCTGCTCGCAATGGAGCCACCAGGAAAAAAACATTGAGAAAGCATCCTGGTCCCTTTCCAGTAAGTCCAGATGAATTACAAGGGATGGTGGTTGACAAACGAGTAAGCTACCAAAGGCCGGAACCGGACTTCCCTCGTGGTGCAGTGGTTCAGAATCCACCTGCCAGTGCAGGGGACACGGGTTCGAGTCTTAGTTTATAGGGCTTGGTTTTAAACATCGTGCTTTTTAGTGTTATGATTATTATGATAAAAACACAATGTATTCAGGAAAAGAGTAAATACTGAATTTGCATAAAATTTCCAAGTACGACACTAAGTTTTGACAGATTTGACAGTTATCTAGTATCAGTAAAGTTATATTATAACTCATTCTTGTTGGTAGAGGAAAAAAAACTTTTCATTGAAAAAAAACTGAATTCACCGGGCAATAATTCTATTTAAGCCACAAAGTGTATTACAAGACCATGGTTCTTGATGTTTCATAACATTACAGAATTAGCCATGGTGACATTCATGGTTCAGAATGTATCCATCCCGACCCCGGCAAGATCTGGGGGCTGGGGTCCAACCAAGCCTTGGTATTTACCAGGACTGATTGCCCTCAACATCATCCCTCCAGGAAGCTAACTTTTTAGAAGAACAAATAAGTCTACACTTGCACAAGCTTCCAATGACTGGAGAAAGGGAACATTTCCCAACTCGCTTTGTAAGGCCAGAATAACTTTGATACAAAAACTGAAAAGGATATTGCAAAAAAGGAAAACCACTAGCCAATTTCATTTATGAAAAATAATGCAAATATTTTAAACAAAATATCAGAAAATTGAAACCAGCCATATATACTTGTGTGTATATATATATACACACAAACATATATATACATACATATATATATGTAATATCAAGACCAAATTGGGTGTATCTTAGGGACAGATTGACCAATATAAGTCAAATTGACCATATAACAGGCATTAAAAGAATAAAAGAAAAAATCTCAACAGATATGGAAAACTCATTTGACAAAAATTCAATATCCATTCACGCTTTTTTTTTTATCCACTTATAAGGATCTTTCCATCTGCCTCTGGATTCAACCTCTAAGTCAATCTGTCCAACAAGAATCAAACGATTTTAATTTGTATGTAAAATATCGCAGACTAGCAGTCCCACAGTAATTCTCAAAAACAAAAAGGTAACTGTCCTCACGTTTAGAGCCAGGGGAAGAGGAGGGGAAAGAGGAGAGAGATACTGTGGTACTTGTCGCCTGAGGTGTCCCCTTCTCTAGGAGCCGACTCTGGCTTCAGCTGGCTCGGGACCACGCGCGCAGTTCGGCCGCTGCTCAGCAGGAGGCAAACGACCGCTCTCAAGCGACGGGGTTCTGGGCTGAGGAGCAAGGCGCCATCCGCGTTCCAGCCGGCGACCGAGGATCGGACGACCGCATCCTCCCCTGCGTCCCCGGGGCCTCTTACAAGGCGCTGGTTCCCAAACTCTCAGAACGCAGTCTTGTAGAGTGCTTCTCGGCTCTCATGTGAACACGAATCACCTGCCAGCGACTTTAAAACGAGCTGCGGATTCGGTACATCGATGTCCCAGGGGATGCCCGCGCCCTTTCTACCGACCGCACTTTGAGCAGCAAGGCCGACTACAAATCCCAGCTGACACCCGGCCCAATAGGAGCACAAAGCGGGAAGCGGGGGCGGGGGGTGGGGTGGGAAGCCTCTTCTGTTTTCCATTAACCAATCAGGCCCTCCTGCTGGCTGCTGCAGCAGCACTGACTTACCTGTGCAAAGGAGAGAAGGAAAGGTCCGCCTCGGGAGGTATGAATGGACGTGTTTTGAGTGTGGCAGTTGGGCATGGGGAGGTGGATAATATCTAGGTATAAACAAAGTTCTGCACTGTGTCTGCTATGAATCGGTCACAAACACTCATCTTCCAGACTGTGGTCCAGAGACAGCAGTCAGACTGCAGTTTCAAATTTCTGAATGACTCTGAGGTTTTGATGATGTTGGAAAATAAAGAGTTTTATTTTAGGCAGTGAAAACCGTTTTTAGATCTCATGCCTTTACATTTTAGGTTCAGTGATCTCTAGAGTGATTAATAATAGATTTTATGAATTTCCACTATCTCCTACCCCAGCCATGTTTTAAGTATTTTCTCTATTTTCTAAAACATTTTTTCACAAACCTCAAAATAACTGTAAACAATGGGAGATCAAAAGAGTCTGTATCTTTTCACATCTACCGGTAGGAAACCAGAAGAGTAGAATCCATTTGTCCAAATGCTGCCAATTATGAATCAAAATTAAGTAGCTTTATTCCTGAGAGGGAATGCCTTTTCTCCTGTTCCACCCTCTACCTTTATTTTCCCCCCTCTAGTTTTCTCACTCTAAATCAATAAGAAATGTGGGAAGGAAGAGGAGGAAATTTCAGTTTTCCATCACAAATTATGTCCTTTACCAATAAGATGTAGTGAGAACTCCCTTATGGAATCCCGAAAGATGGGGGAAGGATTGTAGCCAAAGGAGAAGAAGCCAGGCTCTCTCTCTCCATATATATATCATGTAGATAGAAGCTAAACATCTCTGACTATAATTTGTAGATTTGGGCTTGGGAAAAGTTTGAATACTTTAGAAATTGTTTATAATAATGTAAAATAATTCTTAAAATTGAAACCAAAATGAATAAAAAAGATCCTAAATGTGTAACAAGTTGGCATCATAACCACACAAAGCAGAACTGTTTCAAGGGACGTTAAAAGACAGTGATGTTACAATTTCTCTCTAGTGGGATAGACCTAAGATGTGAAAAACTGCCCCCAAATTATAATGATTTGGGTTATCACATTATTGGTGTTGGAATTGTTCGAATAATTGACAAGGCTGTGTGTGCATTGTGTTTGTGTTGTCGGAAGTGATTGGGTGATAGGAGGGGAGAGAACAGGTTGGAAACTTGTTTCATCTGGAGGAAGTGTCTCTCTCTGGTTCAAAATTCTTTCTGTGCTCCCATTCTTTTTTTTTTTTTATTTATTTTTTAAGACGTACAACATAATGATTTAACATACTGTATACGTTGTGAAATGATTACCATAATCAAGTTAACACATCCTTCACCTCACAAAGTCGTGTGTGTGTGTTGAAAATAGTTAAGATCTACTCTCTTTATGTTCCCCATTCTGCTAGGTTTAAGTTTTTTTCCTTTAATAGCTACTAGTCGCTTGCTCATTTTTAATGTGAATGTCTTTTGTTTCTTATCATCACGCAGTTGGGTCACTAGTCTTATTTTATTTTAAGCAAACTTAAATTTGAAATGCAAGCTAATACTTGCAAATACATGTCAGGGCTTAACATGAAAGGCAAACGATGAGCACTAAGGATTTGCACTTTCCCATCTGAGTTTTTTGTTCTCCTGCTTAACATCTAAACGAATAAATCAACGAAATTACTTACTTTAGGGCTGGGGGGTAAATTTTCATTGAAAAACATTCCCTCGCAGTCTATAAAACCTGTACGGACAAATCTTGTTCGTTATTATTGACCAAACGCGGGTGATTTAAATTCGGAAAACTTTTAAAATACGTAGAAAATGAAGGGCCCCGAAAGGAAATGGCCCCGGCCCTTAAGCCCTCGGATCGCTCGCTGTGTATCCCAGGCTCACGACCTCGCTCAGCTCTGCACCCGCCTTCCAGCCTGCTCCGAGCGTTCCCCACGAGGGGAAATCCCGCAGTGCCTGATGAGGTTCAGGCTGGAGCCCTGAGGCTGCAGAATTCGGCACGTGCTTCAGGCAGGAGAGGGGAAACGGGCCTTAGTTGTCTTTGTATGTGTAGCTCTTTTCATAAAAACTGGCAAAAGGCAGGCTCTCAATTAAGCCTTGTTAAATTAATGATTATGCAAAGTTTATAACACTGGAAAGTAAACTTTGGTCACGGAAGGTGCTAAATGGAAGGTGGCTATACTTGTTACAATTTTACTGTGGGTCCATATAAGAATGTAAAAATCTATCTAGGGATATTTTTTAAAGCCATTTGTTCTTCATTGGGATTATCCTTCTATCATAATAGTATTGATCAAATAATAATGATTATACCTTTACTAAGATTATTAATTATATTGTGTCAGAAGCTATCACCTTACCTATATAATTTTATGAAATCATCAAAGCTATTTTTTATGTATTTTTTAAAATTCTTTGGCCAAACCGCGCAGCATGTGGGATCTTAGTTCCCCAAATCCATGCCCTCTGCGTTGGAAGCCTGGAGTCTTAACCACTGCACTACCAGAGAAGCCCTAAATAACTTATTTAATTCTTAATGGAAGGGTTTATAAGAAAGGAAAACTAAATTTTTAAGATGAAATATTAAAAATTGGGGGTTTTGTTTTACATTTCCCTTTTTCTCATCTAAAAATCATGAACAGGGGCTTCCCTGGTGGCAGAGCGGTTAAGAATCCACCTGCCAATGCAGAGGACACGGGTTCGAGCCCTGGTCCAGGAAGATCCCACATGCAGCAGAGCAACTAAGCCCGTGTGCCACAACTACTGAGCCTGTCAGAAGCTATCACCTTACCTATATAATTTTATGAAATCATCAAAGCTATTTTTTATGTATTTTTTAAAATTCTTTGGCCAAACCGCGCAGCATGTGGGATCTTAGTTCCCCAAATCCATGCCCTCTGCGTTGGAAGCCTGGAGTCTTAACCACTGCACTACCAGAGAAGCCCTAAATAACTTATTTAATTCTTAATGGAAGGGTTTATAAGAAAGGAAAACTAAATTTTTAAGATGAAATATTAAAAATTGGGGGTTTTGTTTTACATTTCCCTTTTTCTCATCTAAAAATCATGAACAGGGGCTTCCCTGGTGGCAGAGCGGTTAAGAATCCACCTGCCAATGCAGAGGACACGGGTTCGAGCCCTGGTCCAGGAAGATCCCACATGCAGCAGAGCAACTAAGCCCGTGTGCCACAACTACTGAGCCTGAGCTCTAGAGCCTGCGAGCCACAACTACTGAAGCCCGCGTGCCTAGAGCCAGTGCTCCACAACAAGAGAAGCCACCACAATGAGAAGCTTGTGCACTGCTACCAGGGGTAGCCCCCGCTCGCAGCAACTAGAGAAAAGCACACGCACAGCAACGAAGACCCAACACAGCCAAAAAGAAAATTAATTAATTTTTTTAAAAAGACTAACCACCCCATATTTTGGGGCCACTCGCCTTCAAAAATAAATAAATAAATAAATAAACAAATAAATAAATAAAATGAACAATGTCAAACCAATATTCTCAAAATATCCTGAAAACGGGAAAAAAACTTTGAATACTTTCTGAGGAAAATCTAGATTCATTCTATCAAGGTCGTTAAAAGGTAAAGAGACTGCAACAAGCTTTAAAAAGTATAAAGTTGAATGTTTTG
Organism: Physeter macrocephalus; assembly: GCF_002837175.3. Lineage (NCBI taxonomy): Eukaryota > Metazoa > Chordata > Mammalia > Artiodactyla > Physeteridae > Physeter > Physeter macrocephalus. The sequence goes on from NC_041221.1 coordinate 52,206,182, forward strand.
TCACTGTTGTTTCTTTTTCTGGTGTTTAGCAACAAAAAAAGAATGCACTTAATAGTTTAAGCAGAAAGGGATTTATTAGGAGATAAAGATAACTTAAAATCCAAAAGAAAGGTGAACAGAGATTTTAGACTGAACATCGGAGAATAACTCTCAGAAGCACACTGCAAGCTGATGCACAAAGAGAGACTCTGCCAGAAATCAGAAAATACTGCATCTGTGGCCACCAACCCACAGCTTATGCAGCCCCTGGCAAATGTTAGAATTTGGGGTCATTCCAAGTGTTTGTGTGGAATGTGTCCATCAAGTAATCCTCATGCACTATTGTTAGAGGGTAAATGCTGCATTCATTCTAAAGAACAACACGGCAAAAGTCAGTAAAATTAGGTTTATGCATTTTCCATGGCACAATTCTGCTCATGGGTACATATCCTAGAGAAATTTTCTCACAGGTCCTATAAGGGACTATTATACATGGTGATGGTGACTAAGTGGCTATCTGAGCACCCACTGGGGATGGCAGATAGGTAAAGTGGCAGAGACACATCAGAGGCTAACGTGCCAGACTTGGAAGCAGCAGATCAAATGTCCATGTAAAGATCTTGGGAATTTGCAACTGAGTGGGAAATAATAAGTAAAATCACGTGTATAACCTAATACTTTTTACATGAATTGAAAATATAAGCACACAAAAGAATAAATAAGATATTACAAGACTGACACGAGAAGAGACTAAATAAAATATTCATGGGAAGAATTTCAGTGGAAGAAGGGAAAGCATGTAAGGGGAATAAATAAGAATAGAATACACACAATTACATAAAAGAGGATAGGGATCAGCAAAAAACACTCTTGAAAATGTGACATCTCAGCCCAGTGGCCCTTTAGATTTGAAATTCATAACAATTTTGAATGTTCCTTTGATTGAGGTAATCTAGTGTAGAGAAAAAGAGAAAAATTACAATTCTAAGTAGTCATGAGACTTTCCTTTTCCCAACCTAACATAATGATTCCTTTGCTAATTCCCCTGCCTGATACATATGCTTGAAGACCTAGGTTCTCAGTCCAGTGACAGCATGAACTAGCAGCTTTGTGATCTTGAATTATGATCTAACCTCATGGAATCTATTCTCTACAATCAGGCAATGCCTTTCTGATATGGGAAGAAAATTAGTGAGAGTAATTTGTCTAGGCTTGTCTGAAACATGGAGTGGCTTTCTACAGTCTATGGAAATTGTCAATAACTGGACACTTCTCACCCCACTGCTCTACCTCTGCCTGTCAAAACCCACGGAATTTCAGTAGTGACTTCCAGAAGTGAGCTGATCCCTTCTGCTTTATTTTCCTCACTAAGAAAACGGAGTATAATTATGGAACCCACCATATCAATGTTTAATGGCCACACTCCCTTAGGCATACACCTAACACAATGTAAACTCAAAAATGTTAACTAGAATTTTATTCTAATTGCTCCCTTCTAGAAATTCTGGGGAGTAAGATTTTCACCAGCACTAGTTCTGTGGCTCTTGAAAGTTTACACTTTCTCCCCTGTGAGTTATTTCCTAAACCCTTTGCTCATCACCTCTTCACTTTCTAAGATACCAAAAAAAAAAACAAACAAAACTTTCAACTAGCTAGAGCTTTCAGTCATCTGCCATCTTTACTGTCTGTTCTGTTGTTTGATTTTTCTGTTTTGTTACTTATCATTTATTATTTCTACTATGGTCTTTTCCCCCTTGAAGTTAACAATAAAAATCTGGCTTTCAAAAACAGAAATATAGATCAATGGAACAATATAGAAATCCGAGAAATAAACCCATGCACCTATGGTCAATCAATCTATGACAAAGGAGGCAAAAATATACAATGGAGAAAAGACAGTCTCTTCAATAAATTGTGCTGGGAAAACTGGATAGCGACATGTAAAAGAATGAAATTAGAACATTCTCTAACACCATACATAAAAATAAACTCAAAATGGACTAAAGACCTAAATGTAAGACCAGATACTATAAAACTCTTAAAGGAAAACATAGGCAGAACACTCTTTGACATAAATCGCAGCAATATCTTTTTGGATCCACCTCCTAGAGTAATGAAAATAAAAACAAAAATAAACAAATGGGACCTAATTAAACTTAAAAGCTTTTGCACAGCAAAGGGAACCATAAACAAAACAAAAAGACAACCCACAGATGGGAGAATATATTTGCAAATGAAGCGGCCGACAAGGGATTAATCTCCAAAACATACAAACAGCTCATGCAGTTCAATATCAAAAACAAAACAAAACAAACAAGCAACCCAGTCAAAAAATGTACAGCTCTAAATAGACATTTCTCCAAAGAAGACATACAGATGGCCAAAAAACACATGAAAAGATGCTCAATATCGCTAATTATTAGAAAAATGCAAATCAAAACTGCATTGAGGTATCACCTCACATTGGTCAGAATGGCCATCATCAAAAAGTCTACAAACAATAAATGCTGGAGAGGGTGTGGAGAAAAGGGAACCTTCCTACACTGTTGGTGGGAATGTAAATTGGTACAGCCACTATGGAGAACAGTATGGAGGTTCCTTAAGAAACTAAAAATAGAATTACCATATGACCCAGCAATCCCACACCTGGGCATAGGTACAGAGAAAACCATACTTTGAAAATATACATGCACCCCTGTGTTCATTGCAACACTGTTTACACTAGCCAAGACATTGAAGCAACTTAAATGTCCATCAACAGACGAATGGATAAAGAAGATGTATGTATATATATATATATATATATATATATATATATACAATGGAATACTACTCAACCATAAAAACAAATGAAATAATGCTATTTGTAACAACATGGATGGACCTAGAGATTATCATACTAAGTGAAGTCAGAGAAAGACAAATATCATATGATATCACTTATATGCAAAATCTAAAAAAATGATACCAATGAACTTCTTTACAAAACAGAAACAGACTCACAGACTTCAAAAACAAACTTATGGGGCTTCCCTGGTGGCACAGTGGTTGAGAATCCGCCTACCGATGCAGGGGACACGGGTTCGTGCCCCGGTCCGGGAAGATCCCACATGCCGCGGAGCGGCTGGGCCCGTGAGCGATGGCCACTGAGCCTGTGTGTCCGGAGCCTGTGCTCCGCAACGGGAGAGGCCACAACAGTGAGAGGCCTGCGTACCACAAAAAAAAAAAAAAAAACTTATGGTGCATCCCTGGTGGCACAGTGGTTAGGAGTCCGTCTGCCAATGCAGGGGACATGGGTTCGGGCCCTGGCCCGGGAGGATCCCACATGCCACGGAGCAACTGAGCCCATGCGCCACAACTATTGAGCCCGCGTGCTGCAACTGCTGAAGCCCGTGCGCCTAGAGCCAATGCTCTGCAACAAGAGAAGCCACCGCAATGAGAAGCCCGTGCACTGCAAGGAAGAGTAGCCCCTGCTCACCACAACTAGAGGAAGTCCGTGTGAAGCAATGAAGGCCCAACACAACCAAAAATAAATAAATAAAATAAATTTTTAAAAATTTTTTAAAATTTTAAAAAATAAAAACCAAACTTATGGTTGCCAAAGGGGAAAGCCTGGAGGGGAGGGATAAATTAGGAGTTTGGGATTACCATATGCACACTACTATACATAAAATTGTATATATTCAACAAGGACCTACTGTATAGGACAGGGAACAAAAAAAATCTGGCTTTGAAGGTAGGCATCACATTTAGAATGTTTCTTTCTGGTCATCAAATCAGCTATGGCAATGCTCATGGACTTGGCTGTATTCTTTTTTTCTTTCTTTCTTTCTTTCTTTCTTTATTTATTTATTTTTGGCTGCATTGGGTCTTCGTTGCTGAGCGTGGGCTTCCTCCAGTTGTGGTGAGCGGGGGCTACTCCTCCATGTGGTGCTTGGGCTTCTCATTGCGGTGGCTTCTCTTATTGCAGAGCATGGGCTCTAGGTGTGCAGGCTTCAGTAGTTGTGGCTCGCAGGCTCTAGAGTGCAGGCTCAGTAGTTGTGTCGCAGGGCTTAGTTGCTCCACAGCATGTAGGATCTTCCAGGACCAGGGCTCAATCCCTTGTCCCCTGCATCAGCAGGCGGATTCTTAACCACTTCGCCACCCGGGAAGTCCCTCTGCTGCATTCTTTTTTTTGTTTTTTGTTTTTTGTTTTTTTTTGTGGTACTCGGGCCTCTCACTGTTGCGGCCTCTCCCGTTGCGGAGCACAGGCTCCGGACGCGCAGGCTCAGTGGCCATGGCTCACGGTCCCAGCCGCTCCGCGGCATGTGGTATCCTTCCGGACCGGGGCACGAACCCGTGTCCCCTGAATCAGCAGGCAGACTCGCAACCACTGCGCCACCAGGGAAGCCCTGCATTCTTGAATGGTCTCTTGACTGCCATTTTGCTCTCTCATTAAGATGTAAGGACTGAAAACTGTAGCCAGATTTTCATCTTTTTGTGTGTGCCTCCAATCACAGCACCCGGTACAGGGAAGAACATCAAAATGTGCTTCTTAAGTCTTAGGAATGACTATAATTTATCACAGTAAAATAAATTCCTCGTCAAAGAAATCTACAATGTATCCACTTATACTTCTCTCGACAGGTTGAAAAGGATGCATTACAGTGCAATACACCATAGATATGATATGCCTAGGAAAAAATCCATTTAGAAGGACAAAACTCCCCTCAAAAGGCAATGTTTAACATTTATTCTCATTAAGATTGGAATTGTATCCATGATGATATCGTTAATATGATAATGATAATAATTGGGCAAATAAATTTCTGCCAGGTAATCCTATTTACTTTTATTACTGAATACATTCATGAAAGCTGCCTTGTAATGCCTTCCATTTCAGAGATGACAAAAGGAGGCCCAGAGAGAGGAGATAATCTGCTGAGGGTCACTCATTCAGAGAGGGGTGGAACTGCCCCTCCACCCAAGCAGTCCATTTCTGGGGCTTCTTGCCATGACACTGGTCTGAACACAGTCTTAATTCCTTTGAATTGAGCAATTTACCAGGAGAAGACAACATTAGGAGAGTGAAAGTTCAAGTTTAGAATTGGGTCACCACCCTTGCCCTTCTTTCACTTGGAAAATCCGCCTTTGGCATTCTGCCCCCTTCTCCGCCACACACCTCCCTCTCCCCGAAAGCATTCTTCTGCTTGGAGATCTGGGTTTCGGCTTCTGTTCCAAGACAGCAATATGGAGCTTTCTACACCCCAGTGTCCGCCCAAACATTATCCCCCTCCAGTGTGCTAATACTTTTCCTTTTCAACCGTAATCTGTATCTTGAAGAGATTTGACCATGAATAATTTTATCCAAGATGATTGGGTTTTGTATTAATATTATCAGGTCTTCTGATGCAATTATCTTGTAGGATTAATGTCACCACCCAAACTCCCCCTATCTGGCCAGGAGGCCAGAAGAGCATAAAAACTCGCGGGCTGGGGGGCTTCCGAATCCCAGACACTCGGTATCGCCCGGTGTGAAACCCACGCGATGGCGCAGCCCTTGCCCGGCTGTGAGCGCCGGGGCCCCCGACGCCGCCAGCCCCGAGCTCAGCCGACTCTGCGCCCTGGACGCTCCCTTTCTACCCCGCCCCGTGCGAGCTCTCCTGGGAAGACCCAGACTTCGACTGGGAAATGCTTTCCAGTCCCTGCGGCGGGCTTCTGCGCTGGGACCGTTCGCGAAACGGACACTTTGCTGGAGGCCGAAGCCCTCGCGACGGGACGCAGAGCCACCTGCCCCGGACCAGACGCCCGCGACCCACCCGGACCCAGAGGCGCCCCAGGAGAGGCGGCCGCCGCCCCCGCAGCCTCCCTCGGCGGGTGGCACCGCTTCCCGGACGGACGAGCGGAGCCCGAGAACGCTGATGGCGGGGACCCTACGGAGCGTCGCCCGGCTCCTGCCCCCGGGACCCGCCGCACGTCCCAAGGCTGGTGGCAGTGGATCCGACGCGCAGTGGCCCGGAAGACCCAGGGCTGCCAGGAGCCCCGAGATTTGCGCTGAGTCCCTCATCTCCGCGGACAAATTATGTTACAGCATCGTCTCTGCCTTTGCTCCACAAGGATGGAAGCCCTTTGTCTTCAGAGTCCTTTCCTTTAATTTTCCTTTCGCTAGTCAGTAAAGATGACGAAAAACGATGTCACCGTCTGTTATTCCTCCCGTGAGTCCCTGGTTTGTCTATTTGGGAAGACGAGGCTCATGGGCAGCGGTGGCCGCTGCCGGTTCCCGGGCGGGATCCTGGGTCACCGGCTTTGCTGGGCGCCGGCGGATGCTGGGGTCGCCTGTGCATACGGAGCCGGGGATGGTGGAGAGTGGCCTCTCGTGTGACTCCCGGATACACGCTGGGCCTCCAAGAACAGCAGAGGGGCCGCCCGCAGCCCCGAGGACTCCACTCGCCCGGGAAGCGTCCCTCCTCCGTGGCCCTGGCCCTTTTTGGCCCCGAGTCCATCCCAGGGCCCTCCAGGCATCTGCAGGCGGCTCTGGCGCCGCCTCCACCGCATTCCCCCCACCCCCTCCCCGAACTTGCCCAGAAGTTCAGGCTTCCTCAGGCGCTAACCAAATCCCAGCAAGTGTCCCTTACCCCTCCGACCCTCCGCAACCCCCTTGCCCGGTGCCTGCCAGCGACTGGCCGAGCTGACCTGCTGTGAGATTGCTGGCGTGGAAGCCAAGGGGATAACGACCCTGGACTAGCGGCCGGGGAGACCAGCCACCCTGCCCTGATAGGATGGACTGAGCGCTCTCGGATTCGGGAGGGGCGTGATCGCTGCAGTCCCCACTCCAACCCAGTGACTTTGCTTAGGTGTGCCTCCCAAGCAGAGAGTGAATGGAAACCACCAGGAATGGGCCTCTCTCCCCAGGGACCTTCCTCTCCTCCCATCCCTCTCCTTTAACTCAATCAGCAAAACCACTCGGAATTTCCAAACCCCTCCCAGCAAGATGCAGTTTTCTCCTTATCTCGCGAGGCTCCCAGGCAATTTGCAAGGCAAATGAGTGTCTATCCTCACTTATCTGGACGTGGGTTTCCGATCGCCTGTGCTAGACAGACCCTATAAAAGGCACACTCAGCATGGGGCTGAATCATTCGCCCCTTTGCTGAGACCCGCTACGCGTCTGGCCTGGGAGGAGGCTGAAGCCATGGAACCGCACGCATACTACACCTGGGAAGAGCTGTCCTGGAGGAGGGCGCATCCAGAGCCCCACATGCCACCGGGCCTCAACCGAGAACAGGCCTGGGCCTGGGCTCTGGATAACTTCCCTGCGCTGAGCCGCCCCTCCTGCCAAAGCCCCCAGTTCTGCGAGGACGCGCACTACTGCGCGTGTGGGCTGCCGCGGCGCGCTTGCCCCGGACACGCAGACGGTCCCCAGGCGGAGAGCGGCCACAAACGCCGGCGAGACCCACAAGCCCAGGAGCCGACGGCTACCCCGGGGTGGAGCGACAGTCCCGTCAAGAAGAGGCCGAAGCCACACACCGC
>NC_041221.1:52214520-52214690 GCF_002837175.3 Physeter macrocephalus
CGCTCCGCGGCATGTGGGATCTTCCCGGACCGGGGCACGAACCCGTGTGCTCTGCATCGGCAGGCGGACTCGCAACCACTGCGCCACCAGGGAACCCCAGGAATTATACTTTAAAAAACAAATGTGGGCTTCCCTGGTGGCGCAGTGGTTGCGCGTCCGCCTGCAGATGC
>NC_041221.1:52214749-52232916 GCF_002837175.3 Physeter macrocephalus
GTCCGGAGCCTGTGCTCCGCAACGGGAGAGGCCGCAACAGAGGGAGGCCCGCATACCACAAAAAAAAAAAAAAAAAAAAAACAAATGTGCTTTTCAGTAAAGGATTGGAAAAAATAAATTATGATATATCTGCAGGAAACCGTCTCCCATTTTAACAACTGCTCCCTACTTCCCCATCCATATGTCTGCAGGAGTACGCAAGTTAAGGCTTTCTGCTAACTGGGTATTGGTTGATGGTCTAGGTCTTGGCATCTTACCCAAGACAAGTCAGAAGTCCCTACCATGGAATGTGCAACTGGGACTTAGAATTTGATCTGAACATGTACCCCAGGTGCCAATTTCCCTCCCAATTTCTTGTTATCTTTCTCAAGTCTACGTGTAAAGGGATTTTCTCATGTCTCTTCCTGGATCATTCACACAGCCATTACATCACAGTCCTCACTGTGGTCCACTCCACTATTCCCAGCTCCTGCATAAGAAAACTTTGTATCACTGCTTCTCTCCCCCTGGATGCCAGGACACGGTCACCCTAATAGCACACTGCTTGCTGTCTGTGCACTGGTACCAAAAAAGCGTTGCTCTGTTTCAGGATGCATTTCCTCTACTGCCCATTCTTTAATCCCACCAAGTATCATCACATAAGGTTGAACAGCTGTATCGATTTTTACAGAAGGATGGAGGTAACTGAAGGAAATTACACATCAAGAGAGAGAAAATTAAACTAAATATTGATTTTCTTTTTAAAGTTATCATTACTGAAAGTACCCTGACTGACTATAGAAAATGAACCTCTTTAGAATTCATCCACTTACAGGGCACAATTACGGTTCAAAATAGAATCAGAATATTTACTGACCTCGCACACTAAAAAGTGCCAACCAGGTTTCCCAGACTCTCCAGATCATACTGCTCCCTTAAATCACGTGGGCCCACAGCTATCACCTACTTGTGTTACTAGGGCTGAAAGACATAACTGGTTCCTCCTTCAGGAGCCTACATTTTGTTTCACTTCTTTCTCAAAAGCATAAAGATTATCAATATACAGGCAGTCAATAGGCAAGGCATCCTCACCCTCAAACTGGAATCCTAACCCCCAAGAAAAGGAACCCACTTTTTGAACCATATACTTAGGATCCCTGGGAATATTTTCCCCACACTAAGACCGTCCCTGACTCTCTCACCAGAAGGCAATCCCTGCCTACAAATGTCCTTGTTAACTCTTCTCACAGATCTATCTATATTCTTTCATGACACCCTTTTCCCTAACAACAAACCAAAACTTATTTTTGGTGTAGGTGGGAAAAGAAATGGACTTATTTTATTCTAATGTCCATCTATACATTATTTCACATCCACTTCAATGATTATTTGTGGAATCTATAAAATACTCTTTCTGCCTTCCCTTCTTGAAATCACCTCATTCCTGTCTTGAGAAAATAGCTACCTGGTAGATATCTTGCTATTTCACGTGCCCAGTATTGAAGGATGAGTTTGCTTCACGCTGGCTTACAGGGTCAGTGGAACTTTCCCATTCTTGATGCTCAGAAAGTCATCTATGAATGAAACTTTAAAAAACAGGTAGGACATAGTACTTGACATACCATTTTCTGCAAAAATTGAAAGGGAAAAAATAAAAGAGAATGGGAACTCTTACAGATTAAAAGAGATATTAAGACATCCCAACTACATGTAATAATGGGTAGACATTGTCTGAAATCAGGTGATCCCCACTTCATTGGTGACTGATATTGACCATCCACAGTCTGACCACATTGCTGGTTCTCACTGTAGTGGCTTCTTGCTATGCATCTATGACACAGGCTAGCTGTCCCTAACCTCTCTGGGGGAAATTACACGGGGGTTCAAACAACTCTCTGGGAAGGTTCTACACCACCAGAGCTAAATAGCTCCATGTCTTCAAAGGAATAGTGTTGTTATCCGTCCCTTAAACCTGGCCAGCAGAGCTTTCTGTCTTTATTAGATTCTCTCAAGTCAGCTGCAAAAATTCCATGTTGCTCCAATAAACCCCTTCAATTTACCACTGCCTAACTAGAGCTTCCAACCCTCTACTTCTTCTGTTGTCCATACTTTCATCCACTTTCTTTACTTCTCATTTTTTTTCACTTTAATTGTCTTCCTTCTTTTCCCTGTTTCCTTTTTCCTCATATTTATCCTACCATTGTCTTTTTTCCTCACCTCATGCAAAAAGACTGGCTTTCGTGGGATTCATTTCAAACATTAGCATTTTCTTTCCGGGCAGAGAATTAGCTACCATAGGGAACAAGATTTGGCTGTGTCTTCATGGTCTCTTGACTGTGACTTTGCTCTCCCCTTAAAATTCAGCTCTGCCAAAGCAGCAGCCAGTTCTACAGCTCTGTATGTGCAGAAACCATCACAGCACCTTGCTCATGGCAGGTTGTCAAAACATGCTTGTTAAAAACCATTTGAATTAAACTAACTTTGTTACATTGAAGATAAATGACTGATAGAGGAAATCTGTGCTTGTTTGCACTGACAAGTTTGCCAACAGAAAGTCTGAAACATCTGAGGAAGGATGTAAAGGGATGAAATTTCACTATAGATCTGACACAAGGAAAAAGCAATCCACTCAGATTAAACACACACAAAAGGACATTTTGAGTTTGCTATTCATTGATGTCATTTTTAATATCCATGGTCATATCACTAAGAATGACAAGGAAAATAATAATAATTGTAAATGAATAACATGTTTTCTGTCAGAGATATCTAATTACTTGACTTTGTTATTTAATTTAATCATAAAAACTACTTTGTAAAATGTTAAAGTTTAGCTATCATCCAGGTAAAAATATGAGGACAAGAGAGGTTAGGTAACTAGCTGAGTCATATAGAAATAATAGAACTTGTACCCAAACAGTCTGCATCTAGGTCCCTAGACCTGACCCCTCCCCTCCTACATGTTGGCTGAAATTCTGAAACTATTTTAACTTATAAATTGACAAATAGAAGACCAGGATGGGAATCTGACTTCTGTCACTGACCAGCAGCGTGATTTCATGCAAAGATGACCAACTTTTCATCCTGATCATCTGGGTAAAATCTGATGGTACTTTGCAAGCAGAAGGGCCCTGAGAATCAATGAACTTACAGTTACCTAAATGTGTCAGCCACACAAGATACTTTTCATAAAGGAGTAACCTTCCAAAATAGCTTGTCTTGACAGAGCCCTGTACCTGTTGTTCCTTTAAAAACAAACAACACAAAAACTTTAATTCTCTCAATCTACAAAATCAACTTGAATAACTTTATCAAAGTTATTGATAAATAACTGGATTTATCAGTTGACTGATAAATGGATGACTGGATTTTCCCTTAATCTCCTCAGGTCCTGCCTTCGGAACCAATTAGAAACCTGAGAAAAACGACATACCCAATCTAATATCCTCTGGTTGGACAGCTAAAAAGTTGGACGGGAAAGTATAAATTCGCAAGGAAGGGATCCCTGAAAAGTTCTCCTCCTCTCAGGGGCTGAAGCGATGGAGCCCAACTTTCCGCGCTGCGTGCGCGAGGCCTGGGATTCCGCAGAGGAGTCCCAGGAACCAGAGATGTTGCAAATCTTGAGCTTAGCGGACCCTGAGGAATGGCAGCTCCCTTTCTATCCTACGCTGGGCCAACTCTCTGGGGACGACGAGGACTTCAGTGGGGCACAACTTTCTACCGCCTGCGGGCGTCTGCACCCACACTGCCCGAAACACGGACCCCGAGCGCAGAGCACCTGCAGGCTGGGCGCTGGGCCGCCCGCCCCGGACACGACGCCCGCGACCCGCCCGGAGCCACAATCGCCCTCAGGAGGTGGGGCCGCCGCCCACCCGCAAAGCTTCCCTGGGCGGGTCTTGCGGCATCGGGGACCCAACATCTGGAACCCGAGACCTCTGACCGCGGGGACCCTTCCGGAGCACCGCCCTCCTCCTGGCCTGGAGACACACCACCGGACGTCCCAAGGCTGGTGGCTGCGGACCTACACACCGTGGCCAGGAAGACCCTGGGCCGCCTCTCCCGCCGCCTTTGCACCCAGGAGCCCTCATCTCCGCTGAGACCCTTCATTGGATGACCCCTTGCGACAGATGTTATTCCAGTAACACCTCTCCGTTTAGCAATCATGGAAGAATTCGTCTTCATAGACATTTGTGAAGTTTTCTTTCGCTTACTTAATAAATTATACCAAATTCCAACGCCTTTCTCTCTCTTACTTTGGCTTTGGGGGGAGGACCCGACGCAGGGGCGGGGTGGCCGGTGCCCGTTCTCACCAGGGACCCTCAGTCCCCTGATTTGCTGGGCGGCGGGAGGCCGGTGGGGTCTCTTGGGCACACTGGGCGGCCAGGGGTCCAGCATAGGCGTTGCCAAACTGGGTCACACGTGCTGGGCTCCGAGACATCCGGCAAAGAGCGGCCAGCAGCCCTGAGAACTCCACTTCGCCCGATGAACGCTCCTGCGCCCTCGCCGTGGCCCTTCCAGCCCATCTGTGGGGCCGTCCAGTCACCTTCACGTTGCTCCACGGCCCCCAGCGCCTGTCGCCGCTCCAAACGCATCTACAAGCATTGGCCTCGGGGAGCGCAGAGCTTCCGTCTCCCTCAGGCACTCTCCTGGGCGTGTCCCTTCTTCCTGACTCGCCCCAAAGCCCACTCCCAGCCCCCACCTCAGGGCTGACCTGCAGCCGAAGCGCTGGGGCCCCGGACAAGAGAAAACTAGGGGTTGTCTTTTGCGGTGGGGCGTTTCTGCGGCCAGATTCTGTAGCGGTCAGGCTCACGTCACTTCCTAACTCCGATCGGGCGACTTCCCAAGGCGCCTGACTTCTCATTACCATTCGGAGTTGAACTAGAGCGTCCACCCAATCCGGGGTTTGAAATGGGGCCTGAGAGAACAATGGCAGGCAAAGTGTAAGTGCTTAATAAATGTTAATACAATTATACTGAGAATTTCTCAACTGCTGTGATTTCTCTGGGGGCAAAATCCTTCACTGGGATTAATCTCACAGGAGTCTGAAGGTGGGGACCCCCTGCCTCGGGAGCGGTTTCCTGGAATCCCTTCACCCCATCGCTCTGGTTTCTGGCATCCCACCCAACCTCACCCTTTCTCTCCTTTCCCTGCCAGGATTCCATGGGCCACCTGTGCAGCCTGGATGCTGTGGCTCAACCAGTATGTAACCCTGGCCGGTCCCCAGGGAATGCAAAAAAGATTCTTTTCACCCATCTATTAGACCACAGGGTGATATTTTACTTTTTCAGAATCAAAGAGAACTTTTCCATTGAGGCCTGAGCATGGGAAATATACAGCTCATAACAAGAAGATGAGATGACATGGGTGTGTGTTGTAGACCCTGCCATGTCTTTATTAATGTACTTTAATTTCCTACTTTGTCCTTTAATTCTTTTTTTTTTTTTGCCCTTTAATTCTTAAAGAGTGTATGTGAGAAATGAAATCAGTGAGAACTGGAAATAAAGAAAGAAATTATTTTAAAATTTCATCCTCACTTTTTCAGTAGTCATTTCAAATCTTCAACTCTTAGGCAAATAAATGAAATAGGCCTTGAATTCATGGAAAGACACAGTTCTCTATAAATTCACATGTCAGGGGTCACTAGCAGGATTTGGAGTACAGTTCTACAGTTCCTTTAGCAATTCTAAAATCCAAAATTTTATGGAATCTACCCTTTTGTGTGTAAATTTCTGTGCAAAACTCATTTGACAGCAAACTATGGCATAGATTGATGTGAGGCCATAGTGTTCTCTCTCCAAAGTAACCTAAGTATTCATAGGAATGACTGATTACTGGGACTGTCCTAGACTATGCAGACAGGTACACTCTACCAGGCAAGCTCTTATTATCACTTTATAACTTCTTGCATTTTAAATTATAGCATACATCTAGACCCTAGTATTTTATTAAATATATTAGAATATCTTTAATATTAAATAGTGTATTTGCAATATGTAAAATTACAAATTTAGGTTGTTTTTGGTTATGAAAATGACAAGCAATGCTGAATGCTATAGAAGTGCCCTTTGCTAGTGGAAAGCTGGAGTTATTGCAGTATATGATGATCTATTTCATTGTTAGAGAAAATTCTTTTCTGGCATAGATGGCTGCTGCCTTTACCTGTAAATATTTCTAGTAATGGGGTTTATGTGTTCCTTTTTTTTTTCATTTTATTTTTCTTTTCTTTTTTTCCTTTTCCTTCTCTTTTATTTTTAACTGTCTTGAACCTGAATGGCACCAGCCACCCCTGCCTGGGCTCCTGTCCTTCCACAACAGCCAAAGCAGGAACCCATGCGATAAAGAAGGATGTTGGAATTTTTGTAGAATTTATTAAGCAAGCAAAAGGAATTTTCAGAAATGTTTATGATGGCAAAATTTCTTGCATGATTGCTAATTCATGTAATTCAATATTGGGAAGGGGAAACAGCAAGGTATCTACCAGGTAGCTATTTTTTCAAGTCTAGAAATGGAATGATTTCAAGAGGGGAAGGTAGGCAGGGAAAACAAAAGCAAAAATAAACTAGTGGGACTACATCAAACTAAAAACTTCTGCACTGCCATAGAAACTATCGTCAAAATGAGAAGGCAACTGGGACTGCCCTGGTGGTCCAGTGGTTAAGAATCTGCCTTCCAATGCAGGGGACTCGAGTTTGATCCCTGGTTGGGGAACTAAGATCCCACACGCTGCAGCGCAACTAAGCCCCCTGCCCTGCAACTACTGAGCCCGCGCACTCTGGAGCCCACCTGCCACAAATAGAGAGAAGGCCGCACACCACAATAAAGAGGCCATGTGCCACAACTAAGACCCGATGCAGCCAAATAAATAAATAATTTTTTAAAAACATGAGAAGGCAACCTACTGAATGAGAGAAGATATTTGCAAATCACATATCCATCAAGGGGTTAATATTCAAAATATATAAAGAACGCATACAACTTGACAACAACAAAACCCCCAAACAACCTGATTTTTCAAATATGCAGAGGACCCAATAGACACATGAAAGATGATCAACATCACTAATTATTAGGGAAATGCAAAGCAAAACCACAATGAGATATCACCTCATACCTATTAGAATGGCTATTCTCAAAAAGACAAGAAATAACAGGTGTTGGTGAAGATGTGAAGAAAATTGTACCCTCATACACTGTTGGTGGGAATGTAAATTGGTGCAGCCACTTTGGAAAACAGTATGGAGATTCCTCAAGAAGTTAAGAATAGAACTACCACACAATTCAGCTATTCCACTTCTGGGTATTCATCTGAAGAATACAAGAACACTAATTTGAAAAGATAGATGCACCTCAATGTTCTCAGCAGTGTTATTTACAACAGTCGAGATATGGAAATGAACTCACAGACACAGAGAACAGACTGGTGGTTACCAGAGGGGAAGGGAGCTGGGGGTGGTTGAAATGGATGAAGAGGGTCAAGTGCATGGTGATGGATAGTAACTAAACTTTTGGGGATGATTACTTTGTAATGAACATAGATGTTGAATGATAATGTTGTACACCGGAACCTTATATACCAATTTTACCTCCATAAAAAAAGAAGGAAAGGCAGAAAGGATATTTTGTAGATTTCACAAATGATCATTGAAATTGATGTGAAATAAATGTAGATGGATTGTTGAATAAAATAAGCTCCATTTCTTTATCCATTCTTCCCACCTAGAGAGACATATCCAAATTTATGTAGCTAATGAGTGCCCACACAATCTACTCAATTTATTTTTTTCAGTAAAGAAATATAAAAATGATGTACATTTCCTGTAAGATATGGAGAAAATAATGTGACTTCAAAACAGTCCCCATCTAGTGACAAATCCAGAAAAATAAGCCTCCACACTGCACTGCAGTATCTAATCTAGAGAACTGATGGGGAAAAAAATAAATTTCTCTCTATGGCAGGACAAACTAAGTCAGAATTGAAACCCACATAACATGTCCCCATTTGGGATGGGGTTTTCCCAGCTTGCAATGTGCCTCTGCATAATACATTAAGTAGACCTCCTCAAGGCAGGAGGATGCAATCAACCTTTGAGAAAAATGGTCCCTTTTTCTGACACCAGCAGTGTAATTTTTAAGATTACTATTTCTTTCTCCTCCTGCACAGGGGGTCACATTGACCTAACAACTCACTGTATACGTGCACACCTGACCAAAACATCCCTGATGAACTTTATGTATAATGTTAACCTCTCAATATGAGACATAATTATTTGTCTCAAAAATGTATAAAACTGCACATCTAGTTCCTGACAGGTGGAACAGTCCTCAGAACTTTTGACAGTCTGTCTCCTGGGTTATAATCCTCAGTTTGACTCAAATAAAATTCTCTTTTTTCTTCTTAGCTTGATTATTAATTGAATTTTCATCAACAGAACCAAGAGGTAAATAAATTTACATTAGAAACCAGAATGGGAACACTCTTGAGACCAGAAATGTAAAGCACCTCCATAAGTGGACTCTAGATGTCTAGATGATGCATGCTGAGAGCAGGAACAGGTAACTGGCAAGTGATAGTTGGGTAACATCAGCAGTGATCCCCACAAGCTGACTGCAGCATTGCTTTGCCAAGTAGTAGAGATACGTCTGCATATCTCTTTCTGACTTACTTCACTCGGTATGACAGCCTCTAGGTCCATTCACATCACTGCAAATAACTCAGTTTCGTTTCTTTTTATGGCTGAGTAATATTCCATTGTATATATGTGCCACATCTTCTTTATCCATTCTTCTGTCGATGGACACTTAGGTTGCTTCCATGTCCTGGGTATTGTAAACAGAGCTTAAATGGCGCTTTTTCTAATGCTACTAAGAATGCCAACACATTTGCCCCAAGTCTAGTAGGAAGCTCAAAGGCATGACATTACACGATGGTTTTAAAGTGAAAATGAGGACTTTTCTTAACCCTAGCAAATGTTGGTAGCTACGGTGGGGGTGTCCAGACTGCAGGGTTTGATTAAAAGGGATTACCTTGTACCATTTTTGTAGGATGACATTTGTTTTATGATTTCAGAGGCATTTACAAGAAATGCGCTAAATTAAGTCTCGCTTATGTTCCTGAAATAGGATAGATTTAGTTTTTCTTAGGGGGCTTAAATACTTTTGCTTGGGGGATTTTCAAGCATGGTCTATTTTATTTTAATTTATCATATTTTATTTAAAAATTTTTTAATTTTAATATTTTATGTGCAAATTTAGGAATCTTAATTTTTACTATTTTATTTCATTTACACTTATTTTTTATTTTATACTGTTATTTTATTTTTTAAATATTTAAAATATTTACATTTTTTCTTGGTTTATTTGAAGAAAAGAAAAACACTGAATAGAAAATATATATGCACTCCTATGTTCACTGCAGCATTATTCACAACAGCCAAGATATGGAAGCAACCCGAGTTGCCATTCAATAGTTGAATGGATAAAGAAGATTTGGTATAACTATACAATGGAATATTACTCAGAAACAAAAGCTGAAATCTTGCCTTTTGGGACAACATGGATGGACCTACAGGATATTGTGCTAAGTGAAATAAGTGAGACAGAGAAAGACAAATATTGTATGATTTCACTTATATGTGGAATCTAAAAAAACAAAGGAAAAAACATAACAAAACAGACCATCTGTATGTCTTCTTTGGAGAAATGTCTATTTAGATCTTCTGCCCATTTTTTGATTGGGTTATTTGTTTTTTTGTTATTGAACTGCATGAGCTATTTGTATATTTTGGAGATTAATCCCCTGTCGGTTGCTTCATTTGCAAATATTTTCTCTCATTCTGTGAGTTGTCTTTTCGTTTTGTTTATGATTTCCTTTGCTGTGCAAAAGCTTTTAAGTTTAATTAGGTCCCATTAGTTTATTATTGCCTTTATTTTCATTACTCGAGGACAAGGGTGTCCAACCCCTGGGACACGGATAACTGGTCTGTGGCCTATTAGGAACCAGGCCGCACAGCAGGAGGTGAGCAGCAAGCAAAGCTTCATCTGTATTTACAGCTGCTCCCCATCACTGGCATTACTGCCTAAGCTCCACCTCCTGTCAGATCAGCGGAGGCATTAGATTCTAATAGGAGCGGAAACCCTACTGTGAACTGCACATGCAAGGGATCTAGGCTGTGCGCCCCTTATGAGAATCTAATGCCTGATGATCTGAGGTGGAGCTGAGGCGGTGATGCTAGTGCTGGGGAGCGGCTGCAAATACAGATTATCATTAGCAGAGAGACCATAATAAATCAATTGCTTGCAGACTCATCAAAACCCTATCAGTGAGTGGCAAGTGACAATTAAGGGGCATCTCGTGGCAGGCTTTATAGTGGCAAGTGAGTTGATGTACTTCAATTGTACAGCTGCATCTGGTGGCAGGCTTTAAGTCAGAATCTGACAATTATTTTAGTCCGTGCATAGCCCACCTATTATTTTATTTACCACTTCCATCCATGCCTCTTTCCCACACTGCACACTTTTCTCAGTCACAGTTTTGGTAAGCCCACAAGCTAACCCTAGCCAAGATGAGTAAAAAACAAACGTTGCTAGAGAGCTTCTTTGAAAGGGGGGAACGACCCAATGATGAGACAACAGAAGACTCTAAGACTGCCAACAAAAGAAAGTTTTAACAGGAGGGCTGCTGATGTGTGTTGTGTACACTGATAAGCCTTTATTCTAAAATACTTTTCTACTTTGGTCTTTGTTTCTTTTGGAAGAAAACCATATTTAAGGATTGTGCACTTGCACAAGCTCAAGGATACCTTGAGAATCTCCTTTATATTGATTCTGTTTTGATGGAAACCATGACTACTGCACCTGGTAACCACTGAAGGACCAGATGAAGAAACCATCTACAGAACTAGCCAAAGCCTTAAATCATGTAAGACATAATGATGAACCATGCTGGGTGCATTTGACTTAATTTCTGTGAGAATCAAGGTGCTGGAATCTTCTTAAACATTTAAGGATAAGGACTTAGGTACATTTCTTTCTGCTGAATCTATTCGTTGTTTGATATATAATTGGGATTCTAGTAAATATTTTAGAGTGTCTTTAATATTTAGTGTGTTAGAGCATACATCATCACAATCATAGGCTCTTTCAATTATGAAGCTGAATAGTAATGCTAGATACTGTAGAAGTGCACTTTGCTCAGTGTAATCCTGCAGTCATTGCAATATTTCATCATCCATTGGACTGTTACAGGAGATTCTTTTCCGGAATAGATCAAGGTTGCCATCACCTACAATTCAACCTCTAGCAGTGAGCCCTTTGTGCTAGACTTTTATATTATTGAGCTTGTGCAAGTGCACAAGTCTGTTAACCAAGAATTCCAAGAACACAGGGGTATATGTATATGTATAGCTGATTCACTTTGTTATAAAGCAGAAACTAACACACCATTGTAAAACAATTACACTCCAATAAATATGTTTAAAAAAAACTTGTATTTGGGGTTTGTTAGGATTGCAGCAGGGGATGCATAGATTCAAGAAAGCACTTGAATTGTGTTCTGATGAACTACGAAATGGGGGGAGCTTAAAAATAGAGCAAGGTTACATGAATTATTTTTCGATAATTAGGATTGGCCTTGGCAAGAAGTAAGACTGCTTGCCAAGCAGGGTTTGGTTGGTGTTGGAAATCATTACAGAGTTGTGAAAGGGAGGAACTTTGAAACTACAAGGTTGGGCTACCAGCTGCTAGCAGGTATTGTTCTGAAAAGGACTGGTGGTGTCCTTGAATTTGATACAGTTCAGAAAGTTCAGGTTCTCAGTGATGCAGAAATGTGCCTGAAACCATATCCACAATGGCCACTTGACTCCATTTTGGAGGCCTGAACCATAGTTACTTCATTTTTATTTTCTAAACGATCATAAATATGTCATCAAGTCCATAAATATAGTATTCTTCCAAAAGAATTAAATTACATGGTTCTATCCAGAGGAACAAAGGTATCCTCATTTATTCCAATCATCTTCTACAACATAAAGTATTAGGATTTAAGTATTTACTCCATAGATGTCACGTATTAATATTGCATTTTTCATTTGAAACTCAAGATCACATAGCTAGCAAGTACGAAGGGCTTTGAATAAAACCCAGATACATAAGCAAAGACATAGTGGTGGATGAGAATGTAAGAATATTTGAGAGGAGGGTTCATAAAACAGTAATTGCATAATGTAACTAGTGGATTTTGTCCCAACATTTATATCAATTAGAAGTTGAATGTAGTTTAAAATTTTGTTCGCTTTATTTTTAACTAAATTGGCCATTCTTCTCACTTTCACCTACAGTTTTTTGGGAATAGGGTAAAATGAAGTCTATTTAAACATAATCCAAAAAAATTAGCTATAAAATATCTGTTGAAAGCATAATGCAATAAAATAGCACAAGCTTCTTTAAAAATAGAGTAAAATGATGTTCAAACTCACCAAAGTTTAAAAACAAAATATTAAACAAACATAGAAATTCAAAACATACCTTATTACACCAATGATCATGACATCGTAGGGCAATATACACTTTCTGTAATGCAATGACAGTACATTTGGTACAGTAATTTAAAGGGGAATATAAAGGTATGAATTAAATTCACAACGAACATATTCTTGACACATAATGTTAACTTTTGGTCACTGTAGTACACACACAAACAAAATTCCCACAAGTTGAGGATGATCAAAGCCAAAACGTGGATGCTGGGAAATCTGTAACAATATTAGAAATTTTAAAAATTGAATCCAAAATGGAATTTATGCACTTGACAAATGCAATGTTATTATGTAGATGCAAGATATTAAGTAAAAAAAAGAGCTAGTTACATAATGGTATGTATATCATAATTCCATTTCTGTTTTTCATTTCTATATAACTAGAAAAATTACAGGTCCACAAAATCATCTCAGAAATTATTTTGGTTGGAATTCAGAATGTGTAAATCATGAAGTGATGATATGTGCTTGCCCTGCAAGACAGTAATCCTGCCTGTGGGGTCAGGACATTATCCAGTAATCACCCATTCCTATTAATATTCATGTTAACTGGATATAGAGTACACTTTTACCTCTTAAATTAAACTCAAAGGGGTATGTCTGCAGAAAATTTTGGATTTTAGAATTGCTCAAAATAACTGTAGAATTGTACTCCAAATACTACCAGTAATAATGGCAAACAAGTTAATACAGATAAATCACTCTCGTCATGATTCAAGGGATATTTCATTTATTCTCCCCAAATTAAGTATTTTGAAATACTAACTGGAAATGTTGAGGAGTAAATGAAAAATTTATTAAATTCAAGAATGTCATTTATTTCCTGTGCTTTCTGATTTCCTTCCTCATGTATACAAAGGACAGGCAGAAACCCAAAGTATTCAAATAAAGGCCTATCAGTGTCTACAACACACATCAGCAGCCCTCCTGTTACAGCTATATGTTCCACAAGCTAGCCCTTACTGGAAAAATTCTTTTTGAGTCTGAAAAAGTAAACTATCACCCCGTGGTCCAACAGATTATAAAAATAATATGTTTGCAATCCCCTGTGTACAGGCCAGGGTTTCTGTAACATCTAAGTCACAGCACCCACGTCTACAGCGGTGGCACTTGGAATCCTGGCAGGGAAACGAGGGGGAGGGTGCGGTTGGGTTGCGGTGCCGGAAACTAGAAAAGCGAGGTGAGATTATAGGGGATAGCTCCCAGGGAAGATAGTACAGATTTTCAGACACCGCCGAGTTCAATCCTCTTGAACTTTGCCGCCCCTGAGAAATCGCAGTAGGAGAACTATTATAAGGAGAACTCTAGTTAACCTTAACCGAGCGTTTATACCGTGCTGGACATGGTTCTCAGTGCCCCATACCAGCCCCGGACACGGCGTATACTCTAGTTGAATTCCTCTTTTCTTCAGCGAGGTAAGGCGCCTGGCGCCTTGGAAAGTCCCTAAGAAACTCTGAGAAACTAGCGGTCAGCGGCCGAGAAACCTCGGGGTTGGAGGAAGGAACGGTGCAGCCGCCTACCGGACACCCACTGGGTGCAAATTCGCGTTGTGTCAGGAAAACGGCGGCCCGTTTCGCTCCTAGCGAAAAGGCCAACGGAGCGCCAGACGGGCGCGAAACACGGTGCCGCGACGCTGAACCAGCTGGCCACGAACGGAGCGGTGCTAGGACCGAGAAGACGACGGCACATAGGACCCAGGCCCACGCTAGGGAGAAGAGTTCCCTTTGGCGCCGGGAGGGTGAAGGCCAAAGTGAAAGCAGCCGCTCGGCGCTGCTGGCGAAAGTGCGGCTGAGAAAACGCGGACTGGGCGGCAGGAGACGGGCCGCGCGCAGCATTCGCGGCGCGCGGAACGGAGCGGTAGCGCGGCCGAGACCCAGCGGCGCTCCTCCGCTCCCGGGCGCAGGCGGCCCAGGGAGCTGCCGCTGAGCGCAGACACACTCAGGAACTCGGTAGAAAGCTACACGTAAATTAAAATACTACAAATGCATAAGAAATCCTAAAATGAAGATACAAGTGAAAACAAAACAACAGAGCAAAACACACCAGAAAAGAATTTTTACAAGCCAACCGTTCAGAGAAAGTAGCCCTACAAGAAACACACAGCAAAACACCGTTGAAAGGGGCAGTCCTAGGATTAGATGATCGCTGTCACTCTCGCTAAATCGGTGTTTGCCACGCTCCAAAGCGCATTCCCGGGCACACTCCGACTAGCAGGCGAGTGAAATGGGCAGCATAGCTAATGCGGAACTCGCTATTTGAAACCGGCTCAAAGCAAGTGCGTTGCTGCCAGCCACCCGCTGCGAGGGATGGGGGAGGCCGCGCGGCTGCGACCCTGAGAAAGCTCCGGCTGCACTCTAGTGGAAACTATTTCTGAGAAAACGCCGGCCCAGTGCACTTGCCGGGGCCGCGACCGACCAAACACTGACACAGAGCGCCTAAGGGTGCCGGGACCCAGCAAGGCAGGCACAGCGCAGATAGCGGCGTTATGGCCAAAGTCAAATGCCCGTTTTGGCGCTTTCGAGGGTGCTGCCACCTAGAAACTACGGACACTGAGAACTGAGCCGTGCTCACACCGGGAAAGATGGGAGTTGCAGGTGATAAGATGATATGAATGAAGTGGGGTGAAATGAAATAAAATAGAAACCAGGTTTGAAAACGCCCCTAGCAAACAAAACCGAATAAGCCACGTAAACAAAACTAAATCGAGTTTATTTCAAAACATAAGGTAAATTTAACTCAAGCAATTTCTTGTAAATGCCTTTGAAAATCATTTAAAAACAAAAACAAAAAACCCTTGTCTTCCTGAAACTGAATAAGATAATCACTTTAACCAATCAATCCCCTGCCCTCTGGAAACCCATTGTATTTAATAACCAATCATTGTAAAGGTCAAACAACTTCCTCTTGTTTATTTTATAAGCTTCCCGGAGATGTCAAGCCTTCGAGCTTCATACGAGTTTTCAGTTTGAAATCTTCATTTTTGCGAACAGTTTGTTTCTTCCTCAATATCCAGTAAAACTCTGAGTTTTCTTTTAACAATTATTGTCGTTAAAAGTACGATGGAAAGACGACCCCTTAAGAATCCGGAAGCTGGTGAGTAACTGGTGGTGGAACCTCTTGTGCTCACTGATTTGTGACTGATCTGGGAACCGAGCTCTACTCCCTTTGTGTTGAGCGCTCCAATTCTGTTGAGGGACCTTTGTGGAAGCTTCTTGGTAAGTCACCCTGCTCTGTTTAAAAGAGGGAAAACTCGTGGTTCCATGTTTTTTAAACCGCTGTTGAAAAACGGGCAGAGTTAAGTTGCCTTAGGGAATCTAAAGGCAAAGATGGGTTCTACTTGGTCCAAAACGGGAAATACAATCTTGTGCCTTTTGGGAAAATGGGTGAACTATCGGATGATTAAATTTAAACATAAAACTCTCTCTCTCTCTCTCCCTTCCTGCACCCCTTTTGGCCTCCTTCCCTCCCTAATGTGCATCTGTATCACACATCAACCAGACCTCCTCAAAGATGGGAATGCCTGCTCCACAGCAAAGATTTTTTTTTTTCTTTTTCTGACGCTAGCAATGCAACTTCTTCAAGATTATCATTCTTTCACAACTCTATAGGGGGTCATAGTGACATACCGCTTGCTTTGTGTTTACCTAGACAATGTATTTTTGGTGAACCTTATGTAAAATGTCAGCGTGTCATTTTGTTGTAGGATCCTTTGTCTCGAAAATGTATATGGCTGTGCCTTCTACTAACAGGAGGAACAGTTCTCAGAGCTTCTCAGCGTCTGTCTCCTGCGTTATAATCCCCAGTTTGACTTGAATCAGAATTTTCTTTTGCTTCTTATCTTGCTTGTTAATTGAATTTCCGTCAACATTTGCTTGGCATAGTTGGCAGGATATCAGAGACAGCCACCAGTGGAAACCTGGAGTCTACCCCGAACCGGTGCTTGGTACCAGCCCCGGCCCTTTGAGCCCCACAGGCTTCTAGGTATTCCTCAGGTGCTTCGGTGAGTTCTCCTGATGTCCGGACATCACTGCTTTAAATGACATCTTAAATTTTACTCAAGCTATTTTTCTTGGGACTTGGAGTCCCAGGGATGTACTAACATTTCCTAGGCAAGGACCTAGGGGGAATTTTAGAGTGAACTGGCTTGGCTGGCTTTTTAAGTTTTTGGCTTAAGTTGGAAAGATTGTGTATATGTGGTGTATGTGTGTATATGGTGTATACGTTGTATATATGTTTGCTAGTGAAATGAGAGACTTAGCCTGCAGCTCAAAGGAAAAGGGACCGTTGCTCCTGCGGCCACAGGGCATTCTCAGGCAACTGAGAACCTAGCGGAAGTGTCTGAGGGTCAATCCTCATGACTAGCAGTGGTCCCACAGGGGATCCCACTACAACCATTAAGTAAATTCTGCTCATGGGGATGCACAATAATTATGGCTGATCACCCAGTGCTCCAAGCACTCACGGCAGTTTTAGACTGTCAGAGGGAGAAACCGAGACACATGGAAAAGTGGAACCAACCCCGGGGGAACTCCTTGGGGAGCTAGACTCAGAAGCAGCACACGTGGGATTCATCACACGGCCCTGAGAAATTTGTTCAGATCATATCTAAATTAGACTACCAAATTAGTAATGGGAAAACATGCTACAGCTCCCTGATGGACAGCCAGCCACTGGAACTCCAGCTGGCTTCATAGCCAACACTTGCAAGTATTATCTTAACTCTTAAACGGCCAGGATAGAGCTCTTTTGACATTCCAAAACTGTTTTTTCATAAGCAGAGAAAGCCAGCTTGATAAAACATGTTTCCAAAATTCTGACTCAGAGAATAAAAGTATTCCTAGGGGAAAGCTTGTATTTATAATACTTATCATGCCCTTGAAATTTAAACACAGTGCTCATCGCCTGAGACTACAGCTTTGGCTAAATTAGAACTTAAAACTGAGAGAATAAAACGGAAAAGAAACCATTTTATACTCAAGCAGGGGGCTTCCCTGGTGGCGCAGTGGTTGAGAATCTGCCTGCCAATGCAGGGGACACGGGTTCGAGCCCTGGTCTGGGAAGATCCCACATGCCTGGAGGAACTAGACGCGTGAGCCATAACTACTGGGCCTGCGCGTCTGGAGCCTGTGCTCCGCAACAAGAGAGGCCGCAACAGTGAGAGGCCCGCGCACCGCGATGAAGAGTGGCCCCCGCTCACCGCAACTAGAGAAAGCCCTCGCACAGAAACGAAGACCCAACACAGCCAAAAATAAATAAGTAAATAAATAAAAATTTAAACTCAAGCAGGAAAACTATGAGATCTCTGTGTCTTTCTGGATATTCATATGTCTGTGTGTATGTTATAAATATAATATGTGTCTACCTCCGGATGGTGTTATCGAAATTAATTTGTTAAAGAGCTCTGTTGACTTAAAAATAAGCACTTACGAATCAAATATTTCTAAATATAACATAAACTAGCCCAAAATTTTTAAAGAATCACATGATCTAGTATTAATTTTTTTATTTATTTTTTATTTATTTATTTTTTTTGCGGTACGCGGGCCTCTCACTGCCGTGGCCGCTCCCGCTGCGGAGCACAGGCTCCGGACGCGCAGGCTCAGTGGCCATGGCTCACGGGCCCAGCCGCTCCGCAGCATGTGGGATCCTCCCAGA
>NC_041221.1:52232991-52240536 GCF_002837175.3 Physeter macrocephalus
GGGATCCTCCCGGACCGGGGCACGAACCCGTGTCCCCTGCATCGGCAGGCGGACCCCCAACCATTGCGCCACCAGGGAAGCCCTAGGATTAATTTTTAATGAATAAAAATAAGATTAAGTTGATGGTTTAATTGACATAGACATATCCTTACAGTCATCAACATTAAGTACTTTTGTTGTACTATACAATATACTATACTAAACCTAGGTTTACTGAAAATCAGTAAGCTCATGTTATCTCTGTTATAAAATTGGTCAACAATAAAATTAACTTGTTATGATGTTTTCATAAGTAATGAAATAGAGATAAATAAAAGTTTTTGGGTGCGCTCTTTAGAAATAATTATGTTTTATATCTGCCTAAAAGCAGTTTCTCCAGGTATTTGGTAACTTGAAGCTTTAGAGTTCTGCTAAATTAAGTGAAATGATGGAAATTCATTGAATGTCTAGATCTTTTTTTTTTTTTGGCCTCGCTTCCCGGCTTGTGGGATCTTGGTTTCCCCACCAGGGATCCAACCCGGGTCCATGGCAGTGAAAGCCAGAGTCTTAACCACTGGACCGCCAGGGAATTCCCTCTAGATCATTTTTTTAATAAGATAAAATACTGAACATTAATTGCTAAAGGAATTTGTTTACCTACTTTTAACCTCTTATTACCGAGACACAGAATATGTTCCAGACTATTAATAAATATCTTTTCTGCTTTATTGGAAGATTGTGTTATGAAGTGGCGTGTTTGTGGAAATTAATTTAAATCTAAAAAAAAAAGAACCCTGGGTAACCCGAAAGTGGCGGCGGCGGGCGTGAGGGGGGTTGGGGGCGGCGCGCTGGCGCCGGCGTGTCAGCCGCAGCCGTGGCCCGCGGCTTTCTGTGCTGCGCGCGGGCCCCGGCCGCCTGCGCCTCGCCCGGCCACCCGGGCCGCAGCTGACCCGCCGCGGCTCGAAGCGCCACGCCAGCCAGGCCAGCCCCGCCTCGCCCTTCCTGCGCCTCTCCTTCCGCTCCTCCTCCTCCTCCTCCTGCCGCAGGGCCGACGGGCTGCAGCCGCCTTGCTTGGCCGCTCGAGGCCGCCCCGATGCCCGAACCAGGCGTCAGGATGAACGGCTTCTCGCCGGGAGAGCTGTGCTGGCTCTTCCGCTGCCCGCCCTGCCCGAGCCGCATCGCCACCAAGCTGGCCTTCCTGCGGCCCGAGCCCACCTACACGGTGCTGTTGCCCGAGCAGCGCGGCCCCCAGCCGGCGCAGCAGCCTAGCCAGCGCAGCAGCAGACCGAGGAGGGCACGGGGCACGGCGCTTGCAGCCTGCACCTGAGCTAGCGCGCCGACTGGCAGTACTCGCGGCGCGAGCTGGACGCCGTCGAGGTCTTCTCGCGCACTGTCCGGGACAACCGGCTCGGCTGCATGTTCGTGCGCTGCGCGCCCTCCAACTGCTACACGCAGCTCTTCTCCCGCGGCAGTGCCGTGGACCTGGGCCAGGCGTGTAGCTCCTTTTGATACATCGGCCTCCGCTCGCGCATCAACTGCAACATTTTCTCCTACGACTACTCCGGCCACGGCGCCTCAGCTCGGGCAAGCCCTCTGAGAAGAACCTCTACGCTCATATCGACGCCGCGTGGCAGGCGCTGCGCACTTGGTATGGCGTAAGTGCCGAAAACATCAACCTGTATGGTCAGAGCACTGGGACCGTCCCCACTGTACACCTGGCCTCCGGATATGAGTGTGCAGCCGTAATTCTCTGTTCGCCTCTGATGCCTGGATTGCGTGTGGCTTTTCCCAATATCAGGAAAACATAGTGCTTTGATGCTTTCCCCAGCATTGACGAGATATCTAGTCACCTCTCCCGTGTTGGTCATTCACGGTACAAAGCACGAGGTCATCGATTTCTCCCATGGCCTGGCCATGTATGAACGCTGTTCCCGGGCTGTGGAGCCCCTCTGGGTCAAAGACATAATGACATAGAGCTTTATGCACAATACCTAGAAAGACTAAAACAGTTCATATCTCACGAACTTCCTAATTCCTCAAGATGACTTGATTTTATCTCATCTACAAGAGTCCTCTGTTTTTCACATCCTTTAACTGGATAGCTGTCATGGCGTGATAATCACGAGGAAGTGCCCAGCTTTTCAGGCGTCCTAATCAATCAAAGAGCTGAGGACATCTTGGTCTTTTGTATCTAGAGGTTCTACCAACTCACACATGCCAAAATGAACAATTGTGATTTCCAGCTTCATTGCTTTGCAGAATGGGAATGAGAGCTGAGTTGGGGGACCGTTTTCTCGTACTGTAAAAAGGATTCTTACACCCCTTTCTCTACCTAACTCATCACAGTAGGATTCATTTATGCAGGACTCAACCTCTCTCCATCCACGTTCTCAGTATTTGACCTGCAGCTCTCTTTCAGCCACTGGATTCAGGGGTCCAATCCACTTGTGAAACTGTGATAGTGTAACTGGAAACCATTGTGATGAAAATTCCTTCATTAATTTTTGGTAACATGCCAATCTTTCCCCCAAACAAACCAATTAAAGGGTAATTTACTGGAACTGTTGTGAACAGCTTCATCAACTGGAACCATATAAATATAATATTTTTAATTATTATAAATTATATTCTTAAGAATATTCTGGAATATTCTTAAAAGGAAACTGGGTTTTTTTAAAAAATAAATTTATTTATTTATTTTTGGCCGCGTTGGGTCTTCGTTGCTGCACACAGGCTTTCTCTAGTTGTGGAGAGCGGGGGTACTCTTTGTTGCGGTGCGTGGGCTTCTCATTGTGGTGGCTTCTCTTGTTGCAGAGCACAGGCTCTAGGCGTGCAGGCTTCAGTAGTTGCGGCACACGGGCTCAGTAGTTGTGGCTCGTGGGCTCTAAAGCGCAAGCTCAGTAGTTGTGGCACACGGGGTTTAGTTAGAGCGCAAGCTTAGTAGTTGTGGCACACAGGCTTAGTTGCTCCGCAGCATGTGGGATCTTCCCAGACCAGGGCTCAAACCCGTGTCCCCTGCATTGGCAGGAAGATTCTTAACCACTGTGCCACCAGGGAAGCCCTGGGGTTTTTTTTTTAAGAGTAAACTTATTACTAGTCCACAGAGTTTTAATATTTCGTTCGTCTGGTTGGTCTAACAAAGAACCTAGCCGACTGTCCTTCTGTAAAGTCCTCCTTGTAGGCCTTTTTAAAGTACTGTACATATCTGCAATTACATTGTGCATAGATTCTTAATGGGTAGTTTTCTTTTGTCAGTCTACAACAACAAACTGCAAATTCCTTGTTTGTAATGTAAATGATTGCCTACATTTTGTTAATATGTTTATTTTTTTAATTTATTTTTTGGCTGCATTGGGTCTTCATTGCTGCGTGTGGGCTTTCTCCAGTTGCAGAGAGCGGGGGCTATTCTTTGTTGCGGTGCGTGGGCTTCTCATAGTGATGGCTTCTCTTGTTGCAGAGCATGGGCTCTAAGTGCACAGGCTTCAGTAGTTGGGGCATGTGGGCTCAGTAGTTGTGGCTCACGGGCTCTAGAGCACAGGATCAGCAGCTGTGGTGCACGGGCTTAGCTGCTCCACGGCATGTGGGATCTTCCTGGACCAGGGCTCGAACCTGCGTCTGCTGCATTGGCAGGCGGATTCTTAACCACTGCGCCACCAGGGAAGTCCCTGTTAATATGTTTTTATTCCTTTGTTTTCTATTAAAAATTTATAACACTTCCAAGACAAAAAATTACAAGTTTATGCTTTGAAAAATTTATGTAATTAAAATTTCACTAAACTAATCTTTCTAGTTTAGGAGTTATTTGGGTTTTCACACTGGAGTTGCTCCAGTTAGCATCAGAAGTGTAAGATGCTTAAAACTGCTACACTGCTTGATTGGTTGGGGGTTTGGGTTTGAGGGTTCTTTGGTTTTATTAAAAAAATTTTTTTTCCAAATTTAAAAGCCTTAAATGTACTGTAAGCCTCAGATCGTTGTACAGGTGAATTGCGGTTGGTTGCCAGTTTGTGTACTGTTGCTTGGATGCAGCACAGCGGTTGGTGATGGAATAAAGGATGCATGGATCAGAAAAAAAATTTTAATAAAAGAAATTTTAAAAAATTTAAAAAGGAACCCTGAAAAAAAGAGTTTTATGCATGGTCAGGACGGACTAAGAATAGACTGAATTTAATCAAGTGAATGAATTTTGATAGTAAAGTTGTACAAAACTAGAACTTGTTTTTTACTCTGTTAAGAGAAAAAAGTTTTCTTGAAATATTGATCTCTTTTGATAAATAGCTTGTAAAGTTTCTTTGCTAACTCTTAAGCAATCTGTTGTAACTTCTGTATTTGCCTTTGAAATCTTTTATTGTCACTTTGGTTAAATGACTATTGTTTCACAGTGACTATGATCCTACTTAGCCAAACGTTTACAACCTTTTGGTATCTTTCACAAACTTCCTCAAATCAAATTCTAAATGTTCTTTTGACCTCTAGTTAACTTCGGAATGTTTCAGAGCGTCCCTGAACACCTCAAAGAGAGATATTAAACTAATTAGCCTTACTTGGTATGTTAAATTACAT
Organism: Physeter macrocephalus; assembly: GCF_002837175.3. NCBI lineage: Eukaryota > Metazoa > Chordata > Mammalia > Artiodactyla > Physeteridae > Physeter > Physeter macrocephalus. The sequence goes on from NC_041221.1 coordinate 52,237,531, forward strand.
GGGAAATATTGTCAAATAAGTAATGATAAACCTTCTAGAACCTTCTAACGTTCTAGAACCTTGAAATGTTGTGGTATGTTCTCAGTCATATTTCTAGTTATTATTTTAAAGTGTTGTATGTCACAGAAATAGCCAAATTGCCTTGACAACTGCATTGTAATCAGGTCTTTAACCACGTTTTTTAAGTCTTTTGTCACTTATAGAGTTGTCTTACTCTGATGCTTTTACAAAAATGTTTGTAGATGACTTGCTTTTTTTTTTTTTTTGCGGTACGCGGGCCTCTCACTGTTGTGGCCTCTCCCTTTGCGGACCACAGGCCCCGGACGCCCAGGCTCAGCGGCCATGGCCCACGGGCCCAGCCGCTCCGCGGCATGTGGGATCTTCCCGGACCGGGGCACGAACCCGTGTGCTCTGCATCGGCAGGCGGACTCTCAACCACTGCGCCACCAGGGAAGCCCCGATGACTTGCTTTTATGCTCTAAAACTAAATTTGATTCCGTAGCAAAAGGACTTCCACCTTGTATGAGGGCTATTTCACTCCTACATAAGACTATTGAAGAAATAGCAATGGGGGTATTCTTTATTTATGTTCCACACTCAGTTGAGTCCTTCTAAGCTCTCACCACACTCAGCACTTCCGTAAACTGACTAGTTTCTTATGAAGTATTGTTGCTTTCTGTAATAACCTTAAGCCTGCAACTTTGCTTCCAGAACTACAGGAAGAAGACAATCACGACTGCATTTTATTAACAGATTATCTTCTTGTTCCCAGGAATGACTGACAAGAAGCTCCTATTGATAAGGCTAATCTAATATGATTTACAGATGGGTTCTACTTAAAGGATAAGCAGGGGCATTATAGAGTTGGATATGCAATAACATTTACAGTGAACATAAGTGAAAGCTCTTATTTACCAGAAAAAGTCAGCACAACAAGCTGAATTAATTGCCCTAACCTTAGCTTTTCAACTTGCTAAAGACCAGCTAGCAAATATTTATATTATACTGACAGTTGCAATGCCTTCTGGAGTGGCACACAACTTTGGAATGCTACGGGAACAATGAGGTTTTTAACCTCTTCAGGACAACCTAAAAAACGAAAAACAGATTGCAATTATTAACTGCTATACAACTGCCAAAAAAACAGTTAGCAATTATTGACACCAGGACATTCCAAATCCGACACTATGGAAGCTAAAGGAAATCAGCTCACTGATGCTGCAGCCAAACAGGCAGCTTTAAATACTCACTCCATAAAGCCTTGAAATTTTCTGTCCACTGCACTCTGTTAACCCTGCTAATCCAGTAAAAGATGTCATCTATAAGCTCAAGAAATTGCTACTAAAGAAGACAACCAGATACGGTAACAAAAAGGGGGAATTTTGACCCCACCACACAAATATGGTTTGGACCTAATTTTTTTTAAAAAGCTGTAAGGGTCTGTTGGAGCACGATTGTCTATCAGCCCTTGCCAAGCATTCTACTAGCATAACTCCTAAAAAGGAGAGAAAGAACTGGGCTAATAAGACTGAGGGACATGATGGATCCAGAGCAAGTAAGCAAAGACCCTGTTATTGGGGGAACAAATATTTGATCACCTAATACTATCTAAAGATTAATGATCAAAAGGGGAAAGTGAAAAAGGAAATTATATTTTAAGACAGGTAAAGAAAACTTAAGCATAAAATTCTCTCTTCTCTCTTCATTTGAGCCTCCTCCCTCCCTAATTCATCTGCATCACATATTAACCAGACCTCCTCAAAGATGGGAATGCCTGCTCCACAGCAAAGATCAATTTGTTCCTTTCTTCCGATGCTAGCAATGTGACTTCTTAACGATTAGCATTCTTTCCAACTCGGTAGGTGGTCATTGTGACTTACTGCTCAATTCATTTGTGTTTACCTAGACTGTGTATCTTTGGTAAACTTTATGTAAAATGTCAGTATGTCATTTTGATGAAGGATCCTTGGTTTCAAAAATGTAAATGACTGTGTCTTTGCTAACAGTAGGACCAGTTATCAGAGCTTCAGACAGCCTGTCTCCCACGTTATGATCCTCAGTTTGACTCAAATAAAATTGCCTTTTTTCTTCTTGATTGTTAACTGAATTTTCATCAACAATTGTAATTACTGTGGCCACTTCGGGGAACTTTTACATGAGACCACTTTCAGGGTTCCCAGAAAAACAGAGAGAATCCCAGAAACTCTGGAGGCAACAGAATTCATTCTTTCATTTGTATGCAGAAGCTACTAAAAGACAAAATGATTCCATAAATAGCTTCACTAAAAGAATCTTTATAGTGGAAAAAAAAAAAAACATTAGTAGAGGGGCTTCCCTGGTGGCGCAGTGGTTGAGAGTCCGCCTGCCGATGCAGGGGACACGGGTTCGTGCCCCGGTCCGGGAAAATGCCATGGCCGCTGAGCCTGCGCGTCCGGAGCCTGTGCTCCGCAACGGGAGAAGCCACAACAGTGAGAGGCCCGCGTACCGAAAAAAAAAAAAAAAAAAGAAAAAAATGAGAGAGAGGGGCTTAGCAAAATGCATTTCCATTATTTTTACCTTGCTTATTTTTTTGTACATTTTTTTTCTTCCCAACTCCCTCCATCTAATCTTTTGAGTTTTATATTATTGCACCTGACACATAGTTAAAAATTTAAAATCTACAATATCTACAAATCTACAGTCTGTGTATGTCTGTGTAAATCTGTTACTGTGTATCTAAAGGTTTAGGTATATGTAAGTATGTATGTTATGTATGTGTGATATGTTTAAAGATCTCTAATTGGCAAAAGAAAAATAAGTAATTATATAAATTATGTCATAAAAACATAGAACACTCTATGACATAAATCACAGCAAGATCCTTTTTGACCCACCTCCTAGAGAAATGGAAATAACAAGAAAAATAAACAAATGGGACCTAATGAAACTTAAAAGCTTTTGCACAGCAAAAGATACCATAAACAAGACCAAAAGACAACCCTCAGAATGGGAGAAAATATTTGCAAA
>NC_041221.1:52241150-52253043 GCF_002837175.3 Physeter macrocephalus
ATGTATATGTATAACTGATTCACTTTGTTGTAAAGCAGAAACTAACACACCATTGTAAAGCAATTATACTCCAATAAAGATGTTTTTAAAAATTATGTCATAAACTCTCAGAATTATAGAAACTAACCCAAAAGGTTTTTCAAGTTCATATGTCCTGGAATAATCTTTGGTAAAAATAGGCTACTTTAAGTTTTTAAGTTTCAATAAAATGCCCATGTCTTCAGAATTGTAAAGATTACTATAAAGCAAACATAAAACTTTATCTACATGAGCTTACTGGTCAAATAAGCTCATGCTATCTCTACCAAAATTTGTCAGCAAGAAAAACAACCTAAGATGACAGTTAAATGTCTAATATCAAATCCAAATATATACATAATACACAGCAATGTAAGGAGCTATAAGTAACATAAATGTTTATACAAAGTTAAATGATGGATGTTCCTTGAATATCTAAATCATTTCCAAATAAGCTAATATACTGAAAATTAATTACTAAATTAATTACTTAAAGGTGTACATAAAACAATACAAAATTTTAAAACTTCAGTACCTTTAATGAAGAATGGTAAATGAATGTACAATACACCAGACTTCAAAATAACCAAAGCCAACCAAACCATTTAGGCCGCCTAAGCAAAATTAAATCTACGTTATCTCATAAACATAAGCAACACTTTAATTTATGTTATTTCTTGAAAATGCCTCTGATAGGAATAAAAGAATGTCATTCTTCTTAAATGGAACAAGGTAATCACTTATAATCAAACCGTGCAGTCTGGACACCCCCAAAGTAATTACCAAAATTTCAAAGGTTAAAAAGAGGTCCTTATTTTCACCGTAATCACATCTAGGCAAACGCAAGTTCTGTGAGAGAAAACCCTCGGGCTCAGAACAACCGCGGAAAGTGCCAACGGGAACAGGGGCTCCGTGCCACCCCCAAGGGATACGACTATGAGATAGGCGTGCGAGGGCGGGGCTGCGGCGGTGCTAGGACCCGGTGCTAGTTAGCTCCTGGCCGAATTTAGGGGTTCTGCAGCGGAGAGCTTCGCCACGCCCCGCACTCCGATGGAACTGGAGGGTGAGAAACCGGCGGTTTCGGTGCCGCTTACCGCTTTTGCCAAGGAAAACACCCGGGGCTGCTCAAGTAGCTGTGCTGCCGGCAAGAAACAGTCAACCCTCCTGCGGCCCAGAAACACGACCGGGTTTGGCGCGCTCCTTCGGAAACACTTCCGGATGGACGGGGAAGCCGTCCTCCCGGTGCACCAATCAGAGACTCGACCAAGAAAACAGCGTCCCTGGACGCTTAAAAGTACCGGGAAGGAGCGAGCGCCCGCAGGAAGCGACTACCGCTGTTGCCAGCCGGCGAGCAATCTTCGGCTCCGCAACACGGCCGGTACTGTCACGGGCAAACGACCAGCTGGGCGAAATAGCGGATATATCAGTATTTTTTTTCCCTGCGCTCGCTGTCCAACAAGCAAGTTGCAAGTGCTAAGCGACCAGAACTGCAACGAGAAACTCAAGGGGAAAGAGAAGCAAACATTGACAACGAACTCGGAAGTTAGGTCTTACTGCATTTTTATTCCATGTAAGAGGGCAGGTTTTGTAACCCAGAATCTTTTCACGGGGCAAGTGCCCAAAACTCCGGCTGCAATCTCAGGATTCCTAGGCGCCCAAGATGGACCTGCAGCAGCCGCAGCTCAAGGTGCGTAGGGTGCGACCAAACCGCTCCAAGCAGCCCGAGAGGAGCCGCTCGTGGCTCCACCAAGCGGGGACCGGAGGAGGGCGGCTCTCAGAAGGGGACCCGCTGTCAAGAGTCTCGATGTCCTGCTGTCTGTCGCCGCCGGGTCTGGCCGGCTTGGACAAGGGAAGCTGCTGGAGCACGGGGCCGTCGAGTTCCTCGGCCGGGTCCCTCTCTCCTGCGGGGGTCAGCTGGGCTGGGCTTTGTTCCAAGGTGCTCGGGGCTCTGGGACCGAGTCTTGTCTTGGCTCCCGTCTGAGCCTAATTCAGCTCCAGCAGAGGAGAGTGCTGCATACAAAGTAGCTGCATGTGACGGAAAAATGCCAGAATTTCCCATTTGGACTCAGAGCTATGAGACAGTGCTCACGGAGGCAGGGGTCCTGGAATTCTATTCTTCTCTGTTCGTAGCTGGGCATGGGAACCCCAGTGCTTCCCCCTCCCACTCAGACCATGCCTTCCAAACCCTGGTGCTACGGCCACCAGCCTGTCCAGAGCTGAGGACCCCATACTGTAATGATAATCTCTGGGATGTATTTTCAAAATAATGCATCCATTCTATTTCTAAGGACTGCATAATTTTGGATTGTGCGGATGCATCATGATTTATTTTTCTCAGTCCTTTACTGAAAAACACGTTTGTTTTTAAATATAATTTCTTGCTTATACTAGAAACGAAATTTCCAGTCAAAAGAGTATTGATGTTGAAATGTTTAATGCATGTTGCCATATTACAGTTCTAAAGATCCTATCAAATTCATTCCTACCAGTAGTGTTTGGGAGTTACTAGTTCACCAACATTGGTTATAATGAAAAGTTTCACATATTAGCATATATTAGCCTAAATTATATCTCATTGTTTTAATTTGCATTTTTTAAAAATTTAATGAGCCCAGTCTTATCTCTCTTATTTGTTTGAAAGAGCTTTTTCTATTTATGGAATTTAACCTTTTGTAAAAAATTAAAAGTATTCCCCCACTTCTTCTTCGTCTTTTAACTTTTATTAGGGTTTTTTTTTTAAGGGGAGAGAGAGCAAAGATTAACATTTGTGATCATCTTTTTCTTTTTACGCTCTGAATTTACATTCAGTTTTGTTTGGACAACTGGGAACAGAAGCCCAGGGCAAGGACAGCAAGTGGTAAAATGCTAAAAGAATAAGAAAACCATATCATTAACTTTGAACTCCTGAGGTAGGAGCTGTGCAAAGTACTTCACATCCTCAGTGGGAAACTATGGCTCAGAGAGTTGCCTCATCTATCTTTACAAAGTTGCAAGAAAGTAAGATATGAGGAAATAGAATAAAACATCCTTAAATGACTACAGTGTCGCCTGCCAAACACACAGTTGCCAAATTCCCCCTCCATTCACATTTTTTTTCCCTTGACCCATAATGTTTTCAGAGTAAAAATGTTACAAAAGGGACTTCCCTGGTGGCGCAGTGGTTAAGAATCTGCCTGCCAATGCAGGGGACACGGGTTCGATCCCTGGTCTGGGAAGATCCCACATGCCGCGGAGCAACTAAGCCCATGTGCCACAACTACTGAGCCCATGTGCCACAACTACTGAAGCCCATGGGCCTAGAGCCCGTGCTCCGCAACAAGAGAAGCCACCACAATGCGAGGCCCCAGCACCGCAACAAAGAGTAGCCCCTGCTTGCCGCAACTAGAGAAAGCCCGCACGCAGCAATGAAGACCCAAAGCAGCCAAAAATAAAATAAATTTTAAAAACTGTTACAGAATACTTAGAGGTTTTCCTTTTTTTTTCCCCAAGTGGCCATTAGAAACATGATATTGAGCAACAGAGTAATCCTAATCTTTTGTTAAAGACACATTTTCCAAAATGGTGCATACATTTACATTTATTACTTGTTTACAATAATGCATTAAACTGACAAATCTACCACTCAAAAAAAAATTAGGAATTGACACAGTCTAAATTTCAACAGTTACCACATCAGAGACACATGATATTCGGTTCCTATTGTTCAATTTCTTTCATCACAACCTGTGGATGAAAAATGTTGCCTACCCTATCAGCAAACAAAGGATGCTGCAGCCGTCAAGCCATCAGGCACTACAGCCAACCCAGACGGTGAGTCCTGAGGGAACTCAAGATGGGAAAGAACAGGATACTGGCCTTAGATAGCTAAGGTGCATATCAAAGAAATGTTTTCCATGAGCCCAGACTCTTGCATCTTCCATACATAGAAAAGTGCTAAATTCACTAACTTGAAAAATCTATTTTCTAAAAATTAACAGTAATCTTGTGATGTTCCGACTACCTGGTTTTCGTTGCAAAACTCATATATCCCGGCTCTTTCCTTCTCTGGAGCAGTCCCTCAGAGCTATTTGAGAGGCTGCCTCTCCAGCTTGAAGTCCTCAGAAAGTCCACTGAATAAAACATAATTCTCAACTTTTATGTTGTGCATTTGTTTCAGTCTACAAGCTCTATTTACATGCTATTTTTTTCTTACCTTCTCCCTGTTCTATACTATTTCCTCTCAACCCTTCTCATTCATATTCTCAAACCTTCCTGTACTCTGATCTTAAATTTAAAACTTTTTTCCTGGAATTTTCTTTTGTTTGTGCTAGCTTGTTCTTGTTCCTAGGATTCCAAAGTTTAGCAGCCTTCTGGTTTCTCTTTGTCTGCTGTTTCTATCTATTCCACAAGCGTATTCTGTTGAGCCCTCCCATCCCGTGTGAGTAAAACCAGAGGCATTCTCCAATGAATGGTCTCAGCGGAAGTCTCAGGGCTCCTAGGAGCTCAGACAGCGGAGGCACAGGCTTTGCTTCCAGCAGCACTGGGACGGGTGATGGTGGCTCCTTGGGGGCAGGAGCTGAGCTATGAGGCTTGGAAGGGTCCATACCAGGAGAGATCTCAGGCTCCAGTGCTCAGCCCCCGGAGCCGGGCGATCCCGCCAGGAGAGGTTCTGAGATCCGTCATCAACGGGTCTCCGCGGCGTCCGCCTCCCCTGGGATCGCCTCTTATGGATCCTTACGGGTCGCAGGGGTCGGCCCCAGGCTGCCTCTGCGCCGCGCCACTGGATGCGCTGCGATCTGGGTCTGTGTCGCCGACAGTTGCAATGCACAAGCCCAGAGACCGGAAAACAATTCTCACTGGAGGTCCCAAGAGAGCTGGCTCACCGTGGGATAGGATCAGAAGCCGAAACCCCAATTCTCCTGGTTCCCACATCCCAGACCATCCTCTAGGCGTCCCCTCCACGGCCATTCCCCTGGGCAGGGACCTGCGCTTCAGTCTCTACTCCAGCACTGCTAGCATGGTGCTCTGTGTCCGCTGGTCTGAGAGCTACGTGCTGGAATAGAGCTTCCCGGTGGTGTGCAGCGGGCCTGGGGTTGCGCAAAAGAGTCGCCAGCCCCAAAGACGCCCCCAGCCTAAAGATCGACAGATTCTGGACCCCGCCCGAGCCACCTCTCTTGGGATCTCCTGGATTTAAACTGCAAACTGCTTTCCAGTCTCTGCGAGCCTCTGCGTTAGGGTTCAGAAACCAGACCATCTCCAGGCGGGGCGCAGAGCCGCCAGCCCAGGACGGGATGCCCGCGACCCACCAGGAGCCAGAGGAGCCCCCGGGATAGGTGGCCACCGATGACGAGGAGCTCCGCAGCCACAGCCAGGCAGCCTCCCCAGCAGGTGACGCTGCTTCCTAGGATGAACGAGTGGAGCCCTAGCACCCTGACGGCGGGGACCCCTGGGAGCATCGCCCGGCTCCTGCCCCGGGAGCCACCACCGCACGTCCCAATGCTGGTGGCAGCGGATCCGACGAGCTGAGACCTGTAAGAATACGGGCTGCCTCCATCTTCGGCGCCTAGGAGCGTGAGATTTCCGCTCAAACCCTTCACTGGGTGATCCTCCGCTACGGATATTGCAGCAACATCCCTCCGTTTGCTCACACGATGGGCGACATTGTGTCTTCAAAAAATGTGTACCCGTTTTTTCCACTCTTAATAAAAATTGTCCATAAATGCGAAATTCTTCTTTCTCAGGTCTATTCCTACTTTGACTGTTGGCGATGGAAGAGGTGCAGGGGTGGAGGTGTCTGGTGCTCTCACTTTCCTGGGCGTGAGGAGGGTGGTGGAGTCCCCTGTGCACACGGAGGTGGCCAGGGGGCTGCTTGTCAAATTTGCAGACAGACGTGCACTGGTCGTCTAGGAGATCCGGCAGACAGGATCTCTGAGAACGTCACTGGGTCTGGGATCTACCCCAACCAAGTCTTCCTGTACCTCCTAGGATCCTAGCCCTCCTCAGGGGCCTTTCTGAGATCTTCCAGGTGCTCTGGCATCTCTACCTCATTCCTCTGGCTTCTTAATGATTTGCATACAATTAGTAGTCTGCAAATGAAAAGGGGTAGGGGACAGATCTCTGATCCTGACTTTTGCGAGGGTCATGCTAGCATGGACTTCCAGAAGCTCTTTCCTCCTCTTGGTGTGTGGGCAGGTGCCCTTCCTAGCCCTAGGCTTGGTGTGTGTATGAGGTGGGTGTCCAGAGTGGCAAAGGAGTTCCAACTGTTGGTCTCAAAGTCAGCCTTCAAATCTGGGACCAAGACGAATGTGGCTCTGGATTCTGGTTCAGCTAGAAACCTTCCTCTTGGATAATTTTCCTTCTGGGTCTAGCTAAGGAGCTGCTTTCCATCTTCAGTTTCAATTACTCTCCATTCCCTGTGCTCCTCGTCTACCACCACTCCTGGCCCCTCCCCATATTCAGACTCCTGATGCCCCAATCACTGGGCTAGTTTAGTGACCAGCAAAGATCAGAGGAGCTCCTGGCTTTGTCCTGGGATCTGCATTAATTAAAGTAACACATAGAAAACAAACAAAACGTCATTATTTAAATATTTTATTTATTTTTTGATGGAAATACATGTACAAAGGGAAAACTGTAAAAGTTCAAGATGAAATATTGTGAGGAATTTTTCTTCTTTTTCCTTTTTTCTCATTGAAAAATCATGATCATAACAAAACAAACATCCTCAAAACACCCTGAACGCAGAAAGTAAACTTCAAAAATATATATTTCATTCAGGGCACCTAGATTCCACCAGGAATGGGCCTCTCTCCACAGGGACCTTCCTCTCCTCCCATCCCTGTCCTTTAACTCAATCAGCAAAACCACTCGGAATTTCCAAACCCCTCCCAGCAAGATGCAGTTTTCTCCTTAATCTCGCGAGGCTCCCAGGCAATTTGCAAGGCAAATAAGTGTCTCTCCCCACTTACCTGGACGTGAGTTTCCGATCGCCTGTACTAGACAGACCCTATAAAAGGCACACTCGGCATGGGGCTGAATCATTCGCCCTTTTGCTGAGACCCGCTACGCGTCTGGCCTGGGAGGAGGCTGAAGCCATGGAACCGCATGCATACTACACCTGGGAAGAGCTGTCCTGGAGGAGGGCGCATCCAGAGCCCCACATGCCACCGGGCCTCAACCGAGAACAGGCCTGGGCCTGGGCTCTGGATAACTTCCCTGCGCTGAGCCGCCCCTCCTGCCAAAGCCCCCAGTTCTGCGAGGACGCGCACTACTGCGCGTGTGGGCTGCCGCGGCGCGCTTGCCCCGGACACGCAGACGGTCCCCAGGCGGAGAGCGGCCACAAACGCCGGCGAGACCCACAAGCCCAGGAGCCGACGGCTACCCCGGGGTGGAGCGACAGTCCCGTCAAGAAGAGGCCGAAGCCACACACCGCGGGGCACAATCGCGCCTGAACAGCCAGGAGATACCCGCAGCAGCGGAGGCCGACAGACACGCGGCCAGATGGCCTCCAGGAGCCCAGGACGATCCCCATCCCCAACCCCGAAGCTGCGGAAACCCTGTGGAGGCTTGAAACCCTGTGCAAGTCGGCAAGGAAAGGAGTCGCAGCCTTCTGTCCGGCCCACGGCGCCCCTTCAACCCATGCGCTGGCCTGGAGCCTGAATCACCCCGGTGGAGGCCTCCTTCTGCCTGGCTGGACCTCTCCCCTGGGCCCCGCCTTGCTCTGGGATGAGCCTGGAGGACTCTGTGGGGCACACCAGTCCTTGTTTGTCCCTCCTTTCCTGGATTACTGACAGCTCTCTCAATTAGAAATCTCTCTTCAGGGAATCCTTACTATCTTAAGGAGCTTTCCTGCAGTTGTACTCAGCCATCATCCTTCTTATGTTGATTCCAATTATGAGCAATGATTAAAACGTGCCTTCTTATTCTCTGCCTGTGGATTGATTTGGGTGGGTAGCGTCAGGCCTGGAGGCGGTATAGGGGGTTCTGTGGCTGAAAGGGGAGCTGGGACCCGGTCCAGGGCTCCTTAAGATCGAAGAAATGTAAAGTGAAACCATGACATATAACTTTGACTACCACAGTGGTCTGTATTAATCTTTCCAGTTTGTTCTAATATTAGTAAAGTAGTAACTCCCCAATGCAGCTTTTGAGAAATGAATTTGAAAGGATCTTTGGAAAGCCAACATGACAATATGCATTAAGCATTTCAATATGAATACCCTTGGGGACTTCCCTGGTGGTCCAGTGGTTAAGACTCCGAGCTCCCAATGCAGGGGGCCCCCAGGTTGATCCCTGGTCAGGGAACTAAGATCCCACATGCCACAACTAAGCTTGCTCGCTGTGACTAGAGAAACCTGCACACACCAGTGAAGAGCCTGCACACCAAAATGAAGACCCAGTGCAGCCTAAATAAATAAATAATTCTCCAAAAAAAAAATGAATACTCTTGACCCAGAATTCCACTTCTACAAGCCAGAAGTTGTGGTTAAAAAACGGACTTGTGGGCTTCCCTGGTGGCGCAGTGGTTGAGAGCCCGCCTGCCGATGCAGGGGACGTGGGTTCGTGCTCCGGTCCGGGAAGATCCCACATGCCGCGCAGTGGCTAGGCCCGTGAGCCATGGCCGCTGAGCCTGCGCGTCCGGAGCCTGTGCTCCGCAACGGGAGAGGCCACAACAGCGAGAGGCCCGCGTACCGAAAAAAAAAAAAAAAAACGGACATGTTTTCCAACACAGGATAAAAAAATATATAAACAATAGGCATATTTGCACAATCCCAAACTATGCAGCCCTAGAAATAAAATGGAAGGCATGATTTTGAAAAGATATCCCAGAGGACAAATGTACAGTAGGGGGACTAGAACGCTGGGCAGGAGGTGACTGTAGCAACGGGACTTGAATTCAAGGGAATGGTTCTAACCAAGTTAGAGGGGAAAGCGCTGAGATAGCCAGCAGGTAGGATTAGAGAGGGCAGAATTCCAGGTCCTTGCCCTGTGGGCACCCCGTGACTACCTGCACCGGGGTTTTGTAGCTTTTCTGGATCCAGGCAGCCACCTGATCTGCCATATTCGGCTTCTCTGGGGCTGAAGTTGGCCCAGGCAGGAACCCAAGTGTCAACTCCCAGGCAGGCCTTTTTGGGAGCTTCCAAACTACTCATGGCACAGAGAAAGTCTCTGAGTCCTCATTATTTCTCTCCCACACAGTAGGTCCTATCCTACCAGAAGTGGAGCGTTCCCCTGAGCCTCTGCTCAGTCCCTGGAGGTTGTCCAGACCCAGGCTTCTACCCAGTGCAGGGAAGGCAGTAGCCAGGTTCCCGCCTCTTACTTGTAGACAACCGAACCCTCACAGCAAGACAGATGAAGTTCCAAACCTTCACTCTCTTATATCGTGAAACAGCATGTCTGGGCCAAGAGAGAGGAGCAGGAAGCAGAGCTCCTCTAGCCTAGGACCTCTAAGACATCAGAATTAAGATGTTGAAACACAGACGTTGGTGTTAACCTTCAGTGCACATTGCTTCAGGGTACCAGACCCCCGAGAAGAAGCAAATTAATATCCTCTTCTGAATGACATCCAATAAAACCGAACTGAACGTGGCTTTGGTCAGATCTGATTGATTGGGTCATCGCAGCATTTGATGCTCACAGCATATTTACCAGCATTTCTGAGAAGCAGCAAGGAAAACCAAACAAATAAATCCTCCCAAGAGTTATTTTTCTCCTTTTCAGTGATATCTGATCTTCCTCTGTTCAGCCTGTGGCTGGAGAATATTTTTTTCTATATTCCTTCCTGCTTCATTCCCAAAGCCTTACTGAGCACCAATATTATACTACATGTATACATGATCCTGGAGCTAAAGCCATCAACCAGCAGACATGGGATCTGCCATAAAGTGTCTGACTTTCTTTTTTTTTTAATTCATTTTTAATTTACTTCTGGCTGTGTTGGGTCTTCGCTGCTGCGCGTGGGCTTTCTCTAGTTGCGGTGAGCAGGGGCTACTCTTCATTGCGGTGCGTGGGCTTCTCATTGTGGTGGCTTCTCTTGTTGTGAGCACGGGCTCTAGGCCCATGGGCTTCAGTAGTTGTGGCACATGGGCTCAGTAGTTGTGGCACATGGGATTGGTTGCTCCGCAGCATGTGGGATCTTCCCGGACCAGGGTTCGAACCCGTGTCCCCTGCAATGGCAGGCGGATTCTTAACCACTGCGCCACCAGGGAAGTCCTAAACTGTCTGACTTTCATGGGAGGGACAGACAGTAAACATGCCAACAAGTAAGCAAATAGAACTATTTTAGTGTCAGTGCTATAAAGAATGTTTTCTAAGTTAATTGAAAGAAGGTAACTGGGAGGGTACTATACTTACCTTGAAGAGTCAAAATAGCATTATTAGAGATATGAGCATGTCCTTGCAACTTAGATCTCAGTAGTGTGAGAAAATCTAGAGGAAGGAAAATCTCATCATCGAGAGAGAACATCCAATTCACAGACTCAGCCTAGAAAAAGATTAATATGGTCATTGATGGAGGGAAGGCAAATACTGGCTTTCTGTGGCCCTAGTGAGATATATCTGTACCACAGCAGTCTCAGAGTCCTCTGTCTCTGCTAGCATCCAATCATACTTAATAGGTAATTATGATGAAAGATTTAAATTTTGTGTTAGATTTGATTGAATAGTTCAATTGCTGACTTTGACTGCTCAAATATATGATATTGACCTAATCAGTTATCAGATTGACCATAGATGTAGCCAAGGAATTGATAGGGGAGACCTAACTGATGGTATTTGAAGGTGTGTTCACAATTTCTTCTTCACTGTGTCAGATTATATGACCCCCATATATGAGCTGAGCTATTTAGTTTCTATGTTATGACACTGTATTTTCCAGGGTAGATACAAAATAAATAAAGTGGAAGAGAAAAATATTGTGATTATTCAAGAAGCTTTTCCAAGACACTAGAGAACAGTAAAATTTGATTTAAAGTATAACAGTGTAATCTGGAGTGTGTAAATTGAAAACCCCCTAATACATCATCTCCCCTTTTAGTGAGCAGCTTCTGTCTAGGGAAGTTGAAAGGAACTAGTGCCATGATTTGCACAGTTTGGAGGGAGAGAGATGTCAGCTGGAGGGCTGCTCAGTAGGTGTTTGTCTAGGGAATCGGGCTCCCCAATGGGAAACCTCACTCCTCTGTGTGTTACAGCCATCCAGGCACCTTCCTTTCTCTACGATGCAAACGTCCATTCACTGTTCACACCTGGACAGACATATCTCTGCTACTTAGCACAGCAAAGCTGCAGTCAGCTTCCTGGGGCCACTTCTGAAGTTCCCCCAATAATCACTTGCCATTCGAAGCTGCTCCTGCTGTCAGGATCCACCATCTAGACACCTAGAGTCCACTTACAGAGACGCTTGAAATTTCTGGTTTCAGGAGTTTCCATTCTAGTTTCTAAATAAGGCTCTCTATTTACTAGATTAAATAGTATTTATCTGTTCTTTCTCTAGATTGGATATTGCAGTGCAGGGTGCAGGCTCATTTCTCTGGATTTGTTGCTGGACAGGGACTCTTTTGAAGCCACATTATTTCCCCCAAATCTTCCAGGAAATGTATATTATTTTTATCTTTCCTTCCTGAAAAACAGTAAATTGAATAGATTGTGTAGGCATTCATTAGGTATATGACTTCGGATATATCCTGTAGGTGGGAATAGTGGATAAAGAAAGGAAGCTTATTTTATTCTAAAATCCATCTACATTTATTTCACATCAATTTCAATGAGCACTTATGAAATCTATAAAATATTCTTTTTGGGCTTCCCTGGTGGCGCAGTGGTTGAGAGTCCGCCTGCCGATGTAGGGGACGCGGGTTCGTGCCCCGGTCCGGGAAGATCCCACATGCCGCGGAGCGGCTGG
>NC_041221.1:52253165-52277970 GCF_002837175.3 Physeter macrocephalus
ATCCCACATGCCGCGGAGCGGCTGGGCCCGTGAGCCATGGCCGCTGAGCCTGCGCGTCCGGAGCCTGTGCTCCGCAACGGGAGAGGCCACAGCAGTGAGAGGCCCGCGTACCGCAAAAAAAAAAAAATAATAATAATAATAATAAAATATTCTTTTTGCCTTTCCTTCTTTTTTATTGAGGTAAAATTGGTATAGAAGTTTCAGGTGTACAGCATTGATTCAACACATGTGTTCATTACAAAGTGATCATCCTCAAAATCTAGTTACCATCCATCACCGTATACTTGACCCCCATCACCCATTCCAACCAGCTCCCAACCCTCATCCCTTATGGTAAATACCAATCTGTTCTCTTGTTTGTTCAGTTTTTTTGTTTTAGTTTTTTTTGTGGGGGGGTTGGTTTGGGGTTTCTCTAGATTCCACATATAAGTGGAATCATATAGTTTTTGTCTTTTATCTTTCGATTTATTTCACTTAAGGTAATACCCTCAAGGTCCACATGTTGTCGCAAATGGCAGGTTTTCATTCTTTTTATGACTGAGTAGTATTCCATTGTGTATATATACCACATCTTCTTTTAAATTGAAGTACAGTTGATTTACAATATTATATTAGTTTCAGGTATACAACATAGTGATTCAGTATTTTTTTCAGATTATATTCCATTATAGGTTATTATAAGATAATGGCTATAATCCCTGTGCTATACAGTATATCTTTGTTGCTTATCTATTTTATACATAATAGTTTGTATATGTTAATCCCGCATCCCTAATTTGTCCCTCACTCTTCCCTCTCCCCTCTGGTAACCACAAGTTTGTTTTCTATATCTGTGAGTCTGTTTCTGTTTTTTTTTAAAATAAATTTATTTATTTTCTTTATTTTTTTAATTTTTGGCTGCGTTGGGTCTTTGTTGCTGTGCACAGTCTTTCTCTAGTTGTGGCATGCAGTATTGTGGTGGCTTCTCTTGTTGTGGAGCACAGGCTCTAGGCGCACAGGCTTCAGTAGTTGCAGCATGCGGGCTCAGTAGTTGTGGCTCGTGGGCTCTAGAGCACAGGCTCGGTAATTGTAGCACACGGGCTTAGTTGCTCCGCAGTATGTAGGATCTTCCCGGACTGGGGCTCGAACCCGTGACCCCTGCATTGGCAGGTAGATTCTTAACCACTGCGCCACCAGGGAAGCCCTCTGTTTCTGTTTTGCATACACATTCATTTGTATTATTTTTAGATGCCACATATAAGTGATATCATGCACTATTTGTCTTTCTCTGACTGGCTTATTTCACTAAGCATAATATTCTCTAGGTCCATCCATGTTGCTGCAAATGGCAAAATTTCATTCTTTTTATGGCTGAGCAATATTCCACTGTATATACTTACCACATCTTAATTCAGTCATCCTTTTTTAGGCACTTGGGTTGCTTCCATGTCTTGGATATTGTAAATAGGTGCATGTGTCTTTTTGAATTCATGCTTTCGTTTTTTCTGGATGTATACCCAGGAGTGGAAAGCTGGATCCTATGGTATTTCTATTTTTAGATTTTGAGGAATCTCCATACTGTTTTCCATAGTAGTTGCACCAACTTAGATTCCCACCAACAGTATATGAATGTTCCCTTTTCTCCACATTCTCTCCAACACTTGTCATTTACTGTCTTTTGGAGAATAGCCATTCTGACAGGTGGGAGATGATATTTCAGTGTGGTTTTGATGTGCATGTACCTGATAATTAGTGATGCTGAGCATCTTTCATGGGCCTTTTGGCCATCTGTGTGTCTTCTTCGGAAAAATGTCTGTTGAGGTCCTCTGCCCATTTTTCAATGAGGTTGTTTGCTTTTTTTGGAGTTTAAATCATATAAATTGAGTTGTATAACTTGAGTTAAAACCTTAAGAGGATGTAAGAGTTCTTTGTATATTTTGGATATTAACCCCTTGTCAAATATGTGATTAGATATATCTTCCCTCATTCAGTAGGTTGCCTTCTCAATTTGATGATAGTTTCTTTTGCTGTGCAGAAACTTTTTAGTTTGATGTAGTCCCATTAGTTTATTTTTGCTTTTGTGTACCCTGCCTGCCTTCGCTTCTTGAAATTATCCACTTCTAGACTTGAGGAAATAACTACATATAGTTACCTTGCTGTTCATATGCCCCATATTGAATTGCATGAATTAGCAATCATGTAAGAAATTTTGACATTGTGTACATTTGTGAAAATTCCTTTCCCTTACTTAAAAATTACACAAAAACATTTCTTTTAAAAAAACAATCTTTTTTGATAATAAAACCTAACAGCTTAAAAAAATTCTCTTTATACTGTGAGTCATTGCTTTGGCTGTTGGGAAGTACAAAGGGCAGACGTAGAGGTGGCTAATTCAAGTCAATTTAAAAAAATTTTTTAAGTAAAAAGAAAAGAAAAAATGGAGCACACAAACCCCATTACTAGAAATGGTTACAGGTAATGGCAGAAGCAATCTATTCCAGAACAGAGTTTTCTTTAACAATGTTATGGATGATCAAATACTGCAAAGACTCCAGCTTTCTACCAGCAAAGGGCACTTCTACAGTATTCAGCACTACTAGTCAGTTTTCCAACCAAAAACAACCTAAAATTGTATTTTTAGATATTGCTAATACATTATTTAATATTAAAGATACTCTAATATATTTATTAAAATACTGGGGTCTAGATGTATGTTATAATTTAAAATGTAAGGAATTATAAAGTGACAATAAGAACTTGCCTGATACAGTGTACCTGTCCTCATGGTCTAGGACAGTCCCAGTAATCAATCATTCCTATGAATACTCGTGCTACTTTGGATAGAGTACACTATGGCTTCCCATCAGTCTATGCCATATTTTGCTGTCAAATGAATTTTGTACCAAAATTTACACACCAAAGTGTAGGTTGCATAAAATTTTGGATTTTAGAATTGCTAAAGGAACTGTAGAACTGTACTCCAAATCCTGCTAGTGACTCCTGACAAGTGGGTTTATACACAAGTGTGTCTTTGCATGAATTCAAGGCCTATTTCATTTATTTGCCTAAGAGTTGAAGATTTGAAATGACTACTGAAAAAGTGAGGATGAAATTTAAAAGTGATTTCTTTATTTCCAGTTCTCACTGATTTCATTTCTCATATACACTCTTTAAGAAATAAAAGACAAAGTAGGAAATTAAAGTACATTAATAAAGACATAGCAGGGTCTACAACACACACCCATGTCATCGCATCCTCTTGTTATGAGCTGTATATTTCCCATGCTCAGGCCTCAATGGAAAAGTTCTCTTTGAATCTGAAAAAGTAAAATATCACCCTGTGGTCTAATAGATGGGTGAAAAGAATCTTTTTTGCATTCCCTGGGGACCGGCCAGGGTTACATACTGGTTGAGCCACAGCATCCAGGCTGCACAGGTGGCCCATGGAATCCTGGCAGGGAAAGGAGAGAAAGGGTGAGGTTGGGTGGGATGCCAGAAACCAGAGCGATGGGGTGAAGGGATTCCAGGAAACCGCTCCCGAGGCAGGGGGTCCCCACCTTCAGACTCCTGTGAGATTAATCCCAGTGAAGGATTTTGCCCCCAGAGAAATCACAGCAGTTGAGAAATTCTCAGTATAATTGTATTAACATTTATTAAGCACTTACACTTTGCCTGCCATTGTTCTCTCAGGCCCCATTTCAAACCCCGGATTGGGTGGACGCTCTAGTTCAACTCCGAATGGTAATGAGAAGTCAGGCGCCTTGGGAAGTCGCCCGGTTGGAGTTAGGAAGTGACGTGAGCCTGACCCCTCCAGAATCTGGCCGCAGAAACGCCCCACCGCAAAAGACAACCCCTAGTTTTCTCTTGTCCGGGGCCCCAGCGCTTCGGCTGCAGGTCAGCCCTGAGGTGGGGGCTGGGAGTGGGCTTTGGGGCGAGTCAGGAAGAAGGGACACGCCCAGGAGAGTGCCTGAGGGAGACGGAAGCTCTGCGCTCCCCGAAGCCAATGCTTCTAGATGCGTTTGGAGCGGCGACAGGCGCTGGGGGCCGTGGAGCAACGTGAAGGTGACCGGACGGCCCCACAGATGGGCTGGAAGGGCCACGGCGAGGGCGCAGGAGCGTTCATCGGGCGGAGTGGAGTTCTCAGGGCTGCTGGCCGCTCTTTGCCGGATGTCTCGGAGCCCAGCACGTGTGACCCAGTTTGGCAACGCCTATGCTGGACCCCTGGCCGCCCAGTGTGCCCAAGAGACCCCACCGGCCTCCCGCCGCCCAGCAAATCAGGGGACTGAGGGTCCCTGGTGAGAACGGGCACCGGCCACCCCGCCCCTGCGTCGGGTCCTCCCCCCAAAGCCAAAGTAAGAGAGAGAAAGGCGTTGGAATTTGGTATAATTTATTAAGTAAGCGAAAGAAAACTTCACAAATGTCTATGAAGACGAATTCTTCCATGATTGCTAAACGGAGAGGTGTTACTGGAATAGGTGTTACTGGAATAACAGCCGCCGCAAGGGGCCATCCAATGAAGGGTCTCAGCGGAGATGAGGGCTCCTGGGTCCAAAGGCGGCGGGAGAGGCCACCCAGGGTCTTTCTGGTCACGGGGCCCGATGCCGCAAGACCCGCCCAGGGAAGCTTTGCGGGTGGGCGGCGGCCCCACCTCCTGAGGGCGACTGTGGCTCCGGGCGGGTCGCGGGCGTCGTGTCCGGGGCGGGCGGCCCAGCGCCCAGCCTGCAGGTGCTCTGCGCTCGATGTCCGTGTTTCGGGCAGTGTGGGTGCAGACGCCCGCAGGCGGTAGAAAGTTGTGCCCCACTGAAGTCCTCGTCGTCCCCAGAGAGTTGGCCCAGCGTAGGATAGAAAGGGAGCTGCCATTCCTCAGGGTCCGCTAAGCTCAAGATTTGCAGCATCTCTGGTTCCTGGGACTCCTCTGCGGAATCCCAGGCCTCGCGCACGCAGCGCGGAAAGTTGGGCTCCATCGCTTCAGCCCCTGCGAGGAGGAGAACTTTTCAGGGATCCCTTCCTTGCGAATTTATACTTTCCCGTCCAACTTTTTAGCTGTCCAATCGGAGGATATTAGGATGGGTGGTGCTGTTTTGTCAGGTTTCAGATTGCTTCAGAAGGCGGGCCCTGAGGAGATTAGGGGAAAATCCAATCATCTTGGATGGAGTTATTCGAAGTTGAATCGATTTTGTTGATTTGATAGAATTAAATTTTTTGTTGTTGTTTGGTTTTTTAAAAAAGAATTACAGGTACAGAGACTCTGCCAAGACGAGCTCTTTGGAAGGTTACTGTTTTATGCAGTACACTTTTAGTTAACTGTATGTCCATTGATTCTCAGGGCCCTTCTGCTTGGAAAGTACCATCAGATTTTACCCAGATGATCAGAATGAGAAGTTGGCCATCTTTGCATGAAATCACGCTGCTGGTCAGACTGACACTCTGATCTTCAATTCTAAGTTAAAATTGCTTCAGACTTTCAGCCAACATGGAGGAGGGGAGGGCTCAAAGTCTAGAGATCTAGATGCAGACTGTTTGGGTACAAGTTCTGTCTATTATTTCTATATGACTCAGCTAGTTACCTAACCTCTCTTATCCTCATGTTTTTACCTGGATGGTAGCTAAAATTTAACGTTTTACAAGGTAACTTTAATGATTAAATTCAATAACAAAGGTCATGTAATTAGATATTCCCAGGCAGAAAATAAGTTGTTCAATTACAATTATTATTATTTTCATTGTCATTTTTAGTGATAAGATCATGGATATTAAACATAACATCAATGAATAACAAACTCAAAATGTTGTCTTTTTGTGTGTGTTTAATCTGAATGGATTGCTTTTTCCTTCTTGTGTCAGATCTCTAGTGAAATCGTATTCCCTTACATCCTTCCTGAGATGTTTCAGACATTCTGTTCGCAAACATGTCAGTGCCTCTAAGCCTAGACTTCCTTGATCAGTCATTCATCTTCAATGTAACAAAGTCAGTTAAATTCAGAGTTGTTTTTTTTTATTTTATTATTTATTTATTTTTGGCTGTGTTGGGTCTTCGTTTCTGTGCGAGGGCTTTCTCTAGTTGCAGAGAGCGGGGGCCACTCTTCATCGCAGTGCGTGGGCCTCTCACTGTCGCGGCCTCTCTTGTTGCGGAGCACAGGCTCCAGATGCGCAGGCTCGGTAGTCGTGGCTCACGGGCCCAGTTGCTCTGCGGCATGTGGGATCTTCCCAGACCAGGGCTCGAACCCGTGTCCCCTGCATTGGCAGGCAGACTCCCAACCACTGCGCCACCAGGGAAGCCCTAAATTCATAGTTTTTAACAAGCATGTTTTGACAGCCTGCCACGGGCAAGCTGCTGTGATGGTGCTGCACATACAGAGTTGTAGAACTGGGTCCGGCTTTGGCAGAGCTGAATTTTAAGGGGAGAGCAAAGTCACAGTTAAGAGACCATGAGGACACAGCTAAAACTTGTTCCTTATGGAAGGTGATTCTCTGCCAGGAAGGAAAACTCTAACGTTTAAGATGACTCCCACCAAAGCCAGTGTTTTGCATGAGCTGA
This sequence comes from Physeter macrocephalus, assembly GCF_002837175.3. NCBI lineage: Eukaryota > Metazoa > Chordata > Mammalia > Artiodactyla > Physeteridae > Physeter > Physeter macrocephalus. Next base: position 52,259,683 of record NC_041221.1, read on the forward strand.
GATAAAAAGAAATGGTATCAATAAAAATGAGAAATAAGGGGGCTTCCCTGGTGGCGCAGTGGTTAAGAATCTACCTGCCAATGCAGGGGACATGGGCTCGAGCCCTGGTCCGGGAAGATCCCATGTGCCGTGGAGCAACTAAGCCGGTGCACCACAACTACAGAGCCCGCGCTCTAGAGCACGCGAGCCACAACTACTGAGCCCACGTGCCACAACTACTGAAGCCCGTGTGCCTAGAGCCCGTGCTCCGCAACAAGAGAAGCCACTACAATGAGAAGCCCGCGCACCACAACGAAGAGTAGCCCCTGCTTGCCGCAACTAGAGAAAACCTGCGCACAGCAACGAAGACCAAATGCAGCCAAAGTTAATTAATTAATTAATTAATTATTTTTAAAAAGAGAGAAATAAGGAAACAGAGAAAAGAGGGAAGAGAATCAAAACCAAAAATGAGAAATAAGGAAATAAAGAAGATGAAAGTATAGACAATGCAAGAGGCAGAGAGTTGGAAGTTCTGGTCAAGGCAGCCAATAGTGGTAAGTTGAAGGGGTTCAGTAGACCAGCATGCAATGGCTGTAACTGACTTGGGGGAATCTAATAAAGATATTCAAGACACAAAGCTCTGCTTGGCCGGGTTTAAGGGAAGGACAACAACACTGTTTCCTCTGAAGGCTCAACATGGCTCTAATAGGCTCTGGTGGTGTAGAACCTTCTCAGAAAGTTGTTTGAACACCAGTGACATTTGGTTTTCCCCACAGAGGTTAGGAGCAGCTAGCGTGTGTTATACATGCAGCAGAAAGAAGCCACTACAGTGATAACCAGCAATGTGGTCAGACTGCAGATGATTAATATCAGTCACCAACGAAGTGGGGAACCACTGATTTCAGATAAAGTCTACCCATTACATGTAGTTGGGCTGTCTTAATACTCCTTTTAATCTGTAGAATTTCCCCAACTCTTCTATTTTTTTTCCTTTTTATTTTTTGAAGAAAAGGGTATGTCAAGTACAATGTCTCACCTATTTTTTTAAAGTTTCATTCATAAACAACCTTTCTGAGCATCAAAAATAGGAAAGTTCCACCGACCGTATAGACCAGCACGGAGCAAACTCATCCTTCAATACTGGGCACGTGAAATAGCAAGATATCTACCAGGTAGCTATTTTCTCAAGACAGGAATGAGGTGATTTCAAGAAGGGAAGGCAGAAAGAGTATTTTATAGATTCCACAAATAATCATTGAAATGGATGTGAAATAAAGTAGATGGATTTTAGAATAAAATAAGTCCATTTCTTTTTCCACCTATACCAAAAATAAGTTTTGGTCTGTTGTTAGGGAAAAGGGTGTCATGAAAGAATATAGATAGATCTGTGAGAAGAGTTAACAAGGACATTTGTAGGCAGGGATTGCCTTCTGGTGAGAGAGTCAGGGACGGTCTTAGTGTGAGGCAAATATTCCCAGGGATCCTAACTATATGGTTCAAAAAGTGGGTTCCTTTTCCTGCAGGTTGGGATTCCAGTTTTGGGGTGAGGAGGTCTTGCCTATGGATTGTCTTCTTATTGCTAATCTTTTTGCTTTTGAGAAAGAAGTGAAACAAAATGCAGCCTCCTAAGAGGAAAAACCACAGTGCTATCTCTCAGCCCTAGCAGCACAATTAGGTGACAGCTACGGGTCCACATTTTTTAAGGGAGAACTGTGGTCTGGAGAGTCTGGGAAACCTGGTTGGCACTGTTTATCGCACAGGGTCAGTAAACATTCTGATTCTCCTTGGAACCATTATTGTGCCCTGCAAGGAAACTAATTCTAAAGAGGTTCATTTTCTATAGTAGGTCATAAGGTACTCTCAGTAATGATAACTTTAAAAAAATTCAATATTTAGTTTAAATTTTTCCCTTCTGCTGTGTAATTTCCTTCAGTTATCCCAATCCTTCAATAAAAACTGGTACAGGCAGTCAACCTTGTGTCATGATACTTGGTGGGATTAAAGAATGGGCACTAGAGGAAATGCATCCTGAAACAGCAACCTTTTTCTGGAACCAGTGCACAGACAGCAGTGTGCTATTGGTGACCGTGTCCTGGCATCCAGGGGGAGACCGGCAGTGATGCAAAGTTTTCTTATAGAGGAGCTGGGAATATCCGGGTGGACTGCAGTGGGGACCATGTGGCTGTATGTCAATCCAGGAAGAGACGTGACAAAATCCCTTTACACATAGACTTGAGACAGGTAACGAGAAATTGGGAGGCAACTTGATGCTTGACGTACATATTATGATCGACTCTAAGTCTCAGTTGCAAGTTCCCAAGGTAGGCCCACTTGTGGAAGGACCTGCAGCAGAGCGTTTACATAGGCAAGGCTCTGGAAACCCTGCCCTCTCTCAGCCTAATGCGTGGCTGTGCCTTAGTGCTTTCCCTTCCAACTTGCTTAGAACCACCCTTAGTTGCTACAGTCACAACCTGTCCAGGGCTCAGCCTGGTACATTCAGCCTCTGGGTATCTTTTCAAAGTCATGCCTTCCGTTTTACCTCCAAGAGCAGCATAGTTTGGAACTGTGCAAATATGACTATCATTTATTTTTAATCTTATATTGGAAAATCTCCTGTTAACCACAATTTCTGGCTTGTAGAAGTGGAAATCTGGGTCAAGAGTATTCATATATATTTTTTGGAGATTTATTTATTTATTTATTTATTTATTTATTTAGGCTGCGCTGGGTCTTCATTTTGGTGTGCAGGCTCTTGATTGGTGTGTGCAGGTTTCCCTAGTCGCAGCGAGCGGGCTTAGTTGTAGCATGTGGGATCTTAGTTCCCTGACCAGGGATCGAACCTGGGGGCCCCCTGCATTGGGAGCTCAGAGTCTTAACCACTGGACCACCAGGGAAGTCCCCAAGGGTATTCATATTGAAATGCTTAATGCATATTGTCATGTTGGCTTTCCAAAGATCCTTTCAAATTCATTTCTCAAAAGCTGCATTGGGGAGTTACTACTTTACTAATATTAGAACAAACTGGAAAGATTAATACAGACCACTGTGGTAGTCAAAGTTATATGTCATGGTTTCACTTTACATTTCTTCGATCTTAAGGAGCCCTGGACCGGGTCCCAGCTCCCCTTTCAGCCACAGAACCCCCTATACCGCCTCCAGGCCTGACGCTACCCACCCAAATCAATCCACAGGCAGAGAATAAGAAGGCACGTTTTAATCATTGCTCATAATTGGAATCAACATAAGAAGGATGATGGCTGAGTACAACTGCAGGAAAGCTCCTTAAGATAGTAAGGATTCCCTGAAGAGAGATTTCTAATTGAGAGAGCTGTCAGTAATCCAGGAAAGGAGGGACAAACAAGGACTGGTGTGCCCCACAGAGTCCTCCAGGCTCATCCCAGAGCAAGGCGGGGCCCAGGGGAGAGGTCCAGCCAGGCAGAAGGAGGCCTCCACCGGGGTGATTCAGGCTCCAGGCCAGCGCATGGGTTGAAGGGGCGCCGTGGGCCGGACAGAAGGCTGCGACTCCTTTCCTTGCCGACTTGCACAGGGTTTCAAGCCTCCACAGGGTTTCCGCAGCTTCGGGGTTGGGGATGGGGATCGTCCTGGGCTCCTGGAGGCCATCTGGCCGCGTGTCTGTCGGCCTCCGCTGCTGCGGGTATCTCCTGGCTGTTCAGGCGCGATTGTGCCCCGCGGTGTGTGGCTTCGGCCTCTTCTTGACGGGACTGTCGCTCCACCCCGGGGTAGCCGTCGGCTCCTGGGCTTGTGGGTCTCGCCGGCGTTTGTGGCCGCTCTCCGCCTGGGGACCGTCTGCGTGTCCGGGGCAAGCGCGCCGCGGCAGCCCACACGCGCAGTAGTGCGCGTCCTCGCAGAACTGGGGGCTTTGGCAGGAGGGGCGGCTCAGCGCAGGGAAGTTATCCAGAGCCCAGGCCCAGGCCTGTTCTCGGTTGAGGCCCGGTGGCATGTGGGGCTCTGGATGCGCCCTCCTCCAGGACAGCTCTTCCCAGGTGTAGTATGCGTGCGGTTCCATGGCTTCAGCCTCCTCCCAGGCCAGACGCGTAGCGGGTCTCAGCAAAGGGGTGAATGATTCAGCCCCATGCCGAGTGTGCCTTTTATAGGGTCTGTGTAGCACAGGCGATCGGAAACTCACGTCCAGATAAGTGGGGAGAGACACTCATTTGCCTTGCAAATTGCCTGGGAGCCTCGCGAGATAAGGAGAAAACTGCATCTTGCTGGGAGGGGTTTGGAAATTCCGAGTGGTTTTGCTGATTGAGTTAAAGGAGGGGGGGGGGTGGGAGGAGAGGAAGGTCCCTGGGGAGAGAGGTCCAGTCCTGGTCTTTTCCATTCACTGGGGAAAAAAACTCTCTACTCGTCAGGCAAGGCTGACAAATGTCTAGTAATTTCGCATATTAGAGAGGATTGCCTGGTTTCAGAGTTGAGACTCCGCGATGATAGATTCTTGCCAGGACACAAAGCTAGTTTGGGCATTAGCTGGATCTAGGTTCCAGGTCTTCATGCAGGCATATTAGGAAGGGAAACAAGTAAAGGAGAGATCAGTTTGCCTGCTTAGAATTGCAATATTCTTATTTTTTTTCTTCACTAGAAGATCTGAATCAAAGGGAGACGTCATATATACCGTGCTTTTCATACCTAATTCACAAATGCATTGAGTTAATGCCACATTTTCAAGATTTTTTCCTTTCTTTTTCTTTTTTCCTTTTTTTTGTTATTTGCAGAAGTCCTGTGCTTTTTTATGTAATTGTGTTCATTCTCTTATTAGCAGCTCCTCTTTCTCTCTGCTCTCCCTACTTCTATTGCAATTCTTGCCATTAGAAGCTATTTTCTATGTGTGTTTTTGTATCAGACTTATCATATGTGACATACTTTTGTGTACATATGTCTTCAATTCATGTAAGGTTATCAGTTTATTATAAACTAATAACTTAGTTTATTATTTTTCATTCATTTGCATGTTTCTAAGATTGTTATCTGTACATTTCATCTATTGCTTCCAATGCTGCCATGTTAACCTCTGGTGAACCCCTGACACATTTGGCCTATCTGCTGTCCCACAGTGGACAAGCACATTGCCTGTTACCCACCTTCATCACATATGATAGAACCCTCGTGAGAGAACTTCTCTAGGATATATATCCATAAGCAGAATTATGTCATTAAAATGCACACACCTAAGTTTATTGAGTATTGCCATATTATTCTTCAGGATGCATGTGACATTGACCCTCCAACAATAATGCGTGAGAATAACGGGATGCACACATTCCCGCAAATATTTGGAATGACCACAGTCTTTTAACATTTCCCAGGGGATTCGTGAATCTGAAAAGAGCAGCTCTGGTGCTGGTGGTAATTTCAGTGTTTTTTGGTTTCTGACAGTGTCTATCTTTGGGATAGACTTTGTGGCTGTTTGGTTCTGGGAGCCATTCCTGAAGTTCAGGCAAAAATCTGTCTTCGTTATTCCATTAAATTTCAAGTTTTTTTTTCAGTGTAATCATTTTATTAACAAAAGGAACCTATGGTGTTCAGACCAGAGTACAAAATACAATCTTTATTTTTTTCCCTGTGGGTTAAATCCTCCCGGACCGGGGCACGAACCCGTGTCCCCTGCATCGGCAGGCGGACTCCCAACCACTGCGCCACCAGGGAAGCCCCTTGTGGGTTAAACTGTTACATTTTTATAATAAAAATAAAAAGCTTTCATAGTTAACTTATGGAAAACATAACCCCTGCCTACTGAGTTTCTTATCGTGCAAAACAAAAACATGAAAGTAAAATTCTGCTCATGGAAGGATTCTGTGTGCCAAAAGATGCACATTCTCAGTTTCAAAATTTTTGCATCAAAAAGAAAATTCTAAGGCCACGGTTTCTTTGCAAACTAAACAAGAGGAGAATAAACAAGCAAATAGCAGCTAAAATTTTATCTTCATTCCCAAGTATTCTCTGTTCTAATGTAGAGTCTTCAACATTCATCAAATAATTTCTTGATTACAAAAAGATATACGGTTTCAACCTACTTCTTAAGGTCAGATATACCAATATCAATTCAATAAGGCAAATCATACCTTTCAGCTATTCTCTTAAGTGCTACAAAATCAGCTTTGTTTTAATTTGGTGGGTGCACTTCATGATTTCTTTTAAAAAGGTGACAAAACAATCCTAGTGAAAGATTCCAGTAAGCAGTTACTTTTCTACATGCAACCAGACAAAGTTTCTCTTCCTCCATACCATTTTGTTTTGTTTATTTCACTTTCTTTTGGCATCATGTAGATAGACAACGTCTTGACAAAATGTATAAACTACAACTCAGAGGTCAAGAAATAGCTGAAGATGATCTTTGTTTAAAGTAAAAATAAAACAGTTCAGACAGCACATAACTACAAACACACAAAAGCGAAGCAAAATAAAAGATCACCAAAAAACCAAAGCAGGGAATAAAAATTTGTGACAATTTCAGTACCACAATTATTGGTAAAACAGTTTGCACTGTGATTTTCAACAGTGGCTTACAATGAAAGAACAGCTTAAGATGCTTACATGATTACAAAGAAGAGAGGTATATCCAGAAGGGTGAAAAGCATACATTTACCTAATGTTTGTATAAAAATCCCTGATCAAATGTCCAACTAATTTTTACATACAAAATTTAATTTAACCTTAGAACTTTTCTATTTCTAACTGAATATACTGACTGAAAGAAAAGCTAATCATTCGGTTGAATGAAGTACAGTATTCTGCATGGGAAGTACCAGGGTTTCTAGATCAAACACTTAGGACATGGAGAAAACCAAAGTACTGGGCTGGTCCAAAATCTCTATCATGGGAATCCCTACCGTCCTTCTACTTAGTGTCCAGAAATGCTCTCAGCTCACAAAACCAATAGATTAAAGTAAAAACAAGTGAACATGTGACCGTGACTAGGTGGAGAGAGGGGGACAGTAAAAACACTGCTCAGACTTTAAGCAGCAACACAATATTGTTGGTCTGAATATCCTTTGGTTAAATGGTAATAAAATATTGCACCAAAACAATAAAAAAAATCACAGTTTGAACAGAATTACTAAAGAACTGGAATAACAATGTACAACACAGTGACTGTCATCAGTAGACTTAAGTCTCTTGACAGAAATTGAGCTTATGACTTTTTTTAACATGGTAATTTTGCCTTCTTGGTTTTGTATTTATTTTGAAATACCCTTTGGTATACGCATAATAACTTTCATCTAGTGCTAACCTTATAGATTTTGCCCTTGGTCCAGTTTCAGGTTTAGGGATAGGAGAGATGACATTGCTACTGCAAATGAGCAGAAACTCCAAAGAAGACTTCTCAGGCCTGGAGTTTTATTTTTATAATTATTATTTTTTTTAAACAGTTGATTTTTTTTATGTTGGGGGTAGGAGTTTATTAATTAATTTATTTATTTTTGCTGTGTTGGGTCTTCGTTTCTGTGCGAGGGCTTCCTCTAGTTGTGGCAAGCGGGGGCCACTCTTCATCGCGGTGCGCGGGCCTCCCACTATCGCGGCCTCTCTTGTTGCGGAGCACAGGCTCCAGACGCGCAGGCTCAGTAGTAGTGGCTCACGGGCCTAGTTGCTCCGTGGCATGTGGGATCCTCCCAGACCAGGGCTCGAACCCGTGTCCCCTGCATTAGCAGGCAGATTCTCAACCACTGCACCACCAGGGAAGCCCCAGGCCTGGAGTTTTAAACCGTATCTGATTCTGATAACCCCACTAGAGGTAGGGAAGAAAAGGCCTTTCCCCACCCCTGTGCAGTTATCAAGGCATTCTAAGGAGGCAAGCTTTTTTTTTTTTTAACCTCTTCTTTTTCTAATCTGCTTCTAGGTAAATAAGACATGAGGAAAATCAAACGCGTACCCTACTAACGTACTGAAAGGGAATAAAAAGTGAAACCTTCAACCTTCAAAGTACTGAAAGGGAATAAAAAGTGTAACCTTTCCCCTTTCAACTGACAAGCCTTTCAAGGAACTCTTTCTTGGTTTCATAATACCATATAGCCAATTTATAAACTACCTCTTAAACTACAATTAAAAGAGTGAAAACTGTATTACTTCATTAGAACCTCATAAGACCATGACCTTAGAAAAGGATTCTTTTAAGGACTTCAGTCCTATGGAATATGAAGATCCTGACACCGGAGGGTGTCGCTTTGTAGAGTGGGCCCCTTTCCTTTCCATGTACATACTACTGTGTGCTGCAATTTCTCCAAAATCGAGTCTCCTCCCAGTGTGTCCCTACCACCTTAAAGCTGAGGATACATCTGTGCCACTTCGAGAAACCTTTGTAAAGATATTCTCGCATAGTGTTTCCACTATTTACAGGCACTTTCTCTTGGGCCAGCACAGGCATCCGTCCACTTACTCTGTCACCATCGGGACTTCCATTACATTCTGTGACTTTTCACATCTTCGTCCCATTGTTCAAAGGGGACACAAGACCACATCACAAACTTGTGCAACAATCCTGTTGGCCCACTGGAAAGTTCACTCTTGCTTTAATTTCTATCACCTCAGCCTTGACGTTCATTTATGTTCTTAAGCTCATCTTCCCTCCGTCTTCCCCAGAAAGGCAGGGGGGAAGAACTGACATTCTGATTTGATGATGAACACAGTGATTTCTGAAATATGTTCAGAGAATGAAGGAAACAGGCTGGGTCTCTTCTATGTCGCTAGGATGTGGATCAACCTCTGAATACAGAGGCAGAGGCTGAAATCTGAATTCCTGAGCGCAGGCAAACAGAGGACAGCATGACTCGCCCTCCCAGTTAGGGGGTTGAGGGTAAGGAGGAATGTGTCTAGAGAATTCTTCCTCAGATACCATGTCTGCGCAGTTTGGTGGTGCTTCAGGCTGTTCTCGCAGAGTCAGTGTCAACCAGCTCATATCCGTAATGAGCTGGCTGGCAATGCTGGAGTTCCTGCTGCCAAAACCATTGTACGGGACCGTGCCAGGCACCAAGGGCAGCTCAAGCATCGATTTTTTTAGCAGCAGGAATGTGCATATTCACAGCTAAGGAGTAGTCCACCGGGATGATGCAGCGCGGCATCCCGGTAGCGATCTTGAGGGTCTTCCCGTTCCAGGTGCCGGTGCCCCCGGAGGGGATGTGGTTCCTGCGCACGTTGGCCAGGTACGTCTGCGTCTGGAAAATGGCAGCTTTGGGAACAATCAGACGAGAGGAACAATTCCCTACTTCTGCATAGATTGGAGTAGCTTCTCCATTACAGTATCGCTTTCTTTCAGTTTTGGCACTCAGCGAGACTGGACCAGAAGTGAAAAACCAACAGCCAACCATCTTCTGTTGAGTTTTCATTACAGGGGTTAGTAATGCTGGTGGGTTGACATCGATGTGACTGACGACCTGGAGTTCCCGCTTAACACTCTGATCAGGTCGTTCCAAAACCGTTCTCACACAGTACTGAACACTTCCATATCTCCAGGTGAATGAGGTTACCAAAGGTTCCGATGGACGTTGAAAGCTGAATGGGAATTCGTGTTTTCCAGGCTGTAGTAAGAGGATGCTTTCACCGGCCGGGGGCTCGCGCAGGTTCAGGCGCGCGGTCAGGTTCTCCGTCCCCGAGGCGGCGGCGGGGTCCGCGGCGCCGGCGCTCCGGCCCCAGGCGGTCGTGGCGCGGCCCTGGGCCTCCAGGCGCTGCGCGCGCAGAGTCACCGGCTCGGCAGCCTCCAGCAGCACGTGCCCAGCCACAGCCTCGCCGCTTGAGTCGCAGCCCTTGCGCCTGTCCTCGAACAGCGGCCCTCGGAGCCCACCCCCGCCACGGACCCCGCCTCGCCGTCCATCCTACCGGGCGACGCTGCCGCGCCAAGGAGGTCGGCACCCGCGCGGAGCCGGGGTCGTGAGCAGAGCGGCGCCGCTGTCACAGGCGCCACCCGCGCGCCAAGGGCCACCGCGGCCGCTGTGCGGGGCCCGGTGGAGGCCCCACAAGTTATTTTTTTATCCCCTAATAAATTATTTTATGCTCCTAAAAACCCCAAAAGGAAATACAACAGGGACGTCACAGTCAACATTATATTTACTTATTACAATCTTTTTCTTTTAGAATCTTAGAAGAATGAATCCAGATGTCCTTAATAACATATGTAAATGTTCACATTCTTCTTTTGCTCTTCAGGATGTTTTGAGAATGTTTGTTTTATATTCATCATGGTTTTTAGATGACACCATAAGGTTAAAAGATGAAAATTCTCCCTCAATATTTTATCTTGAAGTTTTACATCTTTCCTTTCTTACATGTCCTTCACGAATTAAATAAACCATTCTAATAAAGACATTTGAATGTCTTTTGTATGTGTTAACCTTTTTAACCCAGAGCTCCTGGGACTCGAGCAAGGAGCTTCTCTAATCCCTGCTGGGCATTGAAGTAGCCCAGAGACTGGGGCATCTGGAGTCTCGTGGTGAGGGCTAGAGTGAGTGTGGAGGGTTGAAAGAAGCCTGAAACTAAAGACCAAAGTGCAGCTCCTTAGCTAGACCAAGAGGGAAAATTATCTGCGAGAAAGACTTCATGCTTAATCTGGTTCCTTCCTCATCCTAATCACACTCCCAAGACTTAAAGGCTGACTTTGCTTAAGACCAAGAAATAGAGTTCCTTTGCCATTAGCCTTCTGGAAACACTTCACCCTGTCCACTGCCCGCCATAGGGAGGGAAAGTTTTTCTCTAAGTCCATGCTAGTCTCACCTAAGGGTCACTAAGGATGAGAGTTTCTCCTTATCATTCTCCAGCCCAGTTATTTGAAACAAACCATTAAACAGCAGGGCACATGCAATAGAGCTCACAGAGGGAAAGATGTCACTTAGGATACCAAATGTCATGGAGTGTCACTTTCAAGAGGAGATTTTAAACACCATGACTGTGTCCTGCTGGCACTGCCTGTCTGGCTCTTCTCTCCTGCTTGCTTTACTGAAGCAGGATAACTTGTGGCTCCCTGCCCCCCTGTAGAGGCCCACTTGGCAAGGAACTCAGGGTAGCTCCTAAACTGTGTCAGCAAGGAACTTAATCCCACACAGGTAAAATTCATTTGTCCAGTTTTGTTGAAAGCAAAATACCAATCATCTTGCATAAATTTCTTTTTTTAAGTTTATTTAACGAGGTTCACATTCCTACAAATGAAAAAATACAGAAATTAAAACAATAGCATGTATCTTTCATCTTGTTATACAAATTCAGAAGACATTGTACATTGATTTTACCAATGATCTTCACATTGCAGGGTAATACGCATTTCATAAACTGCCAATTGGACTGTACTTAGAGAGGGACTCAGCGCAAATCTCGGGGCTCCTGGCAGCCCTGGGTCTTCCGGGCCACTGCGCGTCGGATCCGCTGCCACCAGCCTTGGGACGTGCGGCGGGTCCCGGGGGCAGGAGCCGGACGACGCTCCGTAGGGTCCCCGCCATCAGCGTTCTCGGGCTCCGCTCGTCCGTCCGGGAAGCGGTGCCACCCGCCGAGGGAGGCTGAGGGGGCGGCGGCCGCCCCTCCTGGGGCGCCTCTGGGTCCGGGTGGGTCGCGGGCGTCTGGTCCGGGGCAGGTGGCTCTGCGTCCCGTCGCGAGGGCTTCGGCCTCCAGCAAAGTGTCCGTTTCGCGAACGGTCCCAGCGCAGAAGCCCGCCGCAGGGACTGGAAAGCATTTCCCAGTCGAAGTCTGGGTCTTCCCAGGAGAGCTCGCACGGGGCGGGGTAGAAAGGGAGCGTCCAGGGCGCAGAGTCGGCTGAGCTCGGGGCTGGCGGCGTCGGGGGCCCCGGCGCTCACAGCCGGGCAAGGGCTGCGCCATCGCGTGGGTCTCACACCGGGCGATACCGAGTGTCTGGGATTCGGAAGCCCCCCAGCCCGCGAGTTTTTATGCGCTTCTGGCCTCCTGGCCAGATAGGGGGAGTTTGGGTGGTGACATTAATCCTGCAGGATAATTGCATCAGAAGACCTGATAATATTAATACAAAAACCAATCATCTTGGATAAAATAATTCAGGGTCAAATCTCTTCATGATAGATGGGATTAGGGTTGAAAAGAAAGAGTACTAGTACACCCTAGGGGGAAAAAACTGTTTGGGGGGACAATGGGGTGCAGAAGGCCCCAAATCATACTGCTAGTGTTGGAACAGACTTGGAAACCCAGATCTCCAAGCAAAGGAATGCCTGTAGGGGTGGGGGAATGCCAAAGGAAGATTTGTGATGTAAAGGAGGGCCAAGGGTGGTGACCTAATTCTCAAATTGGACTTTCTGACTTTCCCAGTTTTGTCCTCTCCTAGTGAATTGCTCAATTCAAAGAACTTCAAATTGTGTTTGGACCAGAGTCACGACAAGAAGCTCCAGAAACTGAACTGCTTGGGTGCAGGGGCAGTTCCACCCCTCTCTGGATGAGTGACCCTCAGCAGATTATCTCCTGTCTCTAGGCCTCCTTTTGTCACCTCTGAAATGGAAAGCAAAGAAACAAGGCAGCTTTCATGAATGCATTCAATAATAAAAATGAATATTTAGGACTACCTGGAGAAATTAACGTGCTCAAGTATTATTATCAATATCATCATGGATAGAATGATAATTTAATGAGAACAAATGTTAAACACTGCCTTTTGAGGGGAGGTTTTTTCCCTCTAAATGGATTTTTTTCCTTAACATAACATATCCATGGTGTATTGCATTGTAATATATCCTTCTTCATCTGTGTCAACCTGTTGACAAAAGCATCAGTGGCTACATTATTGATGTCCTTGACTAGACATTTATTTTACTGTGATAAAGTATAGTCATTCCCAACACTTAGGAAGCACATTTTGATGTCCTTCCATGTTCCAGGTGCTGTGATTGGAGCCACACACAGAGATGAAAATCTGGCTACAGCTTTCAGTCCTTACATCTTAATGAGAGAGCAAAGCGGCAGTCAAGAGACCATTCAGAATACAGCCAAGTCCATGAGCATTGCCATAGCTGATTTGCTGACCAGAAAGAAACGTTCTAAATGCGATGCCTCCCTTCAAAGCCAGAGTTTTATTGTTTTTTTTTTTTAACATCTTTACCGGAGTATAACTGTTTTACAATGGTGTGTTAGTTTCTGCTTTACAACAAAGTGAATCAGTTATACATATACATATATCCCCATATCTCTTCCCTCTTGCATCTCCCTCCCTCCCACCCTCCCTATCCCACCCCTCTCATGGTCACAAAGCACAGAGGTGATCTCCCTGTGCTATGCGGCAGCTTCCCACTAGCTATCTAATTTACATTTGGTAGTGCATATATGTCCCTGCCACTCTCTCACTTCGTCACAGCTTACCCTTTCCCCTCCCCATGTCCTCAAGTCCATGCTCTAGTAGGTCTGTGTTTTATTCCTGTCCTACCACTAATCTCTTCATGACATTTTTTTTTCTTAGATTCCATATATATGTGTTAGCATACGGTATTTGTTTTTCTCCTTCTGACTTACTTCACTATGTATGACAGACTCCAGGTCTATTCAGCTCATTACAATTTTGTTTCCTTTTATGGCTGAGCAATATTCCATTGTATATATGTGCCACATCTTCTTTATCCATTCATCTGTTGATGGACACTTAGGTTGCTTCCATGTCCTGGCTATTGTAAATAGAGCTGCAATGAACATTTTGGTACATGACTCTTTTTGAAATATGGTTTTCTCAGGGTATATGCCCAGTAGTGGGATTGCAGGGTCGTATGGTAGTTCTATTTTTAGTTTTTTAAGGCACCTCCATACTGTTCTCCATAGTGGCTGTATCAATTTACATTCCCACCAGCAGTGCAGATTTTTATTGTTTGCTTAACTGCAGGGAGGAGGGAAGAGCATGGTAAAATAATAAATGATAAATAACAAAACAGAAAAGTCTAACAACAGGACAGTAAAGATGGCAGGTGATTGAAAGCTCAACTAGTTGCAAGGTTTACAGGGGCAATTTAGGACACTCACAGCTGAGGTGAAGATTTCCACAAAGATACCCAGAAGAGCTCTGCCTGAGTGGATGGAGGTTGAGGCCAGCTCAAAATTGTTTGAACCCAGTCACAGCTGAAATTCAAGGAGGAGGGGAGGCACCGCAAGCAAGTGATGTGGGTGCACAAGGAAGAAGTCACTTCGGTGAGATCCAGCAGTGGGGTCCATCTGCATATGCTCAGCATCAATCACCAACAAGCTGCACAATAGATGACTATAATAGCAGGGCAGGGACAAAGAGGTATTTTGGCCCCCGTAGTTGAGTATGCAACATCTCCCTTTGGATTAGCTAAAGCTCTGAAGTTCAGACAGAATCCTGATGCATAATAACACCAGCACATTCATATTAGAATTAGTCTACCCCTTTACCTGGCAGAAACTGTCTGATCTGCATAGCGGTCTGACAGCTTTCCTTCATTCTTTTTACCTTTCATAGGTATTACTCTTCAATAAACATTTGCATGCTTAACTCCATCCCTGCATCCTCTAGAACCTGACCAGAGAGAGTGTTTAAATAAATTCTACTCATTATTTTATTTGATATTCAAGTTTTGTTATCTTTGGTCAATGACAGCCCTGTAATCTCACTCTTTTTTCTTTGGTGGCATATGATCTCATAGTCTTTTACAGTTTCCTTGTTTTCTGGTGCAATGAATTGTCCCAGGAGCAGCTTTTACTTTCCTTGCTCCAGACCTGCAGTCAGTCTTTTCTCCAAGGAAACTAGGTTCCTTTCATTGGTAACTGGTATGTGAAAAACAAAATTTTTAAATTGATGTGCTAAATACTATTTTGTTGATAATTGCACCTAGTACTTTCAAGTAGGTAAGTCTAAAAAGCACAATTTTTTAGGAAAAAAATCATGAATTTATTCTTACCTTCAAGTTTAAAGTTACAGATTGCTTTGAGCATAGAAGAACTCCAGGGTAAGAAAATATAGAAATTATTAGAGAAGCTTCCAGGTAAGAATCATGCTTCAGTATAAGCTTCCTTTTATGAATTATGTAGAAAAATTAAACAATGGGACAACAGTTGCTAAAAGTATGTCATTGCTGTATGCCCTGGAAATAATGACACAGCACACTCTCCAAAATGGGATGACAAACATAGTATATAGAAAGAACTATTTCTATACCATAAAGGACACATGGGTAAAACTGATTGATGACAACTAGGAAAAGAAATTTTCAAAGTCTAAAGTTCACAAGTTATTACATCTATATACATATAACCTCTGCAAATTAAATGATAAGGCAGGAAACCCAAAGGAAAATGTTCAGAAGATATGAATAGGCAATTCACAAAAGAATAGTATAATACAGGGACTTCCCTGGTGGTCCAGTAGGTAAGACTCCGCTCCCAGTGCTGGGGGCCCAGGTTCGATCCCTGGTCAGGGAACTAGATCCCACGTGCATGCCTGCAACTAGGAGTCCACATGCTGCAACTAAGAAGTCCACACACTGCAATGAAGATCCTGCGTGCCGCAACTGAGACCCAGAGCAGCCAAAATAAATAAATAAATATTTAAAAAAAATAATAATATAATACATATTGGCTAAAGAGTGTGTGAAGAGAGGCTCAAAATCATTATAGATAAATAAATGTTAGCTTTTTCTGCTGCACAGCACTTGTGGCCTCTTTCAATTTTGAAGACAGCATAGGACACTCTTGACAATAGTACTCCAACCCATTTAGTCAGTGACTCAGAAGGCTCTGAATGCTGAATGGGGCCCAGAGGAAGAGAGGGATCATGTCCAAAGAAGGACAAGGCAGCAGAAAAAGCCAACTTGCCACTTAGGCCTTATGACTCAATATATCCAATACTGGGCACCAAGTGACTATGCATACGTTTATTAGATCCACTAAGCCATAAAGTTGAGCAGCATCCATTATATGCTGCATTCAGAATTGAGCTTCCACCACTTTAAATTCTCCCTGGCAGTTTATAACATATATTAGTTCCCTGCACCTGCTGTAACAAATTATCACTAACTGGGTCACTTAAAACAACAGAAATTTATTCTGTCTTAGTTCTGGAGGCTAAAAGTCTGAAATCAAGGTGTCAGCAGTAATTACCCCCTCTGAAAGCTCTAGGGGAGAAATCTTTCTTTGTCTCTTGCAGCTTCTGGTGGCTGTCAGCATCCCTTGACTTGTGGCTGCACTACTCCAATTTCTGCCACCATGGTCCATCGCTTCCACCTCCGTGTCAAAACCTCTCACTGCCTCACTCCTAAAAGGGCACTAGTCATTGGGTTTGAGACCCACCTGGATAGTCCAGGACAATCTCCTCATCTCAAGATCCTTAATTTAATTATATTTGCAAAGACTTTTCCCAAATAAGGTTAATTTCATAGGTTCTGGGGATTAGGACAAGGACGTATCTTTTGGGAGGCGACCATTCAACCCACTACAAACACTATGTCATATCTTTATGTATACAATTTCTTCTGTGTATTTTCTTTAAAAGGAACATCAAATAAACACATCTGTCTATTCCTATAATATTCAGAATCCAGGCAGGTGACAGAAACCACACCAGTTATTTGAGCAGAAATTAAAATATAGAATTGGAAACTAGGTAGAAAGCTATCAATTATGTAACTGAAAGGGTAAAAAGAGAAATCTAAGCTATCACAGAGATAGCAACTGCAAGGGCAGCTGGGGAAACAGAAGCAAGAGACTGGATTATTAAACTTTGAACTGTTAAGAACAGGTGTTGCTGAGCTGAGCCCAGACTGGGGAGGCAGGGGCAGCACTGGGCTGCCGCTATTTCTCTGAGCTCACAGGGGCTGTGCGGCTGGGACCCAGATCTTTGATGAGAGGGTGAGCTGATGTGGTGTTTCCAGGGGGACAACATGAAGCTATATGTGTTAGGAAAAACAGCAGATTGGGTTCAGCTGTTGCTTTGAAAAGGCTAACTACACCTCTAGAGAGAAAAATGCTGCTTCTTTGGGAACCAACAGGAAATCCTCAGGAAGCAGCCAGGAAGAAGCAAGTGCTTTCTCTTTCCTCCAGCCTAGCCGTCTCCCTCCAGCTTCTTACGAACAGGGAACCTACTCTGGAGCTAGGTGACAAAGTGGAAATGTGACTTGCAGAGTCCCAGCTCAGCATTACAATACAAGAGCACAGAAAAGTGGGTTTGGGGTCCAGAGAAAAATACTTTAATAACTCACATATTTCCATACGTCAATTTCATTAATTCCCTGAAGGCTACTCCATATTATCCTACAAATTGATCTTGGCAGGAAAAGGTAGATGAGGAATTGTGCAAAAAGTAAAGCGACGGCTTCATTTTCCAATCAATAAATTTTTTAAATATATTTTTAAAATTAATTTATTTTTGGCTGCGTTGGGTCTTCATTGCTGCGCGCGGGCTTTCTCTAGTTGCGGCGAGCGGGGGCTACTCTTCGTCGCGGTGCGCAGGCTTCTCATTGCGGTGGCTTCTCTTGTTGCAGAGCACAGGCTCTAGGCATGCGGGCTCAGTAGTTGTGGGTCGTGGGCTCTAGAGTGCAGGCTCAGTAGTTGTGGCACACGGGCTTAGTTGCTCCGTGGCATGTGGGATCTTCCCGGACCAGGGCTCGAACCCGTGTCTCCTGTACTGGCAGGCGGATTCTTAACCACTGCACCACCAGAGAAGCCCACATTGCGGTGGCTCCTCTTGTTGCAGAGCACAGGCTCTAGGCATGCGGGCTCAGTAGTTGTGGGTCGTGGGCTCTAGAGTGCAGGCTCAGTAGTTGTGGCACACGGGCTTAGTTGCTCCGTGGCATGTGGGATCTTCCCGGACCAGGGCTCGAACCCGTGTCTCCTGTACTGGCAGGCGGATTCTTAACCACTGCACCACCAGAGAAGCCCAAATCCATACATTTTTAAAAACACCATTTTTTTTAATCTAGAAAATTCAAACTAATCTATATAGCAGAAGCAGGTCAGTGGTAGCCTGGGGGAGGGAGCAGGGGACAGTGTGGAGGGAGTACAAAGTGGCACAAGACAACTTGATTGTGGTGATAATTTCACAAATTGTACACCTTAAATTATATACTGCAAATTATACACTTTATATGTATGCATTATGGTGTCAATTACACCTCAATAAAGCTTTAAAAAAACTCATCCAGTTTTCTACCTTGTCAGGACTTCAAAAGCAGAGGGCAACACTACTGGGCATATACCCTGAGAAAACCATAATTCAAGAAGAGTCACGTACCACAGTGTTCACTGCAGCACTATTTACAATAGCCAGGACATGGAAGCAACCTAAGTGTCCATCAACAGACGAATGGATAAAGAAGATGTGGCACATATATACAATGGAATATTACTCAGCCATAAAAA
>NC_041221.1:52278226-52295349 GCF_002837175.3 Physeter macrocephalus
AGAGATATGGGGATAGATGTATATGTATAGCTGATTCACTTTGTTATAAAGCAGAAACTAACACACCATTGTAAAGCAATTATACTCCAATAAAGATGTTAAAAAAAAAAAAGCAGGGGGCAAGGGGCAGGGAGGGCAGTGGGGCTCCTAAAAATGGAAGGAGGTAGAAAGGGGAATAGGAGATAGTGCAAAGGGAAGAAAATCAAAAAGTAGTGTTTGGCGCCCAGAAAATTTTAGAGGCCTCAGATCATGGAATTTTCCCCCAAAGTCTTAAGTCAACCCTTCCCACTCCCTCCACAACTCACACATACACCAACACCCTCCCTCCTGCACAGGGGCTTTTGCAGGCACTTCACATAAAAATGACCACTCTGGGGCACCAACCCCTCAGCCTCAGTTCTTGGAAAGAGGAACTCTGACATCCTGCTCAACAGGAACATAAAGAATCTAGAAAGTCCAGGGAATCACCTTTCTACATTTGGAAGGAAATCACCAGGTCCAGGCCACACTGGAGAGAAGGAGATTATAAGAGGGACACAAAGACTAGGAGGTGGAGATAATGGGGGGCCATTGCAAAGGCTCCCTGCCCACTGGGAGACAAAGAGCACCCATCCCAGGGGAACAATAGGCTTTAGGTCCAGGGGTTTGGGAGGGAGTGGGAGTGCCAGAAGATTGGACATTGGTTACATGCAGAGGGACTGTAAGACTTTTAAAAATTTTATTTTAACATATGGAGAGTCAGGACATGTCTCACAGATGGTGGTGTTTGTATTCTATGAGATACTGAGGCTTCCATATTGTGCAGAGTTGTTTTAAGTCTCAGTGTTGTGTTCCATTGGTCCGTCGGTCTATCCCTTATAAGGCATTTGTTTCACTGACTCTTCTGTGACAATGGACTCGAGTGTATCTGTGAGAGGCAGAGACAAATGATGAGGAGAATTAGGGTGAAATGGGGCTCATTTTAAACACATCTGCATTTATGCCACACCCCTCAAAGGCCACAACGGTCTTGGTTTTAGGCTTGGAAAAGATGACGATGGTGCAGAGACTCAGAGCTATCAGAGCAGGGGAATCTAGGGAGAAAAATAAGTTGGAAGAAAGAAGAAAAGTGAGAGGGAAGGAAACTTTGGGTCAAAAATCCTGTAGAATTGAGAGGGAAACCAAACTGCGATGGAGACGTAAAGTTTTGCCTGCTAGAGTCGCCCCCTCCAAAACCAACGGTCACCAAAATTCATTTGCAAAAGCTAAGCAAAACAAAACAACAAAAACTAACAAACAAGAAAGCCCAGACAGTTTAGATCTGGGTCCCTGCCAGAAGATCCACTCTGTCCACTTTCTATGTCATGTTCGTTTTGCATCCCTGCAAGCAGGGGAATAGCGCTGACTAGGTAAGGCCTCCTGTCCTGCCCCTCAGTTGAGGGACTCCATCTCAGCCCACCCTCCCAGTGCTGGGCCTGACGATTCCTGCTGACTGACTCAATTATTTGGGGAGGTTTGAGGGGAGGAGATGAACTGTGGGTGGTTTCAATAGTCCAGCCAGGTTCAGCCTTTGTTAACCTCCAGGCTGGAAGTTTGGGGCCCCCTCAGGCTGGAAGAAAAGCAGTGGGGCCTTTGCCGCCCACTCACCATAGCGGGCAGCAGCACGCCAGGCTCTACCGTGACACTGTGGTTCAGGGGCAAACCTGGAACCTGCAGGGGCCTAACTGCACACTTGGTCTGAGAGGATGGATCAACGTTACCGTTTCAAATTCAGCCACCAGGGGGCGGTGCTGCTTTCTTCAAAAAACATTTTGTTTTTTTTTTTTTCTTCCCCCAGTTTTTTTGAGATATAATTGACATATCATATTGTGTAAGTTTAAGGTGTACAATGTGTTGATTTAATACACTTATATATTGTGAAAGAATGACTACTGTAGCGTTAGTTAACACCTTCATCACCTCACATAATTATCATTTCTTTTTCTGATGAGAGTATTTATCTACTCTCTTCACAACTTTAAAGTATACAATGCAGTATTGTTGACCATAGTCTCCATGCTGTACATTAGATCCCCCAGAACTTATTCATCTTCTAACTGGAGTTTGTGCCCTTTGAGATCTCTCCATTTCCCCCGCACCCCAGCCCTGGCAACTATCATTCTACTCTCTCTTTCTACAAGTTCAGCTTTTTTAGACCCCACCTGTAAGTGAGACTGTACGGTATTTGTCTTTCTCTGTCTGACTTATTTCAGTTAGCATAATGCCCTCAAGGTCCATCCATGTTGTTGCAAATGGCAGGATTTCTTTCTTTCTCATGGCTAAGTAGTATTCCATTTAGTATATATACCACATCTTCTTTAGCCATTCATCTGTTGACTGACACTTAGGTTGTTTCCATGTCTTGGCTATTGTGAATAATACTGCAGTGAACATGGGAATGCAGATATCTCATCAAGATCTTGATTTCATTTTCTTTGGATATATACCTAGAAATGGGATGGATGGATCATATGATCATTCCATTTTTAATTTTTTGAGAAACCTCCATACTATTTTCCATAATGGCTGCACCAATTTACATTCCCATCAACAGTGTACATTCACATCCTCACCAACACTTGTTACTTCTTGTCTTTTTGGTGATAGCCATTCTAACAAGCGTGAAGTTTTATCCCATTTTGGTTTTGGTTTACATTTCCCTCATGATTAGTGATGTTGGTATATTTTTTTGTACCTGTTGGCCATTTGTATGTCTTCTTTAGAAAATAATGTCTATTCAGTTCCTCTGACCATTTCTTAGTTTTTTTTTTTGCTATTGTGTTATGAATTCTTTATGTATTTGGATATTAGCCATTTGTAAGCTGTATGATTAACAAATATTTTCTCACATTCTATAGGTTACCTTTCCATTTTGTTGATTGTTCCCTTTGCTATACAGAAGTGTTTTATTTAATATAACCCCACTTATTAATTTTTGCTTTTGTTGCTTGGGCTTTTGTGTCGTATCCAAAAAATCTTTGGCAAGACCAACATTAAGGAGATTTCCCCTATGTTTCCTCTAGAAATTTTAAGGTTTCAGGTTTTATGTTTAAGTCTTTAATCCATGTCAAGTTAATTTTTGAGAGTGGTGTAAGATAAGGATCCAATTTCACTTTTCTTAGAGTGGTTATCTAGTTTTCCCAGCACCATTTATTGAAGAGACTATCCTTTCCCCATTGAGTATTTTTGGCTCCCTTGTCACATATTTGTTGACTGTACATGCTTGAGTTTATTTCTGCGCTCTCAATTCTGTTCGACTGGTCTACTTTTATGCCAGTACCATGCTGTTCTGATTGCTATATCTTTTGTAGTATAGTTTGAAATCAGGAGGTGTGATGCCTCCAGCTTTGTTCTTCTTTCTCAGGATTGCTTTGATATTTGGGTCTTTTATGATTCCATACAAATTTTAGGATTATTTTTCTATTTCTGTGAAAAATGTCAATGAATTTTGTTAGGGGTTTCACTGAATCTGTAGAAGGCTTTAGATAGTGTGGACATTTTAACTATATTAATTCTTCTGATGCATGAACATGGGCTATTTTACATTTATTTGTGTCTTTTTCAATTTCTTTCATCAGTATCTTATAATTTTCAGTGTACAGATCTTTCACAGCCCTAGTTAAATTTATTCCTAAATATTTTATTGTTTTTGATACTACAGGTAATGGGTTTGTTTCCTTTATTTCTTTTTTTCCTTATTTCGTTCTTTTTCTTTTTCAGATAATCTGTTGTTAATATATAGAAACACAATTGATTTCTGTATGTTGATTTTTAACCCTGTGACTTTGCTGAATTTGTAGGTTAGTTCTAACAATTTTTTGGTGGAGTCTTTGGGATTATATAAAATCATACCATCTGCAAAGACAATATTACTTCTAGCGTTCCTGGTGGATGTTTTTTGCTGTTGTTGTTTTTGTTTTGCCTGATCGTTGTGGCTAGGACTTCCAGCACTATGTTTATAGGCGTGGTGAAAGTTGGCACCTTGTCTGTTCCTAATCTTACAGGAAAAGCTTTCTACCTTTCATCATTAAGTATTATATTAGCATGGCTTGTCACAGATGACCTTTATTATGTTGATGTATTTTCCTTCTATACCAAACTTGTTAAGAGTTTTTATCATAAAAATATTTTGTATTTTGTCAAATTACTTTTATGAATCTATTAAATTATCTAATAATTTTTATCTTTTCTTCTTTTAATGTGGTGTGTCACATTTTTTTATTTGTGTATGTTGAACCATCCTTGTATCCCAGGGTTAAAACCTATGTGATCATAGTGTAGGATCCTTTTAATGTGCTGCTGAATTCAGTTTGCTAGAATTTTGTTGAGAATTTTTGCATTTGCATTCATCAGAAATATTGGCCTATAGTTTTCTTTTCTTACAGTGTCCTTATCTGGCTTGGGTATCAGGGTAAAACTGACCTCATAAAATGAGTTGGAGAGTGTTTCCTTCTCTTCAATTTTTTTGGAAGAGTTATGAAGGATTTGTGTTAATTATTCTTTAAGTATTTGGTAGAACTCACCAGTAAAACCATCTGGTCCTATGCTTTTCTTTTGGGGCAGGTTTTTGATTACTGATTTAATCTTCTTACTCATTATTGATCTGTTCAGATTTTCTATTTTTTCATGATTCATTCTTGGTAAGTTGTATGTTTCTAGGAATTTTCTATTTCTTCTAGGATATACAGATGTTTGGTGTTCATAGTAATTTCTTATGATCATTTGTATTTCTGTGGTATCAGTTGTAATGTCTCCTGTTACATTTCTGATTTTTTTATTTTATTCTTCTGTCATTTTTTTCTTAGTCTGATTAAAAGTCTGTCAATTTTGTTTATCTCTTCAAAAAAACAGCTCCTAGTTCCCTTGATCTTTTCTATTGCTTTTGTGGTCTCTCTTTCATTCTTTCTGCTCTGTTCTTTATTTCCTTTCTTTGCTAACTTTGGGCTTCGTTTGTTCCTTTTTTTCCTAGTTCCTTAAGATTTAAAGTTAGATTGCTCATTTGAGTTTTTTTTTCTTAATATAGGCATTTATCACTATAAACTTTCCTCTTAGAACTTCTTTTGCTGTCTCCCATATATTTTGGTATATTGTGTTTCCATTTTGGTTTGTTTCAAGATTTTTTTTTTTTTTTTTTTTTGTGGTATGCGGGCCTCCCTCTGCTGTGGCCTCTCCCGTTGCGGAGCACAGGCTCCGGACGCGCAGGCTCAGTGGCCATGGCTCACGGGCCCAGCCGCTCCGCGGCATGTGGGATCCTCCCAGACCGGGGCGCGAACCCGGTTCCCCTGCATCGGCAGGCAGACGCACAACCACTGCGCCACCAGGGAAGCCCTCAAGATATTTTTTATTTCTCCTTTTATTTCTTCTTTGACACATTTTTTGTTCAGGAGTGTGTTGCTTAGTTTCCACATATTTTTAATTGTCCATTTGTCATCCTGTTTTTGATATCTAGTTTTATACCATTGTGGTCAGGAGATACTTGGTATGATGTCAGTCTTCTTAAATTTGTTAACACTTGTACTGTGACCTATGATGTGGTCTGTCCTGGAGAATGTCCCAGATAGAAGGATGTGTTGGATAGATTGTTCTGTATGTGTCTGTTAGCTTCATTCAGTATATAGTTCAAGTCTACTGTTTCTTTGCTGATTTTCTCTCTGGAGGATCTCTCCATTGTTGAAAGTGAAGTATTGAAGACTTCTACTATTACTGAATTGTTGTCCATTTCTCCTTTCAGATCTGTTAGTATTTGAATAACATGTTTAGGTGGGTATATGTTGATTGTTATATCTTCTTCGTTAATTGACTTCTTTATGATTACATAACAACCCTCCTTGTCTCTCGTTATCATTTATGGCTTAACGTCTATTTTGTTTGATACAAGTATAGCTAGCCTTGCTCTCTTTTGGTTTCCACTTGTATCAAATATCTTTTTCCACCCTTCACTTTGAGCTTATGTGTGTTGTTTAATCTGAAGTGAGTCTCTTGTAGACAGCATATAGTTGGTTCTTGTTTTTTTAATCCATCCAGCCACTCTATGCCTTTTGATTGGAGAATTTAATCTGTTTCCAAATAGAGAATTATTAATAGGTAAGAACTTGCTAATGCAATCTTATTAATTGTTTTATGGCTGTTTTATAGTTCCCTTGTTCCTTTCTTCCTCTCTTGCTGCCTTGCTTGGTGAATTGGTGATTTTCTGTAGTGGTATGCATTGATTCACTTCCCTTTATCTTTTGAGAATCTACTGTAGGTTTTTGCTTTGTGATTAACAGACAGCTTACATAAAACATCTTATAGATAGAACAGTATTTTATGTTGATAATCACATAACTGATTGCATACAAAAACTACCCTTTTATTACATCTTTTTGATGTCACAATTTACCTTTTTATACTATATATTCATACAAATTATTGTAGCTATAGTTATTTTTAACACTCATATCCTTTAACATTTATACTAGAGTTAAGTGGTTAACACCACCATATTACAGCGTTAGAGTATTTGACTATATACCTACCTTTCCCAGTGTGTTGTATGCTTTCATGTTTTCATGTTACTCCTTGACTTTTCATGTTCCTTGAAGTTTTGCATCATTGTCTTCTCATTTGAAATAGTAGTCACCTCCTTCAGGCTTTAGTCACCTCCTTCAGGCTTTACTAACTGCCTTTGGGAGAGAAATGTCTTCTGTCAGTCCTCCTAGAGATTCTGAGGCTATCTCAGACTGGCTATAGGTACACCTCCTCCACTCTTCTTGCTCTGTCTTGTGGCAGAATTCTTAGCTTGTATGCCTTCTCTGGATTCTGCAATGAACCTGGCCTAGGGATGACTGCCTCTCTTTTGTTTTCCCAAAGGTGGCACTCAATCTCAAGTTTGGGCACACTCTGGCTTGCAGAGTTGGGCAGGCCTTATGCACATGCTCACTAGCCATCTACCAAAGCTCACTCCTGCTACCACAGTGGGAGAGGGCCTCTTTGTCAGCATCTTGCAGAGCTGGGGAAGCAGTGTATCTTAATATAAGGAAGATCATAGACCAAGAAAACCTCTCTTGGCCTTACTGTGCTGCTTTGGGGGAGGGGTGATGCAAGTAAAGTCAAGCTGTTTTCTTACACCCTTTGATGCATCTAAACTCGTGTGTGTGTGTGTGTGTGTGTGTGTGTGTGTGTGTGTGTGTATTTTTCCCTCCAGTGATGTGCTAGAACTTCTCTGGAAACCTGGACTGCCACAAAAGGGTCTTGTCATCCATTGGTGATTTTCTAAAACGGTCCTTTCCAGGGGCTCCTGGGCCACAACCAAGGGAAGCTGGAGATGGATCACGGACCACCGTAGTGTCCATAGGCAGGATCAAGGTCTAAATGCATATTACCTGGTGCATAGGTGGGCAAGACTTCTCCTGGGTCCCTTGGCATATGGTACGAGATCCCATAGCTCCTACAAAGGCACCTCTGTCCATAAACAGATGGCAAATTAATGTTGTTGACGGGGAAGACAAAAACAAGGGACATCGTATTCCACCATGACGCTGATGCCACTTTTCTGAAAACTCCTTTTGTACCATTCTTCCTAAAACTATATGCTGGGAGAGGTGAAAGGAAAGAATAGCAGGCAAATCTTTGTAAAGTTGAGCAGAAGAAAAATCAAGAGCTAGGGATGACTTGTGCAGGTATGGCCACTGCTGACCCTTTTAGCCAAAGGTGGTCTAAAGGAAGGGATGAAGATTATATTAAAATATGACACAATCCAGGAAGAGCAAGAAATGGAATTCTAATACATGTATCCCTTTTCATTTCATTTTTTACATTATAAAGATTCATTTTAAATGATTTATTAAGCATCTACTATATGTAAGGCACTGTTCTGGGCACTTCAGATACATAAGGGAACTAAAAAAATGTATCTGTCTTCATGGAGCTTACATTTAATAATAGCACATGCTTGGTGTAAAACATTTAGAAAATACTGAATCTTGTAAGGAAGAAAAGAAAAACAGACTATTACTCCACCAACAAAAGATAGTGAGTTTTTAGAGAATGGACTTGAGGACACAGGGACGGGGAAGGGTAAGCTGGGACAAAGTGAGAGAGTGGCATGGACATATATACACTACCAAATGTAAATAAATCTTGGCAATATTTTCTTGGACCAGTCTCCTAAGGCAAAACTAACAAAAGCAAAAATAAACTAATGGATCAGCTATGTATAGCTGATTCACTTTGTTGTAAAGCAGAAACTAATACACCATTGTAAAGCAATTATACTCTGATAAAGATGTTAAAAAAAAATTCCAGATAGTTAGGAGACTAGAAAATGGAATTATCTAGCACAATTATCCTCCACAGAAGATGAGTTGATAAGTTTCTGGAAAAACACATTATTTAGTGATATGGACATAATCAGCAAAATAATTAAAATTTTAAAAATTTTAAATTAAAAAAAAAAATTTAAATTTAAATGTTTCAGTCTGGGAATGGGATAAGAGTGTGGAAAAATTAAAACTGAAAGGACATTTTTAAAAATTCATTTATTTTTATTTAAAAAAAAGATAGTGAGTTTTAACATTTTGATGCATTTTTTAGTTCACTTTTTGCTATGCCTATACTCACACATCTATATAGTTTTAAAATTTGGGATTTTATTGTACCCTTGATTTACATAACACTATACAATTTTTAAAAGGATATGAAACTGTCAAGGCTCCGTCATAAAAGTTGCCAAATGGCTTTCCAGAAATTTTGTTAGTCAACAGTCTGAGAGTTATTAGGGGCTTAAAATCAACAGAACTTGGTAATACACTGATTAGATGTATGTGTGTGTGAGAGAGATAGAAAAGTGGGAGACAAAAAGAAAAGGGATACTTCTCAGATTTATGACCTGTTCTACTAATGGACAGATGTAGGTATCAATAAACAAGAATAAAATTCATTAAAAGGAGTAAATTTGATATGCAGAAGATGTTGTTTTGAGGTACCCCAGGGGCAGCATCCCAACACAGCCACCAGCCTGGAGCTGAACTTTAATGTCTGAGCTGGAGATATGGGTCTGTATTGTATATTAAGCAAGGCCAAGGGTGAGATCACCTAGTTAGAGTGTACAGAATAACAAGAAGATAGAAGCTGAGTTTCAGGGAACTTGCACTGTCCCGGAGACTTAGCCTTGGCCTTCCCAGTCTGGGGGAGCCTGGGATGGTTGGGATGTTTCTAGGAAAGTCTAAAGTTTTCATCTACTCTGGCATTCACTATACATGGCTCTAGAGCTCCCTGATTGAGTTATCCCTCAGGTTTATCCCTAATCAAATTGGCTTATGGGAACAGAAGCTGAGGTATAGATTTTCTGTTTACTTCCTTCTCCCTCTACACACTCACACATTCCTTGAGTTTAGTTAGATTTCTCCATGTAAGAATTTGTAATCATGCCAGGAAATCACGTGGGACAATTATACACTGGAAGTTCTAGTAACATCACTGCAAAATCTCGAAATTATGTGTAAAACAGAACTTTGGGAGTCCTAGCAATGGAATATAAAACTCGTATTTTAGTATCCTAACCTTCAGAAGTCAAATGAGTCATTCTTAAGAAAGAGTTTAGTCTAAAAATGAATTTCAGGGCTTCTCTGGTGGCGCAGTGGTTAAGAATCCGCCTGCCAATGCAGGGGACAAGGGTTCAAGCCCTGGTCCAGGAAGTTCCCACATGCCGCGGAGCAATGAAGCCCGTGCATCACAACTACTAAGCCTGTGCTCTAGAGCCTGCAAGTCACAACTATGGAAGCCCGCGTGCCTAGAGCCCATGCTCCGCAACAAGAAAAGCCAACGCAATGAGAAGCCCATGCACCGCAACAAAGAGTAGCTCCCGCTCACCGCAACTAGAGAAAGCATGCACGCAGCAAGGAAGACCCAATGCTGCCAAAACTAAAAAAAAAAAAAAAAAAAAAAAAAAAGAATTTCATTCTTTTTTATGCCTGAGTGATAGTCCATTGTATATATGTACAACATCTTCTTTATCCATTCCTATGTTGATGGACATTTATGTTGCTTCCATGTCCCGGCTATTGTAAATAGTGCTGCAATGAACACTGGGGTGCATGTATCTTTTTGAATTATGGTTTTCTCCGGATATATGCCCAGGAGTGGAATTACTGGATCATATGGTAGCTCTATTTTTGTTTTTTTAATGAACCTCCATACTGTTCTCCATAAGGGCTATGCCAATTTACATTCCCACCAACAGTGTAGGAGGGTTCCTTTTTCTCCACACCCTCTCCAGCATTTATTGTTTGTAGATTTTTTTAAAAAATTTATTTATTTTTTTTGGCTGCCTTGGGTCTTGGTTGCTGCGCATGGGCGGCATGTGGGCTCTTCCTGGACCAGGACTCAAACCCGTGTCCTCTGCATTGGCAGGTGGACTATTAACCACTGCACCACCAGGGAAGCCCTGTTTGTAGATTTTTTGATGATGGCCATTCTGACCAGCGTGAGGTGAGTGATGTTGAGCATCTTTTCATGTGTTTGTTGGCAATCTGTATGTCTTCTTTTTTTTTTTTTTTTGTGGTATGCGGGCCTCCCTCTGCTGCGGCCTCTCCCGTTGCGGAGCACAGGCTCCGGACGCGCAGGCCCAGCGGCCATGGCTCACGGGCCCAGCTGCTCCGCGGCACATGGGATCCTCCCAGACCGGGGCGCGAACCCGGTTCCCCTGCATCAGCAGGCGGACGCGCATGTATGTCTTCTTTGGAGAAATGTTTATTTAGATTTTCTGCCCATATTTTTTTTTAGAAATTTATTTATTTTATTTATTTACTTTTGGCTGCATTGGGTCTTCTTTGCTGCGCACAGGCTTTCTCTAGTTGTGGTGAGTGGGGGCTACTCTTTGTTGTGGTGTGTGTGCTTCTCATTGTGGTGGCTTCTCTTGTTGCGGAGCATGGGCTCTAGGCACACGGGCTTCAGTAGTTGTGGCACGAGGGCTCAGTAGTTGTGGCTCGTGGGCTCTAGCGTGCAAGCTCAGTAGTTGTAGCATACAGGCTTAGTTGTTCCTCGGCATGTGGGATCTTCCCAGACCAGGGATCGAAACCATGTCCCCTGCAATGGCAGGCAGTTTCTTAACAACTGCGCCACCAGGGAGGTCCCAAGGTCTTCTGCCCATTTTTTGATTGGGCTGTTTGTTTTTTTGATATTGAGCTGCATTAACTGTTTGTATATTTTTGGAATTAATCACTTGTTGGTTGCTTCATTTGCAAATATTTTCTCCCATTCTGAGGGTTGTCTTTTCATTTTATGGTTTCCTTTGCTGTGCAAAAGCTTGTAAGTTTAATTAGGTCCCATTTGTTTATTTTTGTTTTTATTTTCTTTAGGAGGTGGATCAAAAAAGATCTTGATGTGATTTATGTCAAAGACTGTTCTGCCTATGTTTTCCTCTAAGAGTTTTATAGTATCCAGCCTTACATTTAGGTCTTTAATCCATTTTGAGTTTATTTTTGTATATGGTGTTAGGGAGTATTCTAATTTCATTTGTTTACATGTAGCTGTCCAGTTTTCCCAGCACCATTTATTGAAGAGACTGTATTTTCTCCATTGTATATTCTTGCCTCCTTTGTCATAAATTATATGACCATAGGTGTATGGGTTTCTATCTGGACTTTTTATCCTGTTTCATTGATCTATATTTCTGTTTTTGTGCCAGTACCATATTATTTTGATTACTACAGCTTTGTAGTATAGTCTGAAGTCAGGGAGCCTGATGCCTCCAGCTTCGTTTTTCTTTCTCAAGATTGCTTTGGCTATTCGTGGTCTTTTGTGTTTCCATACAAACTACTCAGCCATAAAAAAGAATGAAATAATGCCATTTGCAGCAACATGGATGGGCCTAAAGATTGTCATACTGAGTGAAGTAAGTCAGACAGAGAAAGACAAATATCATATGATATTGCTTATATGTGGAATCTAAAAAAAGGGTACAAATGAACTAATCTACAAAAGAGAAATAGAGTTACATACATTGAAAACAAACTTATGGCTACCAGGGGGTGGGGGGGAGGAACAGACTGGGAGATTGGGATTGACATATACACACTACTATACATAAAATAGATAACTAATAAGGACCTACTGTATAGCACAGAGAACTCTACTCAATACTCTGTAATGGCCTATATGGGAGAAGAATCTAAAGAAGAGTGGATATATGTATATGTATAACTGATTCAATTTGCTATACACCTGAAACTAACACAACATTGTAAATCAAGTATACTCCAGTAAAAATTTAAATAAAAACCATTATAAGACCCAGAAAAAATAAAATAAAATAAATTAAGAATAAATAAAAACAAATTTCAACAAACATTTGTTGAATGTCTGCTATGAACCAGCCACTGTGCCAGGCTCCTGGTACAAAGATGAATAAGACCAGGGCCAATGCAAGAGTTGGAGCCAGAGGAGGCAGGAGGCCCATTTGAATTAAGACGTCATATACTTGAAAGGCCTCAGAAACAGAGCTACAGTGACAGGAATGCAAGGTGGTAATTCTACAACTTTAACTTTTTGTGCCTGTTTGGCACTATTAAGTATCTTCTTTTTAAAAATCCTGCCATTTTTTTTGGAAGAGCGTAACTATATTATATTATACTTTAATTTGTGAAAAAGCAGAAATTTATTAAATCAGAATTTTTAAACAGGCTACAATTCTTGGAAAATTGTTTCAGGATTTCTCGGTGTTTTAATATGTGAGGAACTTCCAAAAATGAGAGAGACCCCTAAGAGACCACAAACAAGACTAGTCTCAATCCTCAAGAAACTTGCAATCTAAGGGGAGAGAGACACACATTAACAGGCCATTTCAGTTTTGTGTGAACCTGAAGCTTTCTTAAGCCCTATGCGAGAATCTTTCAAGACAAACCAGTATCAACAACAACAACAACGGTTTGGCCAGAAACAGATACTAAATTGAAGTACTTAGTGGTGAGGGGGAAAATGCTAAATTTTTTCACTCCATTTATTCTTCAGTTTTCAACTAATTCCATGTCCCATTCTGCTATTCCTATCATTTCATTTCAATAAAGGTTCAAAATGTATTGAACAAGTTACTTTGCCTCTTTTCATCTAGTTAATGTCATCTTATGAAGTGAGATTATGAGCTATCTCTCTTTCAGGGAAAGACAAATTATTTGGTTGGAAATCTATTCAAATTAAGAGTCTGCACTAAGACTATCCCAGGTCTCCTCCCCACTACAGGTTATAAACAGACTGTTCATACAGCACAATCCTCAGTGTCTTTCTTTATACCCACTATAATGTTATTTTTCTTTTTTGACTGACATCAACTGCAGGACTCTGTTTGCCTGATCCTCAGAGGCAAAAACAAAACAAAACAGGAGTTTAAAAGATTCAGAAGATAGAGCATGGACTTGAGGATATGGGGAGGGGGAAGGGTAAGCTGGGACGAAGTGAGAGAGTGGCATGGACATATATACACTACCAAACGTAAAACAGATAGCTAGTGGGAAGCAGCAGCATAGCACAGGGAGATCAGCTCTGTGCTTTGTGACCACCTAGAGGGGTGGGATAGGGAGGGTGGGAGGAAGGAGGGAGACGCAAGAGGGAGGGGATATGGGAACATATGTATATGTATAACTGATTCACTTTGTTATAAAGCAGAAACTAACACAACATTGTAAAGCAATTATACTCCAATAAAGATGTTTAAAAAGAAAGATTCAGAAGAAACCAGAAGTGCTACCTTCGTCAATAAAAATAATGTTCTGGGCTCTAAAGCTTACACAAAAGGGAGTACATCCTGGTGGTGAGAGAGGGATCCTCACACTAAACCCATGTGCCCTCACTCTATCTCAGTGGTTTTCCTTAGACCTGAAAAACTCTTATTTATCACTATCACCTCAGGCTAGCCAGGGTATGGGCACTACTTCCCCTTTAACTCTGTCTGGCCCAAGTAAGTACAAAATATTGATTACCAGCATAGACAATTATGGAATATTATAACATTCCAGAAACAGACAATGAGAACAAATCCAAACAATATTAACAAAGAAGAGGCTTTGATGTGGGTTAAGAACCTATACCCTAGGATTAAAGGAGAACAAGAAGTATATTGTTCCTCAAAGGGCAAGAAGTTAATCTTTGAATCACCTCTATTTCTGACATTGGATAAGGTTATCCCAATTACCAATGTCCCTAGCTGCCTGCCAAAAGCAAAAATAAATCCTCTGTGGAGGCACGCCATGAATCACAACTAGACAGCCTGTGCAGCACAACTACCGATCCCGCGCACTCTGGAGCTCGCATGCCACAATTAGAGAGCCCGCACGCCGCCCAAGAGCCCATGCATCGCAACAAAAGATCCCTTGTGCTGTAACTAAGACCAGACAGCCAAATAAATAAATAGATTTAAAAAAATCCTTTATGGAGGAAGATAAAGTCATCCTAGGCCTCAAATTATTTATAAAAATTTTCACACATAATGTCCAGCATTCAATAAAAAAATTAAGAAATAAGGAGACAAAACAACATAATAAAAAAAATCGAGAAGCAACAGAGTCTCCAGATAATGAGACATAGACTGTAAAATAACCACTGTTAATGTGCACAAGAAAATTAAAGACAAGATTGAGAAACTTAGAGAATTTGAAATGATAACAAAAAGGTAAAAATAACTAAAATATATAGCAGTCAAATTAAGAATTCAATAAATTAACAGATTAGACACACCTGAAGAGAGAATCGGTGAGCTGCAAAATCAGAAGAAAATGTCCATGTGAAAGCAGGGAGAAAAGGCAAGAGATAAAAAAGACATAGAGAATGCAAGTAGAAAGTCTAATACACAGGTATTTGGAATCTCAAAAGCAGATAGCAAATGGAACAGAAGGAATATGAAAAATATTATGCCACATCCCTCTGACATTCTGGCTTCTGATGAGAAACCTACAGTCATTTGAATTGTATTTCCCTATAGGTAAGTTTTAATTTTTTTTTTTCTGGCTGCTTTCAAGAATTTGTCTTTAGGCTTCATAAGTTTAATTATGATGTGTCTTGATTTTGATTTCTTGTGACTTATCCTGTTTGGAGTTTGCTCATCATCTTGAATCCATAGGTTTAATCTCTTATCAAATTTGGGAAGTTTTCAGCCATTATTACTTCAAGTACTTTTTCAGCCTCACTCTTTCTCCTTTCCTTTTGGGTCTCTGATGACATGAATGTTAAATCTCATAGATTCCTGAGGCTCTGTTCTCTTTCTCTCTCTCTCTCTCTCTCTCTCTCTTTTTTTTAAAGTCTATTTTTCTCTCTGTTCTTCATCCTTTTGGGTCTCTGATGACATGAATGTTAAATCTCATAGATTCCTGAGGCTCTGTTCTCTTTCTCTCTCTCTCTCTCTCTCTCTCTTTTTTTTAAAGTCTATTTTTCTCTCTGTTCTTCAAATTGAGTTAGTTTTTGATTCTTCCATCTTCGAGTTCTCTGACTCTTCCCTCTGTACCCTTCATTCTTCTGCTGGACCCATCCACAGAGCTTTTTATTTCAGTTATTGAATTTTTAGTTCTCAAACTTCCATTCAGTTCTTCTTCATATCTTCTATCACTCTGCTGAGGCTTTGTATTTTTTCATTTGTTTCAAGCATGTTCATAATTGCTCCTTGAAGCATTTTTATCATGGATAATAATTGTCTACTCATTCTCACGTCTCTGTCATCTTTTTGTTGGCATCTATTGATTGAAAATAGTTTGAGATCTTTTGGTTCTTGCTTGGTAGGATAAGTGATTTTTTTTTTCCCCTTAGGATTAATGACTTTTTAAATTGAAACTTGGATATTTCCCATGTTACGAGACTCTGGATTTTATTTAAACCCTCTGTTTTGACTGGTTTTTTATG
This sequence comes from Physeter macrocephalus, assembly GCF_002837175.3. Taxonomy (NCBI): domain Eukaryota; kingdom Metazoa; phylum Chordata; class Mammalia; order Artiodactyla; family Physeteridae; genus Physeter; species Physeter macrocephalus. Next base: position 52,294,106 of record NC_041221.1, read on the forward strand.
ACACTGCTCCTGCAGAGGAAAGAAGCATCTTATTACTGCCCAATGGAGGTAGAACTCCAGGTTCCCCACGTGGCTTCCACTGACACCCAAGGAAGAGGTTGATCCTCGTCATTACTGGGCAGGAGCGGATGTTCTGGCTTCCCACATGGTCTTCACTGACACTGCTGTGGAATTGGCCTCTTACTGCTGAATAATGGTGAGAGTCCTGACGCTCCAGTAGGCCTCCTGTAACATCACCCCAGGGGGAGAGAGAGGGGAACCTTGTTACTGCTGGGTCTGGATTAAAATCTGGGTTCCTACTTGGCCTTCTGTGACACCACCCCAGGAGAGGAGAGGGATTGAGATGCGTCATTACAACCTGGAGAGGGCAAACGTTTAGGGTCCTCACTCAGCTTTGCTGCCATGGGTAGCAGTGGGACAACATTCTTCTCTGTGGTGTTTGGCCTTAATAGAGCAGTTTCTGTCTAAAAGTTTTATGTCTTGTGAGGCTGCCCCTTTCTTGGTCCTTTGACTAGAGAGAGCAGGCTATTGTAGGGTTTTTTTTTTTTTTCCTGTGTTCATTGGCACCTCTGACTTGCTGGCTTCTTTGCCTACAAATCTGGGATACATAAGCCAAAAGAAAACTCAAGGAAGTTACCACTGTGTTGTTCCTCGGGTTCTGTGGTCCTAGTCAGTCTTTCTTCTATCTTTCAGAGTCTTCTTATGTTTGTTTTTTACATAAAGTGTCAGGTTTTTAGTTGCGCTTAGTGAGTGAAATAGTGAAAAGTACATCTACTCTATCTTCCTGGCAGTAGAGGTCTTGCATTCATTTGGTTTCTAAAACCATCGTATAAGAATATTATTTATCTTGATTTCTGAGTTTTGACCCCCTCTTACATTTGGCAACTCAGGCAAGTGCCTCCCTCACCTTACCCTAGTTCCAGTCCTATTTAGAAGTCATCTTAGAAGCCAAAAAAAAAAAAAAAAATCCAAAATAAGGCAAGAAATGAGAAATAACACAGAACAGTAAGACAAATAGAAAACAAATGTTAACAAAACAGATTTAATCTCAAATATATTAGAATTACAATAAAATTAATGGGGGGGGGGCACATGAACATTGAGAAGTTAAGGAAAACAGAGATATCCAGAGAGACCAAGGAGAGTTCAGTGAGTTTCATGTTTGCAATAAAAATTTAACAATAGGGCTTCCCTGGTGGCGCAGTGGTTGAGAGTCCGCCTGCCGATGCAGGGGACACGGGTTC
>NC_041221.1:52295470-52317683 GCF_002837175.3 Physeter macrocephalus
CATGCCCCAGTCCGGGAGGATCCCACATGCCGCAGAGCGGCTGGGCCCGTGAACCATGGCTGCTGAGCCTGCGCGTCCGGAGCCTGAGCTCCGCAGCGGAAGAGGCCACAACAGTGAGAGGCCCACGAACCAAAAAAAAAAAAAAAAATTTAACAATAAAAGCAGAGTGCATGGATCCTAAAGGACCCTTTGACAATATCAGCATTCGTGAGTTTCTCCAACTTCCCGGAGAATAGTAACCACTTCCACACCTGGGTGTTATTACATTTCATATTGTTGTTATGCCAAGATGGGACCAGAGCTGAACTTGAACACTCAAGATTTAGCAGACACTTGGGGCAACAATGCTGAAAAGAAACTTCTAGGTCTGGTGTGTCATCCCCTGCTTAACTTGCTGTCTTCTGTGATTTTTGCTAACCGGCTGCTGTCCTGCCTTCCTCAGCTCCACAGGAATGATTGAGTACTCTCCTAATTTGGAGTTTCCAAGCCAACATTAAAGTTTGACTAGTATAAGAATAAAGGTCACCATCTACAAGTTGGGAAGCAACTAAGTAACTGTCCTCAAGCACATACTGACATCCTGGTTCCAGCATGTTGCCTGAAGGAAGAAAAGGACAAAATAACCCTAATAATTTGGTCAGTTTCTTATTTGTGGCATATGTAAAATATTATGTGCCGCTCGGAAAAATCTGGACTTGTTATGATCCCTTTTTCAGCTTGCTGTACCTGTGGGCTCACTGGGGACATCCTGGATTTTTAGTTCCTTTGGGAAAACACAAGAAGATTTCTTGTTTTCTTTTTCTTTCCTTTTTTTTTTTTTTTTTTTTTTTTTTGCCATGCCACGCAGCTTGTGGGATCTTAGTTCCCTGATCAGGGATTGAACCCAGGCCCCGGCAGTGAAAGCACTGAGTCCTAACCACTGGACCACCAGGGAATTCCCAAAGATTTCATTTTTTGACCCATAAATAGCTTTTTAAAAATTTTAGCAGGTAGCAAACAGAATATAAATCTTATACTGGGGCATAACAATGAACACCATGTAATGAAAGCTTACTACGTACCAGGTACGAATGTAGGTGCTTCCCATGTATTATCTCATTTGCTTCCCCTAACAACACTATTTTAAAGATGAGGAAATGGGGCTTCCCTGGTGGCACAGTGGTTGAGAGTCCGCCTGCTGATGCAGCGGACATGGGTTCACGCCCCGGTCCAGGAAGATCCCACATGCAGCGGAGCGGCTGGGCCCGTGAGCCATGGCCACTGAGCCTGCGCGTCCGGAGCCTGTGCTCCGCAATGGGAGAGGCCACAACAGTGAGAGGCCCATGTACTGCAAAAAAAAAAAAAAAAAAAAAAAAGATGAGGAAATGGAAGGTAAATGAAGTTAAACAATTTGCCCAAAGTCTCCCCACTATTAAGTTGAACTAAGACTTCAGCCCAGGCTATCTTTCAAACCAAATTCTTAACCACAAGGCTATCTCCTTCCCAATGTTGCCTTAAAACATATACAGTAATATGGTGGCCAGAACTACCCTTAGTTTGTCAACTCTCCTTAAGTTTGAAGAATCCATTTTAACTCCAGAGAACATCTATAAACCTGGTTATTATTAACTGACACAAAATCTGCACCACAGAGAACTGTGTTTTAACACTAACTTCATTCTTATGTCCTCATCCTTATTATCCTTCTAGGTACCTGATTACTAAATGCTTCTGGAGGAAATCACGATGTCTGACAGACTGCTATCACAGAAATTCGAGGTCACCAACTTCTACCAGATCCTGTTGATGCTACTGTGATATTATTATGTTCAAGATCCATTTGAACTCTTTCCATTCTGTGGTAGGCAGCTTCTAAGATTGCTCCCAAAGATCATGCCTCCTAGGACAAGCATACTGCACTTTTAAAAAATTTATTTATTTTTGGCTGCGTTGGGTCTTTGCTGCAGTGCATGGGCTTCTCACTGTGGTGGCTTCTCTTGTTGCGGCGCACAGGCTCTAGGCGTGCGGGCTTCAGTAGCTGTGGCATGCGGCTCAGTAGTTGTGGCTCACGGGCTCTAGAGTGCAGGCTCGGTAGTTGTGACGCATGGGCTTAGTTGCTCCGTGGCATGTGGGATCTTCCCAGACCAGGACTCGAACCCATGTCCCCTGCATTGGCAGGCAGATTCTTAACCACTGTGCCACCAGGGAAGCCCTGCACTTTGTTTTATTGCACTTCGCAGATATTGTGTTTTTTAAATAAATTGAAGGTTTGTGGCAACCCTGTGTTGTCTGATGATGGTTAGTATTTTTAAAGTAATAAAGTTATTTTTAAATTAAGGTATGTACATTGTTTTCTTAGACATAATGCTATTGCACACTTAGTAGACTACAGTATAGTGTAAACATAACTTTTGTTTGCATTGGGAAAGCAAAAAATTCATGAGACTTACTTTATTGTGATATTCACTTAATTGCGGTAGTCTAGAACTGAATCTGCAATATCTCCAAGGTGTGCCTGTAGTTCCACCACTGTATGATTACTTTCCTTTGACTGTGGGCTGCACCTGGTGACTTGCTTCTAACAAACAGGATACAGAAAAGTGATGGAACGTCACTTCTGAGATTAGGTTACAAAAAGACTTTGGCTTCAGGCTTCCCTGGTGGCACAGTGGTTAAGAATCCACCTGTCAATGCAGGGGACGTGGGTTCGAGCCTTGGTCTGGGAAGATCCCACATGTCACGGAGCAACTAAGCCTGTGCACCACAACTACTGAGCCTGCACTCTAGAGCCCGCAAGCCACAACTACTGAGCCCACGTGCCACAACTACTGAAGCCTGCACGCCTAGAGCCCGTGCTCTGCAACAGGAAAAGCCACTGCAATGAGAAGCCCACATACCACCACAAAGAGTAGCCCCTGCTCGGCGCTACTAGAGAAAGCCCGCCTGCAGCAATGAAGACCTAATGCAGCCAAAAATAAATAAATAATAATTTTTAAAAAATCTATTAAAAAAAAAAGACTTTGGCTTCTGTCTTGCTTGTTCTCTCTTGCTCTGATGGAATCTAGCTGTCAGTCCCTATTGTGAGCCCCAAATGGAGGGAGGTGGTATAAAGAAAATTGAAGTCCTCAGTCTAATAGCCCAAGGGAAACTGACCTCTATCAACAACCACTTAAGAGTACTTGGAAGCAGACCCTGCCCTAGCCAAGCATTGAGATGAGAGCAGCCCCAGCAAACATCTTGATTAGAAACTTGTGAGAGACCCGGAAAATCCAGCTAAGTGATATCCTCAGACCCACGGAAATTGTTAAATAACAATATTGTTTTAAGCCACTACGTTTTGGGGCAATTTGTTACACAGCCTTAAATAACTAATACATCTCCCAATCTCAAACTTTTCCTCCCCGACACACACACACATAAACACACACACACACACCTTTCTTCTCCTAATCTTGGCTTTTAGCAGATGACCTGGCCACCTATTTCATAGAGAAAATAGAGGTTTTCAGTTAGACAGGAATTTTCTCAACCTCCTGGAAGCAAATCTACACTCCTAAGAGCACCAAATCTATTAATCCTTCCAGTGCTAACAGATGTTCTTATCTAAAGCTGATTCATTCACCTATCCTCTCAACTTCATCTTCTTCAGTCTCTTCCTCTCTTGCACAATTACCCCTTTTCCTCCTCTATTTTTATCGTCTTCCACTGCTGGATTCTTCTCTATCAGCATTTTAGTTGTTTAAATCTCTCCCATACCAAAACACAAAAACTAAAACTGGCTTGACCTATCGCCCTCTACAGGTACTCCTTTCTTTCCTCACTTATTTTTTATTTTTATTTATTTTTATTTTTTATTTTTATTTTTCGGTACGCGGGCCTCTCACTGTTGTGGCCTCTCCCGTTGCAGAGCACAGGCTCCAGACACGCAGGCTCAGCGGCCATGGCTCATGGGCCTAGCCGCTCTGCGGCATGTGGGATCCTCCCGGACCGGGGCACGAACCCGTGTCCCCTGCATCGGCAGACGGACTCTCAACCACTGTGCCACCAGGGAAGCCCTCCTCCCTTATTTAATGAGAGTTCTGTTATTGTCAACTCATTTTCCTAATTATTCCTTAACCTACTTATTTATTCCTAGACTCCCCCACCCCCCATGGAACATTCCTAATCTTTATTTAACTTGAGCACTTTGGAGCATTTGGCACTGCTGATCATACCCTGTCTTTTGAAACACTGACCTCCTTGAAGTCATACTCCTCTGGTTTTCCTCCTTTCTCTAGCTGCCATACTGTCCTTTCAGGTTCTTTTTTTCCTACTAAACCCATAAACGTTGATACTTCTCAGGGATAAAGTCCTACACCTTCTTCCATTCTGACCCTGTAAGGCCAAGAGTGTCCAAATTCAAATGCTTTAAGAAAAAGGCAAGTAAAAATGAATGATATGCACTGGGTCTAAGACACTAAAAAGTGATGGGGGCTATGGTGAACTAGATAGTTCAAATCCCATTTAGAGACGACAATCTCTATTTGGCTTAATCCAATTGTTATTTTATAGGAAAGTAGCAGTACAGACTGGAATTTCCCAAATGCCTATTTCTAGGTGCAATTTCTTCGTCTTAAAAACACGCTATGAATAATAATGATAATATTAAACCACTAGCAGTCCAATTTAACCTACAAGCTGTTAGTCTCTCATCCCTGCAGATTCTCCTAAAACAATCTCATCTATTTCCATGGCTTCAATATCCACTTTATGCTAAATTTTTCCAAATCTCTAAGGTTAGCTCTCTCCTCCATGCTCTATACGGATCCACATATAGTTGCCTTTTTTTTTTTTTTTTTTTTGACTGCACCACACAGCTTGCAGTATCTTAGTTCCCTCGACCAGGGACTGGTCGACCCCTGCAGCAGAAGCGCAGAGTCCTAACCACTGGACCACCAGGCAATTACCTCTATCAGTTTTCTAATCCTACCCGCCACCATGGTTTCATCTAGATTACTAACAGCCTCCCAACTGGTCTCTACTTCTATTTTGTCCCATTTAATCTTTACTCCATAGAATTCTCTTTAAAAAGTAAAATTTATGATGTCACTATCCTGTTCAACCTCCAAGACTTCCCTTTGTGATTATAAGAAAATCTAACATCTTTAACACTGTTTCCAAGGCCCCTGTGGGTCTGCCCAGCAACATTCCTTCAGTTCCCGGAATGCTATAATCTTGGTGCCTCTGCATGTTCTTGGCTAAGAACACTAAGGCTTCATATTGCTTCTTATAGGTCACTAGTTTTCCTTGACCTCCAGATTATCTTGTTCTTCACATCTCATAACACTCAGCAGTCAGCACCCAGTCAATTCACTGTTCAGAATGTCTATTTACTCCATCATACTAAGACTGGGAAAGCAGAAACCACATATACCTTGTTCACCATCGGAATTCCCAGTCCCTTAAACAGCGCCTCGCACAACGTTGGCTCTCAATAAATGTCAGTTGAAATAATGATTACATTTACTCTTGCAGACAGCTATTTAAATCCTTCCCTAATCCCTAATCCTAATCTTTCTTTTGAGAGAAAAGAATAAGTAAGTCTTGACCATCTCATTCTCAAAAACCCAATTTCAGAGGAATGAATGAATGAATGACCCAGTCACGTGAGGCTGATTATGGGTCACTGGCCACTTTAAGCGCGGGGGTTGGGGAATGGAGAGCTGCAGTAACAGCACCATGCGTAAATAATCGAGCAGCTACAGGTCCTAAGCCTAGCAAACACGTGCTGCCCGCCGAGCACGGAGAGGGCGGGCACCCGGGAGGAAGATCCTAGGCGGCCGGAACGTGCTCGCGCCCGTGGCCGCCGCCGCCCGCGCCGCGGCCGTCCGGGTCTCGGAGCGAGCGCACGTGCGCCGGCCCGAACCAAGCAGAGGGAGCGCCCGGGGAATTCGCGAGGAAATGGCGGGCGAGGCGCTGTTCAGGGTTAGGGAAAAGTGTGGGGCGAGTTACGCCCCGAGAGGGGAGAGTAGAGAAGGTAAGGCTTTCGGGACGGAAAGGAGAAAGGGAGGATTGTGAGCTAGGTAAGGCGGCCCGACCTAGGCCTTGGGAGGAAAGGGGGCGGGGGTGGGGGCAGCGGTATAAAGGTACACCTGAAACTGGCTGCGAGTTTATTCTAAGGTCCGGGTCGGAAGTGCTCACACCTGGAGTCTGGCGCGGGTGGGTGGAAGGTGGAGCCCCACCCCGACAAAGCCAGGCCCTCAGCCGGCCCAACCTCACCACAGCCCACTTCCTCCTCCCAGCGCGGGCGGCCTGGCCTTCTCGAGCGCCAAATCCCCTCGGTTAGATCCGCCCCGCCGCTAGTGGAGGGCGGGTGGGGGCGTGGCCCGCCCACTCCCTCGTCTGCGCTCAGTCGGCGTCCGCGTCAGCCGGAGCCCGACGCGGTGACGCGGCACGTCGACGTAAGTGACGCGCAGGCCCGGGCCGCTCCTCCTTCCTTGAGTGAGTGCCGGCCCGGTCCGGGCGGGGGAGAAGAGGGAGGGAGGGGGAGGGAGAGGCGACCCGGGAGTCGTAGTGGGCCGCGGGCCGGACCGGGTCCCGGGGCGGCGGGAGCCAGGGCCGGGCCGAAGGGCTTGGCGGGCCGTTAGAGGGCCGCGGCAGCTGTCGGGTCTCCTCCCTTGCCGGACTTGCGCGCCCCGGAGCCCGGAGCCTCCGGCGCTGTGCCCACCCCGCTCCAGCTCGCGTCTCCCGACTCCAATTAGGTCAGGCTCGGAGTCCCGCGGCCGCGGCTCCGGCCCCCAACGCGCGGCGGGCACCCGGCTCGCCTTTCTTCCCTCGCCTTCCTCTCCTCTTGTCTCACCCTCCCCCCTTCTTTTCACGTTGCTGGGGTTTTGTTTTTTGTTGTTTTATGCTTTAGGGGTTTTGTTCCTCAGCCCGAGCTCATGGGTGTACGTTATCATGCTCCTCTTTTGTAGAACAGCCCGACGGCCATGGAGGCCGAAGAGACGATGGAATGCCTTCAGGAGTTCCCTGAACATCATAAAATGATCCTGGACCGATTGAATGAACAGCGAGAGCAGGACCGGTTTACTGACATCACCCTGATTGTCGACGGTGGGTAGCGTGGTGGGCCGAGGAGCGAATTTGTGGCTTCAGATCTTCTCTCCCCTTCCCCCATCCGCCTTTTTTATCCACCTTCTATGGACTCCCTATCGAAAGTCTGCCGATGGTGTACTCTGGAACCCGAGGACGCTTATCAGTGTCCCTTCGCGTAGACCATGCTGCAGAAGGATAGTCACGCTTTCAACATAATCATGGCATTTTAACTTCTTGCAGCCTTTTGAAGTGTTCGCATTGTACACTTGAGTGCAAGGTGGCGGGGATAGGATGTCTCTAAATGTTTGGTTAGTAGATTTCTGCTGCTAAGCTGCTTTGCGCAGTCTTTCACAGGAGTCATTTGGGAAGTGTTCTTTCTAGTTTCCCAAATGGTCTTGGAGGGAAAATGTGAGAGATTCCTTTGCAGCACTGGTACCCCCTTTGGTAACCCCCAAAATATAATGTGGTCTTTACCAGTCTTAGGAGTAGTCATTATAATGGATGCAAACCCAGCTTGGATATCTTTTCTGTGTAGTGAAATTAGACTTTTTGAGGCAAGCTATTCTTTATTATAGCCTACAGCAGGTCTGCTGTAGGTTGAGTTTCCAAATACTAGGCATACTAAAATGTTTTCCATAGCAAACACATCCATCTTGGTGCTTATTCTGTGGCTTTTTCTTTTCTTTTCAAATGACCTATAACCTTTTGGGTTGTGTTTGCGTTTAGCAATTTCAACTGAATAGGATATGCCTTTGACTTAAGTGGTACTTCCTAAAATGTTGTAAGGTGGCCTTTATAAAGCTGACTTAATAAGGCCCTTGAGGTAAAGATCCTGCTTCATGTCTAATTGAGATTTAAATTTGTCAAGATAACTGCTCAGAATATAGTTTTATAATTATATTAAGGAAGACCTATTTTACTTTAATTTCTTAACTTGTTTTATAGTTTTATATTTGATTTTTGTGAATATGATGATTTTATTTTGTTTTTTCTCTAGGACACCATTTTAAGGCCCACAAGGCTGTTTTGGCTGCTTGCAGCAAGTTCTTTTACAAATTCTTTCAGGAGTTTACTCAGGAACCTTTGGTGGAGATAGAAGGTAAATGCTTGTTTTAAATACAATACTTAGCAAGCATTATAATTTGATGAAGAAGTTTTAGGCAGTTAATTTAGCCAGATACCATGGGAAACAGGCATCAATGGTTTCTATTCCTTGACTGGATAAATTGTTCTTTTGACACCTGAGAATTCTTACTTTTAGTAACGTGCTTTGTAAAATGATATTCCAGGAAAAACTCTTACGTTAAACGGTTGGTCTCTTAAAGGAGTCTTTTTCATTGCTAATACCAGTGATCACTGTCTTTTGAAAACATGTTTTAAAAGTTAATTTCCATCTTATTTAGAGGGCTTATGTTTCAGACTGGTCCAGATGCTGCAGGCCTCTCTGTATTAGCAGCATGACATGCACAGTGTGAAGTGGGCTGTCATAATATGGAAAAGGCTAGGAAAGATTAACTGAAGTAGCATTCAGAAGAAGTTCTAGTGGCTATAAAAAGTCTAGGATGGAAGGGGGTCATCTGTTAGATACTGTCTTAAAATAGAAATTTTTATACTTGTTTGACTTTTTGTAATAATAGCCCACCAAGTGCCAGGTATTATGCTGTGTAGTTTGTGTGCATTTTCTGAGGTTCACAGCAGTGCTTTGAAGTAAGTGGTTTTATTTCCAATTTACAGATCAGGGAGCAGGCTCTAAAAGGTTACTTGACTGAGGTTGCCCAGCTAGCAAGGGATTCAGTTTGTGCTATTAATTCTGCTGCTACAATACCTAGCCCTCTACCCCTCAATCCAAAACTGTAGGAAATAAATCAGCTTACCTACATAAATACAGGGTTCTTGAGTTTGGGTTTTGTATCTCTCTCAGTGTGTATATATTCTCTGTTATGAATGGGTTGCCTAGAAACAGTATTCTGTTGGAAAAATTTGGTGTCTAGGGGAGTAAAGAAAACATAGGGTTAAGAGTATTCTCTTATTTTGATAGTTCCAGCTTACCTAGCATTCTGGCTGGTATCCATAGATAGATTATCTTTGATTATATGTGATGGACAGAGCACAGGCATGAAGGAAATCCTCAAAGCTCACTAAAGTGAGAATCCATCAGCCTAGATGGTGTTCCTGTTACAAGGCAAAGTTTTGTCCATTTATTCACCTGAGGTACTGAGACCCCAGGCAGGTTACTTTATCTCAATTGCATATTTGCCTCTTCATCTGAAAAGTGGGTTAATAGGCTTGTACTAATGATTAATTGAAATAGCATCTGCAGAGCTCCTGGCGTAGTGTTTGGTGCACTGTCAAAGCTTAATAGATTGGGGCTGTTTATCAGATTTAATACCTATTATAATATACCGTGCCAGACCCAGGAAATGAGGAATTGATTAATAAGACAGCCCTTAGAGAATTTGCAAATTTAATCATGGATAAGCAACAGTTAAGGAGTGCAAAAAATGTTGCAGAGAATTTTGTTGCAGAATGGTGTCACTAAGGAGGGAGGATGAGTGGTTTAGTTTACTTTAGAGAGAAGAAGGATTTCAAAGATGAGTCAACTTCTTGGCAGAATCTTAAGTCAAAAAATAAGTGACCCAGGCTAGAATATGCATTGCTGGTGAAATGTGGAGTACTGACCTACCTGGAGAAGTAGGGTCTTTTCTTCTGAAGACTAATCACCTTGGGATTCTCTCTTATACTTCTGATGTGCTATGTCCATTATAGTACAGGACACACAACTTTCAGTATTTAAAACTATAGAAAGTAAGAAAGAAAAATGTAAAAACATTCTTTCTGTTTTTGTTATTTGCCAGATTCAGGTTGAAAGCGTCAGTTTGGCTCAATGTCTTTTTAAGCCCTTAACTTTGGAATTGCTATCTGGCTAGGGCACCTGGCTCTAGAGAAAGCCCTGGGCATGCACTTAGAAAACCTGACTTAGAGTCCCAGCTTTACTGTTGGTCAGTTGTGTAACATTGGACATCTTAGCTTCCCTTTTCCTCTTTTAATATGCAGAATATGTCAAATAATTTTGCATTATGTCATGGGCATTATTTTTTCCTCTTTTTTTTTTTTTTTTTTTTTTTGGTCTGTGTCAGGTCGTTGAGGCATGCAGGATCTTTCGTTACGGTGCAAGGTTTCTTTATTGCGTGTTTGGGCTTCTCTCTAGTTGTAGCATGCGGGTTTTTCTCTCTTTAGTTGTGGCGCATGGGCTCTGTAGGTTGCGGCACGTGGGCTTAGTTGCCCCGCAACATGTGGGATCTTAGTTCCCCAACCAGGGATGGAACCCACATCCCCTGCATTGGAAGGTGGATTCTTTACCACTGGACCACAAGGGAAGTCCCTGTCATGGGCATTTTGAATATTATGTTTTGACTCTCTGCGTGCTGTTAGAATCCTCTGGAGAATGCTGTTAGTTTTTGTTGTTGTTTTGATTTTGTTTTGTTTTAGCAGACAATCAACCTGATTAGATTCAGACTGCCTTGTGTGGACTGTGGATCCAATTCCAATTTAGTTTTCAGAACCTTTGTTGTTCTGTTCACACCTGGTCCCAGGTGTGCCGACCTGGGTGGTAGTCCACACCACAGTGTAATTCTCAAAGCCTTTGCTGTGCTGCCTCACGTCATTTTTGCACACGTGCAGCTGGGTGGTGAGCTCAAGACTGCATACACAGATTTAAAGGACCTTTCTCCAGCTCCCCCTCCTGATTGTCTCTGTACTTTAGCTCCCCTGAGCTCCCTTTCCTGGTCCTCTGGCTGGAAAACTAGGAGTTTAGCCTCCCTGTGCTGTCGTACATTTTCTGCAGTGGAATCCATTTCCTGGATAATAACATGGTGAGAGAAGAAAATAACAAGAATTCTCTCCATGCTCTTCAGATGATAATCTCTTTCCTAGTTCTCAGCCAGAGAGAACTTTCTCTTAGAGTTGAGTTGCCTGCTTGGTGGCAACTAGCCATAGATGTGCAGCGCCAGAACGGGGGCTTGTCTTAAGGGAGGGCTGAGAGAGGAATAAAAGCCAGCTATTCCCCCCCACACACACACACTCTCCATCCCCTTTGCTGGTTCTCTAGCCGGAAAAAGTTTCTCTTGGAGCTTTTTCTGTCTGCACCTGCTACCTAGTTATGGGAGTTGGGCTGTCCTCAAGCTGGGTTATGTGGGAGGAAAAATATAAAACCAGGAAACTTATTGCTGTTCTTTGAGTTTTGATTCCTCTTCCCAGTCTCTTTGTTTCTGTTTTTTCTTCGGAGTCCTTGTATATTTGCTTTATGTATTCTTTTCAGGATTTTTAGTTGTAATCAATGGACAAGATAGGGTGGAGTATGCGTTCTTCATCCTAGCTAGAACTAGAACTCCTATCTGTAAAATAGGGATGGTTCTTGTCTTTAGCTGCTCATTAGAAACACCAGGGGAGCTTTTGCAAGAACTAATACCCAGGCTTTTTCTCCAGATCAATTAAATCGGTCTTTGAGGGGTGAGATCCAAGCATCTGTATTTAAAAGTTCTCTAGGTCCTTGTTATTCAAGGTGTGGTCTGAGGATCAGTAACGCATGGGCATCACCTGTGAGCTTGTTAGAACTGTAGACTCTCAGGCTCCACCCTAGACCTACTGAATCAGAACAGAATACTCAGATGATTCCTTTGTACAGCAAAGTTAGGGCAGCACTGCCCTAGGATAAGTCCAGTATGCAGCCAGTGTTGAGAACCACTGCCTTATAGGGTTTTGTAAAAGCAAATATATGTAAAGAGAATTTAAATTGTAATATGCTCTATGAGTATAAACTGTCATTAGATGCAAGCTGAGCCAGCTCTCTCCGTTTTCTGGGTCCCTGGTGAAGTAAGTTACCTTTGATTAGGGCTGCAGGTTCACCTTTGATTTAAGTCAAAATTGTTGTCCTTGAAGCCAGTTGCATCCCAGCTCAGCTCTGTGATTTGGGTTCACACCATATAAAATCTTCAGCAGACATTCACTCCCTTGTTCAGGACACAACAGCCTTCTCCTAACCCGAGCCTCCAATTTTCCAAATCCATTCTTTACTTCTCCTGAAACCACAGATCCATAAGCACCTAGTTTCTCTCAAACAGCAACTCTACCATCACGTCCAAAATCTTAGCCCCTAATATCAAGGACAAAACATCCAAGCACATATTCATACATCCTATTTGAGTAGGAGTTTTCCACCAGATGAGGAATTCTGTAAGACTAGAGAAATTCCAGAATGCCCACCCCCACCTTTTGCCTCTTCCTAAGGGGAAAAATGACTCAGGTTAAGGTGTTTATATTAACATTTTTCTTAGATACTTCCTTAGAAAAATTGTATGTTATGAAAGGAGTAAGGAATTGAGAAAATGGGCTGAAATTTGAAAGTTACTAAACTAGTCCTGTTAGAGTATAAAATATTTTTGCATCTGTACATCATCTACCAACCCTTGACTTACCTGGGCAGGTGTTATAAGTTTGGTTCCTGTTAGCTAATTAGGTCAGTGGCTTATTCCTAGGACCAGTGTTGGACTGGCCACATAAGAAGCACTTAGGGTGGGCTTCCCTGGTGGCTCAGCGGTTAAGAATCCGCCTGCCAATGCAGGGGACAAAGGATCGATCCCTGATCTGGGAAGATCCCCGATGCCGCGGAGCAGCTAAGCCTGTGTGCTACAACTACTGAGCCTGTGCTCTGGAGCCCGCGAGCCACAACTGCTGAGCCGGTGCGCCTAGAGCCTGTGCTCTGCAAGAAGAGAAGCCACCACAATGAGAAGGCCGTGCACTGCCATGGAGAGTAGCCCCCGCCCGCCGCAATTAGAGAAAGCCTGTGCGCAGCAATGAAGACCCAGAGCAGCCAAAAATAAAACAAATAAATACATTTATTTTAAAAAAAGAAGCACTTAGGGTGCTTATAAAAAACAGTTCCCTATCCCAGTTTTGATTCTGGAGATCAGGGACCCATGCTTAAGTCTACAGGTGATTCTGATTAACCAAGATTGGGAACTAAGTCCACAAATTCTTGGAGGCCAGTTGCTTCTTGAAATTACGAATTTTTAGAATTTTCTATGGTAATCCACTGTGTGTATTAAATAATACTCCCATTGGGGTCTGGGGCAATATCCTATAACCAAATAATCAGTGTATTATTAATAAGCATAGCTTATTAATATTTACTCTAAGTGGGATAAAGATTATAAATAGCCTCATGTCAGTTCACATCAAATTTTGCTGCCAAATTTATGGGAAAACTTCTGGTTTTAAGAAATTTGGGGGACTTTGGAAATATGAGTAAAAGATTGCAGTCCTATAGTGAATGAGACCTGGGTATTCAAACTCTTCCAAGCAGGAATGTTTCCTACCATCATCCTATTTAAAAATCTTTATCATGGACTTTGGAGTCAGGCCATCTGTTTGATTCTAGTATTATCACTTAATAACTATGTGACTTTCGCAAGTTACTTAACTTCTCTGTGCCTCAATTTCCTCATCCGTAAAGTGGGGATTATAATAGTACTTCATAGGGTTGTCAGGAGGATTAAGTCAGTTGATGATTTGTAAAGTGTTTAGAGTCATGCCTGATATGTATAGTAGGCATACATATGTGTGTTTGATTAAAAATCAAAATCTCATTCTGCTTCAGGAAAAATTTACACATTGTTTTTAGGAAAGATTTTTGTTGCACTTTTAAATGTTTGGTCAGAACACCTTAAAAAAAAAAACAGCAAAATCTAGTTGTCTGTTCCTCAGGCTACTCTCATATAATAAAGAACATGGTTAAAAGACAACCAGGAGAAAAAAGATTAGGGTACCCAATAAATTAGCCATTAATGAATCCAGTTATTTTTAGTTTGCTCATTTGGTAGCATGTAACTTGGTCATATTACATTATATTTTATGGTGCTTCTCAATATTCAGGTTGTTTTCAGGCATTTTGAAGATGAGTTTTCTGAGGCTCAGAGGTTCTGACTTGCCCCAGATTGCACAGGTCATGGAGAGACTGAACTGAAACTTGAAAGTTGGCTTCCTGAATGATATTTTTTCCTAACAAATAGAAGATGGTGGATATTCCACCAGTATTCTTACTGCTGTCCTGAAAGCCACATTCAGGTATATAAAGTACATGGGAAGAACATAAAAATATTTTTTCTTTTCCTTTTTTTTTTTTTTTTTTCTTTTTTGGCCACCCGGAGCGGCTTGTGGAATCTTAGTTCCCCAACCACGGATTGAACCAACGCCCTTGGCAGTGAAAGCATGGGGTCCTAACCACTGGACTGCCGGGAAATTCCTGTTTTGTATTTGTAATTGTGCATATTGTGTGCAGCTTGGTCTTGGGCATTTCTTAGCATAAAAAAAATCTATAAAAACAAGTTTTCTCTTTGTTCCTGTCAATAGATTTTCATAGTCTTGCATTAGTAGACTGAAACAATATTATATAGCATTGAAGAGCACAAAGAAGTAGAGTATCATTTGGGGCCAAAATTTAAAAAGAAACTTGCAAAGAAAGCTTGGAATTGTGGAAGCTTAATTCTGAAAGTGACTTTAGCCTTTATCCATTTATACCTACTTTGTGTGCCTGCATTTTAGGAAGCATTGTGTTAGATACTGTGAGGTGGGTGTAGAGGCAAATTTCCATAAAGTAGCTTACAGTCAAGAGTTGTCCATGAATTTTAACTATAAGACTAGGTACAGAGTTCAGCCTGAGGGAACTATTAAAGAGGTTCATTAAAGATGTGGCATTAAAATTGGTCCTTCAAGGGTGGTAGGATTTGTCGAGGTAAGGTGATTAAGCATTCAGGTTGGAGGGTGTTAAGGAAGGCAAGGAAATTCTTAGAAAATGAAGGGTTTGTTTGAGGATCAGTATATAGTGTGGGTTTGATATAGTTTAAAATTTGGAAGGAAAAATAGTGGTAAGTAGAAAAATAATGTGAAGGACCTTGAAATAAAGCCAGAATGGTACGGAACTTTATTTGCTAAGCTTTTGAAAGCTATTGATGATTTTGGAGCTGAGTTGACACAGAGCTCCCTGGCAGGCAACTTAGCATGTCTGATGTAATAGCCCATTCGTGTATTTGAGTGATAGATTTTACTGTTCTGTAAGAGCCTTAGGAAGTCTTTGGGAAAGATCTTAAAGTAGTTTGCTAGTTAGTGCTGAACTTGGCTACAAAATTATTATACTGTAAATGAGAATTCTGCCAGGAAATTATCTTCCAAAATGACAAATACTAATCATTTTCCTAACACTGGGCTTCTATTTCTTTCTTTACTAAATGTTATAAGATTTGAATCAATGTGAATACATGTTAATGCATGTCTTTTTTTTTAACAGGTGTTAGTAAAATGGCCTTTCGTCATTTGATTGAGTTCACATATACAGCAAAATTAATGATACAAGGAGAAGAAGAAGCCAACGATGTATGGAAAGCAGCAGAGTTTCTACAAATGCTAGAAGCTATCAAAGCCCTTGAAGTCAGGTAATTACTTATTTCCTTAATGAGGAACAAATAGTTATACTCAGTCATGTTCACCCTGTTAGTCAAGAATTTATTATGTCATGCCATAAGGAACTGATTTCCTTAGTGAGGCAGAGATAGTTATATTCAGTCATGTTCACCCTGTTAGTCAAGAATGTATTGTATGTATCATGCCGTAAAGAACTGATGTTTTGAAATTAAGAATATGTATTTAAGGATCTATAAAGTTCTACTGGTTATGATTGTTCTTTCCCTCACGCTTGATTTCTTGTCCTTATGTAAAAACTGTGCTAATATTAACTCACGTAGCATCTTTTGTTTCTAATAAAATAAGGAGGACTAGGCATCTTTTTAGGGGTTCTCTGGGTTCCTATAAACTATTCTGTGGATTCAAGTTGTTAATTGTACCAAGACTTACTCTAAAAACGGATTGGCTTACAAAGATTAATACGGTACTGTTTAAAAATAAGTGAGGAAATCGGTGAAGATATAAGAAATAGGCCAGGTGGAAGTGATAATCAGTGAAGTTAGAAATGTGATGGCCAAAATGCATGCTGTTTAAGCCTGTACACTTGCTAGATGGGCTGAGTCTAGCTCTGAGTTCTGAAGTACCTAGCGCAAAGAAAAAGGGGAAAAAAACACCTCAGTTACATTATTTATAATAAGATGAGAACAAATCAGTTACTTAGGAGCCATTCTTGGTATTAAAACGCACAATTTCTCATAGGAAGTTATTAGGAAAACATTAAGTGATATAATGAATAAAGACTTCAACATCTTACATAGTGAATAGTGGCATGGTAGTATCTAAGAACAAGAGCTCTGAAGTCAGACTGCCTCGGTCTGCTAACAGCTGCTCAGTTTCCTTATCTGTTAAATGGGGATAAAAATGGTACTTTCTACATAGGATTATTTGTGAGGGTTAAATGAATGAATGAATGTAAAGTGGTTAGCATGGAGTCTGGCACGGGGGTTGTTAACTATCTCCTGGCTTTGTTTCTTGTGACCCTCAATATAGGTCATTGGTGTAACACTAATGTGCAATTTGATAAAATCAGTTTCACATGGGACAGAATGATCTAGTCTGACTCACTGATGTGGTTCAGTCAAAAGATGTAACTTAGAATAACTAAGAAATTGAACTGTAGTCATCCAAAAATACTATTTCTCCTAATGAGCTTTTAATTAGCTTGGTGACAGAGTTCAAGATTAGACTTTTCTGACAAGAGCGTGGTGTGTATATTTTCTCTGATGATTAGTGCTTGGCACATAGTAGGTGTGCAGTAAACATTTATGAATGGATGGATGGGTGCATGCCCATTAAAACCAAGCCAGTATTCTCCTGCAGAGAGAGCTAAGACATGGATAGCAAAATAGAGGTGTGTTGAGGATATATACCTGATTAGGTCATACCTTCTCAATATAGAGGTAGACTAGGGGAATATATATGCATGGGGCAACATCAGATTTGTGGTTAAATCCTGTATGAGAACTTTTTGAAAACATGTTCTGTGTGGTCCCTTTGCTGCTCATGGTAGCGAGTAGCATCTTACTACAGGGAAAGTCCTGAGTAACAGAACATTGGAATATATTCTGTGACAACGGCCCAGGTTGGATTTGGTAGGCATTTAATTGAGTTCATGTGTCTAGTCATTGGGTAAGAACAGCTGGGTACAGCTGTTTTACTAGGCCTATTTAGAACCTTTTAGAAGGTTTATTATTGTAAGACTGAGATCCTTATAATAATTATAACCGTCAGCGCTTTACAATATAAATATAGTAGCATGTTGAATTGTTTCATGAACCAGTTAGGCATGCAGTATACTCTGAAGAATTCTTCAGAAAGATGGCAGTATTACATATTGGCTGTCTATAATTGGCTGTGTATAATGTTATACAATTTAGGAATAAAAATTACATAATGTAGTTGTGTTTAAATTAACCAGTGAAGGCAACTCTATATTGAGTAGACTATTGTATAACTGTTTTGCAGGTACGGAAGGTGAATAAGGCTCTTCTAACATTTGCATATGCAAGTATTTTTGGAATATAGTGTACACTTTTTGAATGGCACTGAAAAAAATACTAGGACTTTATCTTGCTGAAATTGCATCATTGTTTATTTAAAACTGTAGGAGAAGGTTCCTTTTATTTGTTAGGAAGAAGCATTTGCCTTACAGATTTTTTTCTCTCCAGCCTTTTAAGATGTAATTTACATATAATACAATTCACCCATTTTAATGTAGAGTTCGAATTTTGTTAATTGTACACAGTGGTGTAACCACCACCACAATCAAGACATAAAAACATTCCCATCACCCTAAGTTTTCTTATGACCCTGCAGTCGACCCTGATCCCCAGCCCCAGGCAACCAGTGATCTGATCTTTATCACTGTGGCTTTATCTTATTTAGAATGTCATATAAATGGATTCCTAAGGCGTGTAGTTTTTCGTCTTTGACTTTCTTCACTTAGCATCATGTTTTAGAGGTTTGTCCATGTTGTTGTGGGCTCCTTTTTATTGCCGATTATTATTCCATTGTATGGATATACCATCTGTTATGGACATTTAGGTTGTTTCCAGTTTTTGACTATTACAAATAAAGTGGCTACAAATGTTTGTGTGTAGGTCTTTGGACATATGGTTTTATTTCTCTCAGTAAATAACCTAGTATTGGAATAGCTGGGTTGTATGGTAGATGTATTTAATTTTTTTTTAAGAAACTGCCAAACTGTTTTCCAAAGTGATACATTCCAACTTGCAGTGTATGAGAGTTGCAACTGCTCCACAGCCTTGCTAACACTTGGTATGATCATACTTTTTCATTTTAGCCAAGTTGGTAGGTATATAGTGGTTTTAATTTGCATTTCCCTAATGACTAAGGATGTTGAGCATTTTTTCATGTGCTTTTTTGCCATCTGTTTATCTTTTTTGGTGAAGTATCTTTTGCCCATTTTTAAAATTGGGATATTGTCAAGAACTGTGACAGGTGGAAGACTTTATCCTATTTGCAAGCTAATAAGTTGGCCTGCCACATTTTTATGGATGCTGGCAGAAAACATGAAACTCATGAGTCAGAAAGGACTTTATTGCTCTCACAGCATATGGAGCAGCATGAGTTTCATGTTCATATCAACATGAAGCTCATGCTGCCCCCCGCCCCACCCTGAGTCCAGTGGGGAATGATGCAGTGGCCTCGGGGTGTACTGTGCTCAAGTGGTTTACATCACAGTTGAGGAACTCTGGGTTTTAGGAAACCCAAATCTTCTATAATGAGCTGTAAGCAAACCTGCCCAGCTTTTGCCCCAGAGGGGCTGTTATCTTTATTATTCTGGATAATAAACGAACCTGCCCTCCCCTCTGGTGGAAGACAGGCTCTATTTTCTAAGGCAATTTGCTGTACAGACAACCTTGAAAAGATAGAACAAAAGACTGCCAGTGTGTTTGTGTATAAGATATGCAGAAACATGAGGGATCCATGGAGAGTTTTCTTCTACACTGTTTTAGTTAGCTTCTGGTGAATTTTCCCATGAGCACACTACTCCGTGACCACTCTGATTAATCTGACAAATAGGGGACTGGGACCTAATCCTTTCAGTTTTTCTTACACTGGATTTAATTAAGACAACTATCAGCAGCACTCCAAGTAGCAGGATGTGGCCACCCTGCAGTGCTAAGCTTAAGTGTGCACCTACCCCCGCTAAGGTCCTGCACTCAACCAACTGAACAAATCCCTAGAAAGTCAGGTGGCTTTTTCCTTTAGTTTATGTATTGACTTTTCCACTTAGCCCTAAGCATTAATCTAAGTATAGCAGGATGTTTTAGCAATTGCACAGTCTGAGCATTGGTCCACAGGGAGGAAGTCTAGGGCAAGTCTAGTCTCCGTAATAACCCTGGCCAGTGATTTGAGGCTGACATGAATACCTTCCAGAGCCCAAGTGGTGTCATTGATCACATTGTCTTGAGTCAGGCACAAATTTTGTACCACCTTTTTATTTGGATGTCTCCCATTGTAGAGAAAACTGCCCGTAGGGCTTGCATAAATAAGTCAGTTATTCCTCCAGGACGCTCCCCCAAGTAACCAAGGGTAGCCTCACTTTTCTTCTTTTGGCCACCCAGGCGGCACGTGGGATCTTAGCTACCCGACCAGGGATTGAACCCACTCCCACTGCATTGGAAGTGTGGAGTCTTAACCAGTGGACCGCCAGGGAAGTGCCAAGGGTAGCCTCATTTTGGAGAGACCTCCATGGTCATCTGAGAACTAAAGTGATCTACCAGTGGTGTTTCCCTAAACACTGGATGGTCCCTTCTTCCCACCTCAGAGTTGCAAGGCATATTTTTGTGAGGGAAGGAAGTTAGTACCTGGCTTCCATACAGGAAGTGTAGTTGTTTGTGCCCCCAAAGGGGGACCTTCATCAGTCAGGGGCACAGGTTGACATTGTCACCAACGTGGTCTCCCTCTTTCCCAGCTCAGAATGATTGGGTCTAGGCCTTGTTTTTGGACTGAATGTCTGAGGGCAACCAGTTCGGTCTGTTCTGTTTATCCTGAGCACCTGGATGCCAGCTGAATGGCAGTCAGCCACCTCGCGAACCGAGCCTCAGCTTTGGGAATGGTATGGGCCAACATCTCGTGTTTTGCATGGGGCATGCAGGACGCTTGGCCATCCCCTGCTGTTTGCAAAATATTTCTCGGTAAAGTTAAGGGAGATGGTGATCCAGTTGTCAGCCCTCTGGCGTGGGATAGCAGATCCAGCACGTTGCAACAGTTGGGGAGAGCTGCATGAGAGCCTCTTCCTACCTGAGGAAGGCTCTAAGAGTGGTTCTGAAGAACAAAGATTTTTGATGTCCCTTCTTCCCCCATACCTCCTGGAGTCTAAGAGGTTCTCTCTCCAGGTTCCAGGTGGTGGTTCTCCCTCCACCTCCACAAAATCAGTGTATCCCATTCTAGTGGCTGTAACTTAATCCCTTTTCCAGGCATCTCCTGCCCTTACCCAGACCTTTCACCTGGAATGGTCAGGGACAAGAATATTTTATAAAACTTAAGAGACCCGTTGTGTCTCCCACTTTGGCTCCCAAGGGCCAATCTGATTGTGCTTGGCAAGCAGTATATTCAACCAAGTGGTCATTATTCTTAGGATCTAAGATGATGTCCATTCAATAAGAGAATCCAGATGGCTGAACTTAACTAGGTTTGAATCTGCTAGGCCCACTTTTGACCAGGCTGTCACCTGAAAGTGGTGCCAACCAGGCTGTCCCAGGGTTGCCATTAGGCAGAAGGAAAAAGATCGTGTCTGAGAATGGTCGGGACAGATCCTGAACTTCCATTTAGGTTTATGTAACTTCCCACCCCATTAGGCTTGATCATTACCCAGGAGGCAGCTAAAAACAGATGATCCTTTTCCTGGGAGAGCTGAGTTTGATGACCACACTGCCCTAATAGGACTTTTGGACAAAGAGGAAGTGAGGGAAGTAGAGTCTGAAATCTTTTTGAGTCAGTAATTGAGGAAACTATTGTAATTCTCTGCAATATCGATATCTGTGGATGGCAGGGAGCTTGGAAGTTTTAACAATGCCTTGACTAACAGCCAATTGAATAGCTTTTGGTGCATCATTATCAGACTGCAGATGGTCCAGAAAGCTAAACATATGCCACAGCTTAGTTTCAAGAGCCATCTGGTGTGGCCAGAACCAAATGCTCAGACTGGAACAGCAACAGTGTAACCTGAAAAAGTGTCAGTAGTTGTGAGGCATCAGGGATAGCCCTGAGATGGGGTGAAACGTCTAGTGTAGTCAGTCTGCCAGGAACAGTTGGACACAATGCCCTGTATGATTTGGCCTCATTCACCATGAGACAAACAGGCCAACTTTGGCAGGTGTCACAAGTCTGACGTGCGGTAGCAACTTCTCCATCAGAAGCATAGGGTCTTTGACTTTCTGCTCAGTCTCTGATGGTGGATGTGTCACCATGTTCAGAATAATGTTGGGCCTAGGTGGCAGCGATGGAAGTCTGGGCAGTGTAGGTTGATAAGCAACTTGATTCCAGTTGGTATCAGAGAACAGGCTTTTACCATGAGCGTCTAATCAGTTATCCAGAGAGTTGAATCAGTAGCTGCTCTTCGTTTCCACAGTTGTGGAAATATGGGTGTCCAAGACTTCCAGGTCTCCCAGACAGCTTGGCCATTGCAACAGCCCAAGAGTCAGTAAAAATACAACAAGTCTCATAGTGGAGAGTGTCGTCCAGAGCGACGAAGACAGCCTTGAGTTCTGCCTTCTGAGCAGAGCAGCCATGTCCACTTTTGGTTTTGCAAAGTTGGTGCTGAGGCTGAGCGTCCGCAGCAGCCCAGTGAATACCATCAGCCTTCAGCTTAGCCAAACCATTAGTGAATCAAAGACCCCATCGATCTAGTGGCTTTCTTTGGGCAGCAGCCTGGGGGAGCTACCACTTTCTCATGTAAAGCCGAAAGACCAACTGCTTTCTTGACTGTCACTATTTCTTTATGACCAGTGAGACTTGTTGGGCACATCTTACCTTGCTAGTCATGAAGTCTTAGTTAACACACTCCCAAACGGCAGTATCAGGCTAGAGAGCCTCAAAGTTTCCATGGATCAGGCATCACTTTTTTTTTTTTTTTTTTTTTTTTTTTTTTGCGGTACGCGGGCCTCTCACAGCTGTG
>NC_041221.1:52317820-52331527 GCF_002837175.3 Physeter macrocephalus
GGGCCTCTCACAGCTGTGGCCTCTCCCGTTGCGGAGCACAGGCTCCGGACGCGCAGACTCAGCGGCCATGGCTCACGGGCCCAGCCGCTCTGCGGCACGTGGGATCTTCCCGGACCGGGGCACGAACCCATGTTCCCTGCATCGGCGGGCGGATTCTCAACCACTGCGCCACCAGGGAAGCCCCAGGCATCACTTTTAACAAGAGTCCAATAGCAAGCTAATTAATCCTTTCTTGTCAAAGGGAGTGTACCTGGTAGCCATGTCAGGGAATTGGCAAGTCCGAAATCCAGGGAATACCTTGGGGTGGAGACGACCTCCCTTTGCCAGAAGCTCTAATCTGCAAAAAGTGTCAGTCTCAGAGACTTACAGCTCAAAGAGGTCATTAGGGTTTTGGGGCCCATAGGTAGAGATTGTGCCACAGCTTGATGGAAACTTCCAATGCAGCCTGTTGGTTGGAGCCCCGCTTAAGAGACGCTGTTTTGCAGATTGACTGATAGAACGAAGAAAGAATGCGCAGGTGCGGCACATGTTGTCTCTAGGACCTAAAACACCCAGTAAGATGCTGGGCTTCATCTTTGGTGGGAAGAGGGAGGAGGTGAAAATCCAGTTTCTCTCTTACCACGGTGGCGGCGGGGATTGAGTGCTGTGAATCTGCCTGTCTAGTCCCAAGGAACTTGACCTGGTGAGCAGTCCTCTGAATTTTGTTGGGATTTATCGGCAGCCTCTGCTGGTAGAGGTGTCATAGCACTACGGTCAGGGCCTTTGAGACTGAGACTTCTGGCTTGCCAGTCAGCAGGATGTCAACAGTCTAGTACAAGTTTTAGATATCAAAAGATAGATAAGACATTTGCAGCTCCCGGTGGCTAATGTTAGGGGAGTTTGTTCCAGTAGCTCTTCTCTACATCTGGCTCTTCTCAATTGGGATGTTCCATCTCTGGTACTTATGGGATGAGAAGTGGTAAATGCACATGCCATACCAGTCCCTGCTGTGCATTCAGATGTCAAAGCAACAACAGCATGTAGAATCAGGCCCACCCACAGGGTCAGGACAGCCTCCCTTTCCTGCTGTGAACCTTGCCCAAGCCCCATCAGTTGAATGCAAGTGCCTCGTCTCTGTGGAACCAGGTGGGATGGTGAGTTGGACACCTGCTGGGGAAAACAGAGCCATGGAAGTTTGAGTCTCTCCCATTCTTGAGTTTTCCTCAGCATACTTGGATGCATATATGGTGTCTTCACTGTTTACCCTTGGGAACAAGGAGACCTTGGCTCCAGCCCTAATTATCTTTCTCCAAGCTGGTGAGGTCAGGTTAGAGGCAACGGGAAGGTAGAAGTGGGGGAAGTGGTGTGGAGGGAGAAAGTGATTCTCTGCCAGTGAGCAAGGCACATTTTTGTTTCAAGCAGCGCTGGAGCTGCATGTGGCTCAGCCAAACAAACCTCCAGTGTTTTCAGCCCACTCAAAGCCCTCTATCAGGCAGCAAAGTCATCACTACTGACCCTGTCAGTGTCAGTTTGGGGGACCCCTTGATTCAGTAGCCCCATCCACATTGATTTCTAGTTGGGGCCATGTGGTTTATGCCTTTTAGCTGACTCAGACTTGACTTCCGCAGTGGTGGCTTTTTTTCAAGAGTGTAGCTTAATCTTGGACATTTGCTGCCCCACTGTCATGATAACATCTCTTATACTTTTTCCTGGTCTAACGTAAAAGGGGGCTTTTCAGCAGGCCTGACCAGAGAATTTTATATTACTTTGGATCCTTTTTTCATTCCCCAGTGACTCATCTTCATCAGCATTATAAACCCAGTTGGGCAGGAAGCCTCTTACTAGTCAGTGCCTCGGCGTAGGAATTTGCTTCAGAGAAGTCTCTCCAAGAGCATCCACAGCACCCTTATGGCAGCCAGGACCCGCTGCAAAAAAAACTCAAACCTTTTACAGTCATCTCCAAATAGATCTCAGGTGGACATGACAAACTGCAGGAGGAGCTGAGCCCTGAGATGGCCCAGGTGTGGCAGTTCTTCCTTGCTCTACAAGCATGATGTTGCCCCCTCATCTCCCATGTGGACCAGCCAAAGTTCTAATGACTCAACTGGTTTCTGCTCATAGCAGTCGGGAATTTCCCTCCTGGTACACTTGGTTTAGGTACATGTGACAGTAACTTGTCTATAAAGGGGCAGAACCTCCTGTCTCCACCCTCCTACTCCCTTTGAATCTTAGTGTTAATTGTTACTATGGGCAGACTTCAGGCTGACCACCCAATTGGCAGGGAAGTCCTCCGCTGCCTCCCCCACTCGTAGCAAGTTTGCAGCAACTGGGACACAATTCCAGCAGCTGTCCTTAAACTTACTGCCCAGTACTCATCCTGTAACCACCTTCTCAGTTTTTCCTCATTAATAGGTGTTTTCATTTCCTGGGGCTACCATAACAAAGTACCATGAACTGCATGTCTTAAAACAACATGAATGTATTCTGTCACAGTTTTCGAGGCTAGAAGTCCTAAATCAAAGTGTTGGTAGGGCCATGTTCCCTCAAAAGCCTCTAGGGGAGAATCCTTCCTTGCCCTTTCTAGTTTCTGGTAGCCCCAGGTGTTCCTTGGCTTGTGGCAGCATACCTCCAATCTCTTCCTGTATCTTCACATTGCCGTCTTCCTTCAGTGTTTTCATATGGCCTTCTCTTCTTTGGGTCCACATGTCCCTCTTCTTATAAAGACTTAGTTAGAGTAGGGCCTGCTCTAATGACCTCATCTTAACTTGATTGCATCTGCGAAGACAATTCTAAAATAAGGTCGCATTCACAGGTATCAGAGGTCAGGACTTCATCATATCTTTTAGGGGCACACAGTTGAACTCAGAGCAATAGGCAAATAAGTAGAGGACCATTTATTGCCCAGTTGACCATACAATTTGGTAAACAGGTTTACTGCCAGCTCTAGTAGACTTCCTCGAATTCCATTTGCTCTGTGAGGTCTCATCCTTCCTGTTCCAGAAAGCCTTGCCTTTTTCAGCATCCTGTTCTTGGTTGCCAAACCTTGGCAAGATCTGTGAGGGATCTGAGTTTTTATCCTACTTGCAAGCCAAGAAATTATCCTGCCATGGTTTCATGGATGCTGATAGAAGATAACGGGACTCGTAGGTCAGAAAGAAGGACTTTATTATTCTCTGCACAGCAGGCAGCATAAGTTTTCTATTTGTGCCACTTTTCCCTTCCTCAAGTCCCACAGGGGTAACATAGAGTGGCCCAGGTGAATGCTCTGCATGTGGTCGTTTTTCATCACAGCTGAAGGATCTCTAGCTTAGGAAACCAAAATCTTTTAGAATGGGCTGCAAACAAACCTGCCTGACCTTTATCCCACAGTGGGGGACATTATTATTATTGGACAGTAAGTAAAGGTGTCCTCTTCTCCAGTGGGAGCCTCTCTATCTTCCCAAGCTGTTGGCTCTTCAGCAAACATCCTTGAAAACTAGTCCAGAACCAAAGCTGTCAATTCACAAGATATGCAGAAACACAAGGGACTCATGGGGAATTGTCTCCCAACAGTTGTCTTAAGCCGTTGAGTTTATTGAATTGTACGAATTCTTTTTGTATTCTCTATATAAGACCTTTGACAGATATATGTTTACAAATATTTTCTCCTGGTCTATGGCTTGCCTTTCTGTTAACTGTGTATTTCAAAGGACCAAGTTTTTAATTTTGATGAAATCCATTTTCTCAGTGTTTGCTGATGGTCTCTGCTTTCTGTGTGCTATTTAAGAAATCTTTCAATGTTGCAAAGATTTTTATCCTGTTTTCTTTTAGAAGTGTAATAGTTTTAATTCTTGCATTGTAAGTCTATGATCCATTTTTAATTTTTTTGTGTATAATATGAGAGTAAGGGTCAAGGTTTATTTTTCCCATATAGATACCAGTTGTTCCAACACCACTGTTTTATATTTTCTCCATTAAATTACTTTGGAACCTTTTTTCAGAAGTCAGTTGACTATATTTATGTAGATCTATTTCTGGACTTTATTCTCTTCCTTTAATCTCCATGTGTATCCTTTCACCAATATCACATTGTCTTAATTTTGTAGCTTTATAGTAAGTCTTGAAATCAGGTAGTACAAGTCTTGCAGTCTTGTTTTCTGCCTTTCCATACAAATTTTATTATCAGTTTATCAATTCTTCCAGAAAGCCTGGTAGGATTTTGATTGATCTTATAGATTTTTTTAATCCATACATTGTGTATTTCAGGAACAAAGAAAACTCAGCTCCACTAGAGGAAACTACCACAGGAAAAAGTGAAGCAAAAAAAAGAAAGATTGCAGAAACTTCAAATGTTATCACTGAGTCATTGCCGTCTGCAGAATCTGAACCTGTTGAAATAGAGGTGGAGATTGCTGAAGGCACAATCGAAGTGGAAGATGAAGGCATTGAAACGTTAGAGGATGTGGCTACTGCCAGGCAGTCCATAAAGTATATTCAGAGCACAGGTTCCTCTGATGATTCCGCTCTGGCATTATTGGCAGATATCACCAGCAAGTACCGTCAAGGTGATAGAAAAGGGCAGATTAAAGTTGAAGATGGCTGTGCCTCTGACCCCACAAGCAAACAGGTAGAAGGTATTGAAATTGTGGAACTTCAGCTGTCACATGTGAAGGACTTGTTCCATTGTGAGAAATGTAACCGTTCATTCAAATTGTTTTACCATTTTAAGGAACACATGAAATCACACTCCACTGAGAGTTTCAAGTGTGAAATATGCAATAAAAGGTATCTTCGGGAGAGCGCATGGAAACAGCACCTCAATTGTTACCACCTTGAAGAAGGTGGAGTCAGTAAGAAGCAAAGAACTGGGAAAAAAATTCACATATGTCAGTACTGTGAGAAACAGTTTGACCACTTTGGACATTTTAAAGAGCATCTTCGAAAGCATACAGGTAATTAGCAAATACTTTATGTTAAAAGTATAGATTTTCCACATTCACTTGAAGCTAAGTGTCTCAATCCTTTTTTCTTTTTTTAATTAGCACCACAGGAACCACTTCCTGTGTTCCCTAATGTGCCGGCTGAGCACACAGTGTTTTTATAATGTTAGTTGAAATATTTATGCTTTCAAAGCAAAGTCAGTACTAACTTTGAAAGTAATTTTCATTCTTACATCTTGCCAATTTTTATGTATTTTTTAAAAATACATAAAACGGTTTGTGATTCTTTATTAAGGGTTATAGATTATGAGATTTTAATTACAGTGAAACTTCACTGTTACTGTTTTTACTTTCCCTGACTTATGTTAACACATTACATAGATGGGTACATTTGCAAACAATCCCAAATATGTTTATACCTTTGCATACATTTGGTTATCTGTTTTGACCTGGCAGATAGGAAGGCAGTATTTGTCCATCTCCTTCATCTCTCCAAGGGCAAACATGTCAGGACTGGTGCACAGCCAGGGAGATGAAAAGGGTAAGGTCTCTGTACTCTCCTAAGAGCCATCCCAGACATGAGGGAGATGTCCAGGGAGTCTACCTTAGAACCTCTGGCCCTTACAGTTCTGCATCCATCCCTGAGCCTATTTTTCTCCCTGTCAGATTCCCTGTCCTTGGTCCCACACCTGCTAGGTCTCCTGTGCCATACACAGGAGTTACCACCACGAATGACTTGGAATTCTTGGGGAGTCCCTAAACCCACTGTGACAAAGGTTTGGGGAAAGCAGTTGCTGCAGAGTGCTAAGTGTCAGGCTTCTGGACACTTGTATCCAAGTTCTTACTATGTGAGATGGTTAAGGCTGTTGAGACTATTAATACAGTGAATACAATATAGTTATCCCACACTATTCAGAATCTTTCTCTTTGATGCTAGAGTTTGGAGAACTTTGGATGAAATTTTTTCTTACATCCCTTGCTGTCCAGAGTTGCTTGCTACATACTACTTGAAACTGAGAAAACAGATAGATTCAAATAGTGTGGGATCCCTCACTATTCAAACCCTTTGTAGTAATACTCAGGAACTGGATAAATAAGTGAACAGCAAGGGAATCTCCTAATTTACTTAAAGGCTTACTATGAATTTAGAAGGCTTTAAGGTAACTAATTTGGGATAACTAATAGGCATTCATGAAATCTTTGGGGGAAATGCTTTCTGGTTTTACAAACATTATATGTAAAGACCGGTTGTATATTTGGAAACTGCCTAAAGGTATAGTTTTTGGTCCTTAAAAAACAAATAAGCACCTATGTTAATGGTCTTCTGATGAACATGTTTGTGGTAACTGTGGATTAGTTTTGCAAAAGCATTGGTGTACCTGCAGCACAGCTTAGTAAATAAATATTACTTGGTAACTAGCACACTTGGATAGGAGTTTCCAGTACCCCAACAGATAATCACTTTTATATTATTTCCTATCAGTGTGAAAGTAGAAACAATTGTCTCTTTCACCCAAAACATTACCTATTGACTTACCTGTTTGAAAACAGGACAACACAGACCATTTTGGAAGTTTTTAAATATGCTTTCCAAGTCCTGCACATTGTATTTTGGATTGAACAGAAAAGTATAGAGCTAAATCACATTATGTTTTTTTAAAAATTTGTTTATTTTATCAATTTTTGGCTGCGTTGGGTCTTCATTGCTGCACACGGGCTTTCTCTAGTTGTGGCGAGCCGGGGGCTACTCTTCGTTGCGGTGCGCAGGCTTCTCATTGCGGTGGGTTCTCTTGTTGCAGAGCAGGGGCTCTAGGCGCACGGGCTTCAGTAGTTGCAGCACACAGGCTCAGTAGTGGCTTACAGGCTCTAGAGCGCAGGCTCAGTAGTTGTGGTGCATGGGCTTAGTTGCTTCGCGGCATGTGGTATCTTTCTGGACCAGGTCTTGAACCCGTGTCCCCTGCATTGGCAGGCGGATTTTTAACCACTGTGCCACCAGGGAAGCCCCACACTATGTTTTATGTCTGTTTCCCTTCAAAATGATGTGAGATAACTTAAGTACCTTAGTTAAGTAGTTGCTACAAATTACAGAACCAGATGCCCTTTGAAGGAACAGTTCAGTATGTAAAGCAAACTGAACTTTTATTGTTTTTTTTTAACCTCGATCAATTATTGAACATTACCTATTGACTTACCTGTTTGAAAACAGGACAACACAGACCATTTTGGAAGTTTTTAAATATGCTTTCCAAGTCCTGCACATTGTATTTTGGATTGAACAGAAAAGTATAGAGCTAAATCACATTATGTTTTTTTAAAAATTTGTTTATTTTATCAATTTTTGGCTGCGTTGGGTCTTCATTGCTGCACACGGGCTTTCTCTAGTTGTGGCGAGCCGGGGGCTACTCTTCGTTGCGGTGCGCAGGCTTCTCATTGCGGTGGGTTCTCTTGTTGCAGAGCAGGGGCTCTAGGCGCACGGGCTTCAGTAGTTGCAGCACACAGGCTCAGTAGTGGCTTACAGGCTCTAGAGCGCAGGCTCAGTAGTTGTGGTGCATGGGCTTAGTTGCTTCGCGGCATGTGGTATCTTTCTGGACCAGGTCTTGAACCCGTGTCCCCTGCATTGGCAGGCGGATTTTTAACCACTGTGCCACCAGGGAAGCCCCACACTATGTTTTATGTCTGTTTCCCTTCAAAATGATGTGAGATAACTTAAGTACCTTAGTTAAGTAGTTGTTACAAATTACAGAACCAGATGCCCTTTGAAGGAACAGTTCAGTATGTAAAGCAAACTGAACTTTTATTGTTTTTTTTTAACCTCGATCAATTATTGTACTAGGAATTAGTGACAAGACAGTAGCATATGTGATCAGTGATTTAGTAAATTCAAGAGGAATATAAGTAAACAGTTTTTAATTGTGTTTGTGTTAATAAAGGGTGGAGCATTTTTCACTTATAACAAACTTAAGTGTAAAGATAAATGGTCCCGTTCCTGTGTCCTACTCTCAACATATATACATAATACACCCCCCTCAATTTCATATTTTGCATACTTTCATTAGTTTAGTGCTTTGGTTTCTTGTATGTTCTTAAAGCATGCACAGCAATCCACGCTTGATTTGCAAAATTTTGGCTGTTACTTGTCCTGAATTACTTTGTTTCCATTTGGAAAATAGTAATGATAATGCCAGCCTGCTAGGTCATGGAGATAAATTTTCGAGTCCCTGCTTTCAAGGAGTTCAAAGTTACATTAGGGGAGACAAGCAGGCACAATCAGCTAAGTGCTGATAGAGGTAAGCACAGAATCTTACGGGAATGCCTGCTTGTGCTGTTTATGATGAAAGAGACAAGGATGGCTTCCTAGAGGGTTTACCCTCTGACTCCCAAAGGAAAAGGAGTTAGCCAGGAGATGAGCATTCCAGACAAAAGAAATTAAGTGTACACAGACATAGAGGAGAGATAAGTCACTCATTTGGAGTACTTGCTAGCAGGTTGTTATGACTGGAGGATTGGGTCCGAATGCCAGGAGATGCAGCTAACGAGTTTGGAGGGCTGACCATGTGGCGTGCACTTAGGCATCATGGACGATCTCCCAGTGGTTCAAGGACGAGAGAGAAAGCGATGGGAGATGAGGCTAAGATCATGTAGTCATTTTCATTTAAGGGCTCTAAATGAGTTTGGATTTTTATCTTGAAAGACTGGGTCACTTTAAAGAAATTTAAGCCAGGGAGTTTTCTGATTAAATTTATCCTTTAGAGAGAGAGAACTGGCAGGATAGATTGGAGTGGGTGAAGCCTACTGAGTCTGATTCGAAGGCTGTTGGAGTAATCTAAACAAGGATGGGGGATTGAATAAAGGCAGTAATAGTGAAAAAGGGTTGGAGATACTAACATTAAGTAGGCAGAATCAACAGGGTTTGGTGATTGGTGAGATGTAGGGGTAAAAGAGAAGGTGACTTCTAGCTTTCTGATTTGGGTGGCTACATGATTGGAAGTTTATTAATTTAGAAAGAAAAATATAGAAGGGTAAGATTTGTGGGTGGGGGGAGAGAGCAGATATATTGACAGATATGCCTGTGGGACACCGCATGTGAAAGAATCCAAAGATGACCTGTAACCATGTTTTCAAATAATTGTTCCCTAGTTGCCCAGAGAGATAGTGTGGAATTGTAGAAAAAAATCTGGGTCTGGAAACCATAATTAGATTCAGGCTCCAGGTTTGTTTTTGTTTTTGTTTTTGTTTTTGTTTTTGGCCACACCGCGCAGCTCGCGGGATCTTAGTTCCCTGACCAGGGATTGAACCCTGGCCCTGGCAGTGAAATTGCCGAGTCCTAACCACTGAACCGCCAGGGAATTCCCAGGCTCCAGTTCTGACATTTGTCAGCTTGATGAACTTTATCTTTGGGCCTCTCTCCTTGTCTGTGTAAATAAGAATAATGATGCCTACTTTACAGGGTTGTGACAAATAAGAGAAAATGATAAAAGCACTTGGAAGACTGTACTTTCTACACATCTAAAGTATAATTAATCTCTTATAATTCCTAGATTTTATTGGGCTTATTAAACTAATTTTTTAAATAGCAGAAGCTCAAATGACGTGCACTGAAAAGTGAATCTCTTTGCTACTTAAATAGATCTCCCCAGAAGCAGTTACTGACATCATTTTCTTATTTATCCTTCCAGATATATTCTTTGCATTTTCAAGTAACCATAAACAGACACACACAGAACTTTTGAAACAAACAAACGAGCATGCAATACAGTGTTAAACCATTTAATTATCTTGAACTCTTTTTAATGTGTGAAACATTCATGAATCTACTTAATTTTTTTCACTGTGCCTAATGGTATTTCAGCGTATGGGTATTCCATAATTTACTTAACCACTCCTGTTGATACACTTTTAGGTTGTTGCTTGTCATTTACTATTACACACTGCAATGCAATAAACACACCTGTACATAATCTTTGTGTACATGTTCAAGTAACTTAATTTTTGACAGCAGAATTGCCAAGTCACAGAATATGTGCATTTTAAATCTTGGCAAATATTATCAAATTGCCCTTTAAAGAGGTTATGACAATTTTATCTGTAGGCTTCATTTATAGTGAAAAATTAAACACTATTAAAGCAAAACTATTCTAGTTAGCAGTATCTCCCAACATTTGGGGAGTTGTAAAAGAGTTTCTGTACCAACAATATTCTAGGTGATTAGGTCTTCTCTCTCAAATTAATTTTTTCATCTCATGAAAATTATATAAAAAATAAGCTATAGTTGTTTTGTCAGGGATAAAACACAGCTCATAGTTACTTGACTGTGTCTGTTCCACATGAGTATGAGGGTCATGTCTAGGACCAGATCATCACTGAGGCTCCACCTCTGAAATCTTAGTCCTGTTCTCTACAAGTATCATCCTGTCTCTTGAATTCTCACTGCTTTCCTAACTTTGACTGTGGGAGACTACCTCATTTAGCCTTCCTGTCTTTCCATACCCCTTTCCACCTAGTTTATTGCCCCGTTTCTGACGTTATCTTGTCCTCATTGTATATATCTTTTTTTTTTTTTCTTCTTTTTTTTTTTCCACATTCAGTATTTTTATTTAATTTTTTAGCGGACAATTTACATACCTCCCCCACCCCTTTAAGTTAGTGTGACAGTTTTCCCTAATAAACTACTTAAAGAGAAGCTTTGGTCAAGAATGGAATGAAATAGCAAAACAAAAAAACAAAACCCAAATCACTGCTGCTTTTAAAAAACCAACACTTTCACCAATTATCCTCAAACAAAACACACAACAAGGTTTGCGCCATATGTGTCTTCAGTGTTTCCTGGCGGCCGGCTCTCCTGCCCATCATGCAAATGGCGCAGCTGCCCGGTGCAGCCTGTCTGTCCTCATGCTGGATCTGGGAGGCTCGCTCAGCTTCACATTATCCGAAGGCCCTGGATAGAAGACTCTAAGGTCTTGAAATCCCAAATGGTCATGGCTCCATCGATGCCAGTAGTGCAAAATTTGCGACAGTCTTGCTTGTCCACCTCATAAATAGACACTTGAGTGATGCTGTTCTGGTGCAGCGTCTGCAGGGCCGTGTTGCGGTCCTCGGTCGTGGCCCGCTTGTCCATGTTGCGGAAGCGCTCCACGGCCGACATGTTGCACTGGATGCTCTGTTTCGGGATGTCTAGCTTGGAGACGAAGGTCAAGCAGCCGCGGTCGGCGCAGCTAAAGAGCATGGGGCAGCAGTCACGGCCAGCGGCCACGACACTCTTCTCCAAGACGAAGCGCACACTCGGGAGGGGCAGAAACCCTGTCTTCAGAGTTGACACCGGCATACTTTTTGAGGCATCGGCAACGGACACGGTGCTGTCGTGGCTGACCCAGGCCAGGCAGCTCCCGCTGGCGGGGGAGCTGACCCCGTGCACCCAGCCGCCAGTGCCACTGCCACCAAACTCTGACATCAGCTGACCAAAAGGCATCTTGCTGCCCCAGGGTGTACTGGCTGGCTTCTCATCCACTTCTTTAATGTAGGCAGAAAACACTCTGCATTTGAAATCACAGGATCCTGCTGCCAGCAAGACGTTGTTGGGATGCCAATCCAAGCTGAGGACCGTGGAGCGAATGGGTTTTTTAATGTGCTTGCTTACCCATCAGTCATTTTCGGACTCGAAGTAACAAACAGAAATGAGTCGTGCTCTGCTGCCCACAGCAAATTTGTTCTCTAGCGGGGACCACTTGACAAAAGTGGCTGCACGGTTAATTCTCAGGATCACCAGGGTCGGCTTCCAGACACCATCTTTCTGACTCCACACATAGGCATTACCGTCAGCCCCACAAGTGGCGATGCGGTCACTCTTGGGAGCCCAGTCGATACCTGTGATGTGTCTGTTGTGCTCCTTGAGTTCATGAGCTTTCACCCACTGGCTCCCGTTCTTCTCATAGATGTGGACTTCGTGGTTATTGGGGCTAAGGGCAATCTGGGTACGATCCCTGTTCCAGGCATGACAGGTGATTGGCTCTAGTAAAAACTGACGCAGGGACACCATTCTTTGTTGTCTTCAAAGGACAGAAAGCTGGGGTTCGGGGCCGTCCGAATGGGCTCGGAGCGTTGAATTCGCGGACTCTGGTCAGTCAACAGGCTCCGGCGGGTGCGGGCGGAGGACCGAGGCCCTGTGTTCCCTTTGGCTTTTGAACCCTACATCCTGGAATTAATTATTGCTGTCATTTACTTCTGCTCCCTGCTGAGCACTGCTGGAAAAAATTCTTATCAGACCCTAAGTTAGGCCTTTTGGTGTCTGATTTATATCTTTCCTTTCCTAATTGGCATTCGAGACCTTCAGTGCAGCGCTCAAGACCTCTGCCCACAGCCCACCCCAGCAGGTCACATGTCTATCTGACTCCCTACCCCCAGCTTAGCTGTGGGATAAACTATGTGGTTCCTCGTCTCCTTCTCTTTTATTACAGAGAAAGATATTTCCCTTTTCTCCAAGGCCAATCCTGAATCCCACACCTTGATGTCTCCTCCAAGACCATGTTTCATCTGTCATTCCTACTACTCTCTCCTTCTCCACTGGTTCCTTCTCCTTCAGCAAATAAGTAATGACTCTCTTCTGGCTTAGAGGACCTCTTATTGACATGTCCCCCTGTAGCCACGTCTCCTCTTTACTTCCAAGCCTTCTTGAAAGAATTTCTGTACTGACAGTTTCCATTAACTTGCCTCACTCATGCTCCCTTATCCCACTGTAGTGTGGCTTCTGATTCCACCATACCACTCACAGTGTTCTTGCTCCAGTTATTCCAGTCCCCTATTGTTACCCTACCTGATCTTTCTGTTCAGTTTGGCACTGTCTATTACCTCATCATCCTGAAATTTCTTTCTTAATTTTCCTCAGTGTTCTTTCCTTCTACTTCTGGCTATTCTTTTTGTTTTCTTTGCTTGCTCCATCTACCTGCTGTTTTAACTGGATGTTTTATTGGATTCTGTATCTATATGTCAGTCCGCCCTCTGTTTAGCTCCAGATTTGTCTGTGTAACTGTCTACCAGATTTTCCACTTTGCTTTGAGTACCTCAGACTCACCGACTCAAAAAAGAATTTATAATCTTCCCTAGCACATCCCACTCCAAACCTACTTGGACTTCTCTGTTCTTTATTCTGGTTGGTAGTCTAAGCCAGAGATCTGGGAGTCAGCATGACACCTCCCTCCTTACTCCTCACCTGCCATGCTGTTTTACACTTCTGTGCCTCTGCCCAGAATAACCTACTTCTTTCCCGTCCTCCTCTCATTCCCTTCCAGGCAGAACTCATCGCCCTCCTCCTCTGTACTGCTGCAGTCCCGTTTCCCGTTGCCCTCTTCTCTGTAACAGGCCTTCTGTGGCGCACTGCATTTGGTTATGTTCATGCATTTCACCTTCCTGAAATACTCTGGCCTGTGAAATGAAGTTTTTAAAAACAAGGACAGTTTATCTTCATTACCTAGCACATGGCCTGGCAACACAATAATTGCTCAAAACATGCTTGTGGAATGGAGGGGGGTGCATGTCCCCAAAAAGGAAATTGACCTTGATTTTTATCTAAGGGAAAAGGTACAATTTTTTAAGAAATGCAAAAACATGGAACAACATTCAGATCCAAATTTTATTTCTTTGCCAGAGCACAGATACAATTTATAAGAATCATTAAAAATTTACTATTTCCACCTCTTAGAATAGTGGAAACATCTGAGTTATAAATTCTGATCCTTCTTTCAAGAAGGTGCTGTTAGAGGGCTTCCCTGGTGGCGCAGTGGTTGAGAGTCCGCCTGCCGATGCAGGGGACACGGGT